>NC_092875.1:439608126-439977501 GCF_028372415.1 Notamacropus eugenii | reverse complement strand
CCCAATCTTGACTGCTGGCGCTCCCAGCTGGCTTGATTTTCACCTTCATCTTTCATCCAATGCCCATTAAACTTTATGGAAAGCAGGCATATGTCCAGGTTCCTTGTTGAACAGAGCATAAATAAAACACTAATTTTCCATTTCAAGCAAAGCTTTTAGATTTTTTCCCCCACTAAAACTGCTGGCCTTCTACTTGAAGTGTCGAGCATTACATACATAAGTAAGGACAATTTGCATTTATTTTGTGTTAATTAAATAACTCTTGTGATACATTTTTGTGGTCCTTCAGATTCATCTAGTGGGCTAATTAATGAAAAGAAATTTTGGCTCACAAGGAGTACAGGACTTATAGACCTTTCCCCAAAGAGGGCTGACTTGAGACCAACGACCTTGGGATGAAAGTCTTTGTAACTCAAATCTGCTCAGCCATCCAATGCCTGGTCTTCTTTAATAGATAAAAATTATATCATTTATGGAATATGGAGAGTCCATTCAAGTGACCTGGTTTTAGCCCCCGAGAGAATTAGTGTTTCCATCTTCTTCAAGAATTCCTAATTGGTTTCAAACTCTTTTTTTAACCAAGTTGAGGATTTCATGTAGCACTGGGAGGGAATATCATTTCCAATTCATGCTGCTAGATGAAGTATAGGATTCAGAGTCTGCCCCATTGCTGTTCCAGCTTTTTATAATTAAATGTGGACAAATTCATTTTCCTGAATATGCTTGTTTATGAGTGACATGGCTAACTGAAATAGACTATCAGGATTCTTGTCCCTAAACAACTTTTCCAGTCTTAAAGACAGGTAGGTGGAACTATTCAGGGCCTAGAATCAAGAAGACCTAAATTCATATATGACCTCAGACACTCACTACATGTGTGGTTCTGCATAAAGTTACTTAACCCCTGCCTCAATTTCCTTGACTGTAATATATGGATAATAGCAGCACCTACCTCATAGGACTATTGTGAGGATCAAATAAGATATTATTTGTAAAAAGCATAATAAGCACCATATAAATACTTGTTCCTTTTCCTTTCTTTGACCAATTTAGAAATAATACTTCCCTAACATCTAGTTTCTTAATATTTGTCCAGGGCTATCCTTGCAAGACTGTAGGATAGGTAGTACAAGTTGTATTTTCATCCATCTACAGAGAAGAAATTGAGGTTCTGAGAGGTTAAATGACTTACCCATGGTCTTTTCACATCTGAGAGAGGATTTTAATCTATATCTTCCTGATATTGGCTTCCTCAATGTTCCTGCAATAAAACACTCATCTCCCAACTCAAAACTTTTATACTGGTTGTTTCCTAAGCTTGGAATATTTTCCCTTCTCTTTTTATCTTTTGGTTTTCCTCAAATCTTAGCTGAAATCAAATCTTATACAGGTAGTTTTTCCTAATCTGTCAATTCTAGTGCCTTCAACTTGTTGATGGTTCTCTATCCAATGTATAGTCCAAGTGTGTGTGTATGTAGAAGTTACTACCACTCAAGGTAGGAAGGAAAGTTTTGTTTGAGGTACATAATACAAATAGAGATGAATGAAAGGTGATGGGAAGCTCCCTTCAAAATCAGGAAGACCTGAGTTAAGTCCCATCCTGGACACAGAGTAGCTGGTAGTCCCATTCAACCTCTCACTGTTTTATGTAATCAACTTGTGATTCACAATAATAGAAGTTTCATCATCAAGAGTTACATGATTGAAATCACTCTCAAATCTGGGATAGTGAGTGACCTATTTGACAATTACAATTTATTTGACACCATATTAAACACTGTTTTTCTACTTAAAAGCATGAGATCATTGAATCATAGGATTTAGAAGTCATCTAGTAAAATGGTCTCATTTTGAAGATAAAGGTGTTAAGTGAACAAAATAATAGAGAGAGAATTCAAACATGGATTTTCTTAAAATTGGAAGGGTATCAAAATGATATCCAGTCTTACTTGTGTGTTCATCCTTCATTGTCGAAGAAGACCACGCCATCAGAGAAATAATGGCATGACTTGCGCTTGACTTTGTTTTGAGTGAGCGAGGGCTGTGCAGGTCACCAGCCTCACTTCTCCTCCAGATCTGTCTGAATCCAGGTACCAGATATTCATCAGGATGACTGGAGATGACTCAGGATGAGGCAATTGGGGTTAAGTGACTTGCCCAAGGTCACACAGCTAGTGAGTGTCAAGTGTCTGAGGTGAGATTTGAACTCAGGTCCTCCTGACTCCTGCATTGGTGCACCACCTAACTGCCCCAGTCTTACTTGTACTCAAATTAAGAAGACCTGAATTCAAATATGACCTCAGACACTCACTACCTGTGTGGTCCTGCACAAAGTTACTTAACCTTTGTCTGCCTCAGTTTTCTTGAGCATAAAATGTGGATAATAGCAGCTCCTACCTCACAAGACTGTTGTGTGGATCAAATAAGATAATATCCTCAAAAAGGGGTCATCCAACCTTTGCCTGAAAAACCAGTTAGGAAGAACCCACCATCCCATGAAGGCAGTTCATTCTACTTTTTTTTTTTAATTTAACTTTTAACATTCATTTTCACAAAATTTTGGGTTACAAATTTTCTCCCCTTTTATCCCCTCCCCCCCCCAAACACCAAGCATTCTAATTGCCCCTATGACCAATCTGCTCTCTCTTCTATCATCCCTCTCTGCCCTTGTCTCTGTCTTCTCTTTTGTCCTGTAGGGCCAAATAGCTTTCTATACCCCTTTACCTGTATTTCTTATTTCCTAGTGGCAAGAACATTACTCGACAGTTGATCCTAACACTTTGAGTTCCAACTTCTTTACCTCCCTCCCTCTCCACCCCTTCCCTTTGGAAGGCAAGCAATTCAATATAGGCCAAATCTGTATAGTTTTGCAAATGACTTCCATAATAGTTGTGTTATATAGGACTAACTATATTTCCCTCCATCCTATCCTGTCCCCCATTACTTCTATTCTCTTTTGATCCTATCCCTCCCCATGAGTGTCGACCTCAAATTGCACTCTCCTCCCCATGCCCTCCCTTCTATCATCCCCCCCCCACCCTGCTTATCCCTTTATCCCCCACTTTCCTGTATTGTAAGATAGGTTTTCATACCAAAATGAGTGTGCATTTTATTCTTTCCTTTAGTGGAATGTGATGAGAGTAGACTTCATGTTTTTCTCTCACCTCCCCTCTTTATCCCTCCACTAATGAGTCTTTTGATTGCCTCTTTTATGAGAGATAATTTGCCCCATTCAATTTCTCCCTTTCTCCTCCCAATATCTTTCTCTCTCACTGCTTGATTTCATTTTTTTTTAAGATATGATCCCATCCTCTTCAATTCACTCTGTGCACTATGTCTCTATGTGTGTGTGCGTGTGTGCATGTGTGTGTGTGTAATCCCACCCAGTACCCAGATACTGAAATGTTTCAAGAGTTACAAATATTGTCTTTCCATGTAGGAATGTAAACAGTTCAACTTTAGTAAGTCCCTTATGACTTCTCCTTGCTGTTCACCTTTTCATGCTTCTCTTCATTCTTGTGTTTGGAAGTCAAATTTTCTTTTCAGCTCTGGTCTTTTCATCAAAAATGCTTGAAAATCCTCTATTTCATTGAAAGACCAATTTTTCCTCTGAAGTATTATACTCAGTTTGCTGAGTAGGTGATTCTTGGTTTTAGTCCTAGTTCTTTGACTTCTGGAATATCCTATTCCATTCCCTTCGATCCCTTAATGTAGAGGGAGCTAGATCTTGTGTTATCCTGATTGTATTTCCACAATACTTGAATTGTTTCTTTCTAGCTGCTTGCGATATTTTCTCCTTGACCTGGGAACTCTGGAATTTGGCCACAATGTTCCTAGGAGTTTCTCTTTTTGGATCTCTTTCATGCGGTGTTCTGTGGATTCCTTGAATATTTATTTTGCCCTCTGGTTCTAGAATCTCAGGGCAGTTTTCCTTGATAATTTTATGAAAGATGATGTCTAGGCTCTTCTTTTGATCATGGCTTTCAGGGAGTCCCATAATTTTTAAATTGTCTCTCCTGGATCTATTTTCCAGCTCAGTTGTTTTTCCAATGAGATATTTCACATTATCTTCCATTTTTCCATTCTTCTGGCTTTGTTCTGTGATTTCTTGGTTTCTCATAAAGTCCTTAGCCTCCATCTGTGCCATTCTAATTTTGAAAGAACTATTTTCTTCAGTAAGCTTTTGAATCTCCTTTTCCATTTGGCTAATTCTGCTTTTGAAAGCATTCTTCTCCTCATTGGCTTTTTGAACCTCTTTTGCCAATTGAGTTAGGCTAATTTTCAAGGTGTTATTTTCTTCAGCATTTTTTTGGGTCTCCTTTAGCAGGGAGCTGATTTGCTGTTCATGCTTTGACTTCATGTCTCTCATTTCTCTTCCCAGCTTTTCTTCCACCTCTTTAACTTGATTTTCAAAATTCTTTTTGAGCTCTTCCATGGTCTGAGCCCATTGGGTGGGCTGGGACACAGAAGCCTTGATTTCTGTGTCTTTGCCTGATGGTAAGCATTGCTCTTCCTCATCAGAAAGGAAGGGAGGAAATGCCTGTTCACCAAGAAAGTAACCTTCTATAGTGTTATTTCTTTTCCCTTTTCTGGGCATTTTCCCAGCCAGTGACTTGACCTCTGAATATTCTCCTCACACCCACCTCGCCCCCTGGTCCTCCCAGCCAGCATTTGGGGTCTGAGATTCAAATGCTGCTTCCAGCCTTAGTGCTTTTGGTGGGGGCAGGGCTGCTATTCAGTGTGACAATTAAGTTCAGGTGGTCAGGTTGGGGCAGGGCCACCTCTCAGGCTCAGTTCCCTCAGGGAGTTTATGCACAGACCTTCAACAATGGATCCAGACTCCTGCCTGCTTGGGGAGCCCTGGTCTGCCACCGCCCCTCAGCTTCTGTCTCCCGAAGGGGCCTGAGCCATGGGGGTCTCTACTCCCCCTTCGACCCGCCAAAGAGACTCTCTCACCAACCCCCGTCACCTGTGGGTGGAGGGACTTGTGAGGCCGCTGGAGATCCCATCCCTGAAGCCCGCTCGGATCTTTTCCTTTTGTTGCCGTGGCCGCGGCAGGGCTGTACTCTGCTTCCAGTCCCAGTGCCCAGTCCGCAGCACGAAGAACCTTTTGTGAGAGGTTTGCAGGTGTCTCTGGAACAGAAATCTCCCTCGCTCCAATGTTCTGTGGCCTCTGGGTGCAGAATTCGCCGTGAGTTACTTCTTTGTAGTTGTTCTATGGGTTGTGGGTTCGGAGCTATGTGTATGTGCATCTTTCTACTCTGCCATCTTGGCTCCGCCCCCCCATTCTACTTTCATATAGCTATAATCCATAGGAAAGTTTTTCTTGAGTTAAACATAAACCTGTCTCTTTTCCAATTCCACCTTTGCTCTTATTTGAGCCTTCTGGGGCCAAGTAGAACAAAATCTAACCTTTCCTTCACATGAAAGCTAAATACTAGAAGACAGCTCTTTTGTGCTCTCCCTCCAACTCAAGCGGATGCCTCTTCTAAATATCCTCGGTTCCTTCAAACTCATTGAATGGCACGATCTCTAATTCCCTCACTATCCCAGCTTGTTCTTCCTAGTGTATGGTGCCTGTAGCTAAGCAGAGTATTCCAGTTGGTTTCTGACCATGACGGAAAGCAGCGATCTTATCTAATACTTTATGCTATACCTTTCAATGTGATCCAAAATCACATTATTTTTCTCCGTTAAAAAAAGGCACAACGAAAGATTTAATTAAGGACTTCATCAACCAGTTCAAGCTGTGAATTTGTTGTAGCTGAAAGTCAAAGTCAGAAGCATACGTGATGATAACCTTGATACCATATTTGACTAGGCAGATGATGAAAGGTCAACAAAAAACAGGGATCATGCTTAAGATTTGGTGCTGGAATATAGAGCCTCTGTAGCTGTCTGGTCTAGGAATGTAGGTTGAGATTCTTCTCATTCTTCCTGCTGTCTCTGCACAGCAGTCTTTGAATACCATTTGCTTTTGTTCTCCTACTTCAGATTTGGAAGGAGTGCTGGGTTTGGAATCAGAAGATATTGTATGAATCCTAACTCATCCTCTTGCATATTGCCTGTATGTTGTTGAATAAGTCATCTCACTTCTGAGACCCAATTTCCTTAAATGTAAAATGGGGCAATTGGATTGGATAATATCTGAGGTCCCTTCAACCTTTAAATCTGTGGTCTTCTGATCCTAGGATCATCTTTCCTCTGATGCTTGTGGAAATAGTTGATTTTTGTTTTATAAAGATTCCTGCTTAATTCAGAAATGACTTGTAAAGTCATGCAGGGAAGCTTGACTCGACAGAGACAAACTTGATTTCAACAGTTCTATGGAAAAGATTTTTTTAAAAAAATGAAACATGGGAAGCAACATTTTCCAGTGGTGACAAATTCTGGGAGTGGGAATTCCAAAAAATTGGGTTGATTAGAAAAAAGTTCCATGAGACAAACAGCTGTATTCATGAATCCTAGAAGTATTGTATCATGAATGCGTCTCTGAGGAAAGCTAGGCCAAACCCAGTGTGAAGCATGAATCCATTCTACAACCTCCTTGACTTTGAAAACCTCTAGGCATGTGGACTAGACATCATTACCCATTTCGTTTCCCACCTTGTTCCATTTCCTCATCATTACCCCTTTCTAGGCAGCACTGCAGACTCATCTCCACAGGGCTTTATTGTACCATAGAAACCCCTTCACACTGGAAGCTTATTCCACCCTGCACTACTATTTCTCTCATTAGAAATACTCTCTGAATCTGAGGTCTCACTTTCTATCTGTATAGTTCCTTCCATACCCTCGAATTTAAGGAGGAGACCTAGGCCATGTCTTCATCTCTCTCCAGGTTGCATTGCTAACATCTCCATAGGATTTTGTTTCAAGTGTAGGTACCTTCTTAGTCCATTCTCACCTTTATAGCTTCCTTTCATGAGTTGTCTTCCCCCATTAGAATGTAAACTCCTTGAGTGGAAGCTCAAATGCTTTTTTATTTTGTCTAACAGGTTGATGGTTTCATCTGTTTTCAGATGAAACAAGCCATCTCACTTTTCTGAGACTGTTTTCTTACTTGGAAAATAATGAGGGTGGACTGATATCCTCTAAGTTCCTTCCCTGTTCTAAAACCCATGATCTTGATTATTTTTGAATCATTTCATTTCTTGGATCCTCAGAATTTTCACCTTTAAAATGGGAAAAATGATATTCATCCTACCTCCCCCCTTCTTCTTCCTTGAATCCCAGAGCAGTAGCAAGGCTAAGAGGAGATACTATTATGTCAAGCATTTTCTGAAGTGGGAAAAAAAATCAAGAAATGCCATCTAGCATATTTTTCAAAAACGAAGAAATGCAAAGATCCTTAAAGTTAGATATCTTAGATCTTCAGTTGCAGGGCAAATTAAAAACATGTAAAAGTAAATGTAATTAAGAACATTGTAATTATTGCCTGAATAATCATTCCTTTAAAGTTTCATGTAGCAAGCACAGTCTTTTTATGAGTAAAACAGGCAATACATGATATTTTTTTTCCTGCTCCTAAACTAACAAAGTGACTTTAGAATCATGGGATTGTGAAACTAGAAGGTAAGATATCTCTTTAGAACTGGAAGGGAAAAGATACTTTAAAAAAGGATTGCTTATATTTCGGTCTCTTCTCCTTTCTTATTTCAATTTCCATATTCATTCAATTCAACAAATATTTACTAGGTCCCTACTCTGTGCCAGGCTCTGTCCCAGAACTAGAACTAGAAGGTGCATTTCTTGCACCTACCTCCTCAACAAAAAAACAAGCAAATATTAACAACAGCGTCATTTCTCAAGAAACATATTCTATTATTTGAACGTATATTCTCCATCTAGTTTGGAGATGGAGAAATACAAGAGCAACCAAACAACAGTGCATTTAATCCACTGTAAAAAATCCCCCATTGCTCCTTATGACTTTAAAGTTTCAGATCATTTTGCATCCTTATTCAGATTCTAGAAAGTAGAAAGAGCTACATGGACCCTACATAGGCAAATGAAATGAATAATTCCTAATTCTAGTAAATCAGAGTCCCATTGGTCAAAACACCATCAAATTCAACTGCTTCTCCTATATAAAGGATCATAGAATTTCAAATTCAAAGGGGTACTAAAAATCATTTAGCCCTAAGTTCACAGAGGAGGAAACCAAGGTTTACAGTGTAATTTCCCCAATGTATCACAGGTAGTAACAAAAATATAATGCAAACCCAAGACCCCTGAGTTTACATCTAGTGTTCATGCTTCCCTATATGACTGAAAAGCAATATAACATAAAGAAAAGGACACAGAAATTGTTGTGAGAAGACCTGGGTTCAACTTATTGTTCTTTGCTACCTACTTTATTGCCAAGACAATATTCACAGCACCGCTGGTGTAGTTTTCAATTGCAAAATATAAAGGACTCTCCATACAGAAGGCAGAAGAAAAACATTTATTTAGACACTAGAAAGCCAGATCCCAAAATGAGAAAACAAAATCCATCATAGCAACCAAGAAGTTAATAAAAACTGCAAGTGGCAAAGTCATTCCCAAGCTTGCCCCCCTCTGTTGGGGCCTTCTCACAAGCAAACACTCACAAGCCTGAGCCTTGACATGCCTTCCTGCCTGCTTGCCTGCATGCTCTCTCCTCTGCCCCACCATGCCTTCACTCACTTTGTCCTGGTTCTGTTGCATCCTTCCTGTTCTGCCTCCACAACAAGCTTCTCCCACCACATGTGTTTTAGATCCCCTGGTGATTGAAGCAGGTCGGAGGGACCAATTAATGAATGAGAAAGATCTTTCCATTTAAATTGCTATTATACCTACTTGGCCTAAGAAAACTCACTTCCCACTTTTGGATCTCAGTTTTGTTGTTTTTAAAATGAGAGGATTGGGTTACCTCGCCTCTAAGTTCTAATTTTATGTTCTTCTTTTAAGTTTAAATGATGGAAGTAAAGAGAGTAATTATTGAGAAGTCAATGTTAAAGTAGAAAAAAATGTTATTTATTTTAGTCACCTAAGCCACTGGCATTAAGATCAAGTTTAAATTAATTATATTTTATATTGTAGATCACAGAATGATCTTGGATGTTGGGGATGGGGCAGTAAGACAAAGATAGTGATCCCATTGGTTCATTAGCCACTCCAATCAATCCCTTTTGAGTATTGCTTATGAGTTTATCAGAATATGATCTGGGGGCATTATGGATGTAAAACAGGGTATCCAACTCCACCAAGTTCTTTTCCAATTTTGATAAATGGAGCCCTCTGCGAATTCAGAACAACAATCTAGGGGCCTCTTTAGAGAGTTAACAAGAATTTTGGATAATTCAGACAAGAATTTGGATTGTAAAAGTTTGAACTTTAATGGGGCAGCTCAGAAGTTCAATATAAAATGCCTCCTGGGCTTGTTTAAATAGCTGATTGGGTAGGGCTGGCTGGGGTCTTCATCACAAAATAACTAAAGATCGTTTCTGTTAAAGAAACCTCCAACTATGAGAAAGAGGCCACCTTACAGTGGAAAACCAAAAGATTGTTAGAGGAGAGTTACAGAATCTCAACATAGACACCTAGCACAAAGCAGAAGTCATAAGCAAAAATGCTTGGTGGAAAGTAGTAGAGAAAAGCTTTACTTTATAGTACTGCGCTTTGACGGTTCCTCAGCATCATGTGTGTGTATGAAATGCCCTGCCCACAAAAGCTCCATATGCGTGTGCTTCTTATATGTCACTGCTATTGGTGTAGTTTGACTGTTCTTGCAGTTTTGTTCATGCGTGTTCCATGTATATGTCACTGGCAGTTGGTGGCCTGGTAACCTGAGAGAAAATGTGTTTGGAGAAAATCTTCTCATTTATTTTACTGTTCTGTTTAGTTAAATGCCTTTGCTTCAAGCTGACTAGACATCTTATGCTTCTAATAAAAGTAAATGCGTCAATAAGTGCTTCTGAACTCTGGTTTGAAGTGGATATTGACCTCACCCCCAAGTATCTTCAACCTTTGATGGCTATTTCAGGGCCATGTTTAAGAGGGACTTTTGACATGCAAGTATTTTTTAACAACATAAACCATACCAATCCTCCCTTTATCATTCCCCACTCCTTTCCATTCTTTCAAGTCTATGGAATAAATAAATTGATAATATTAAATTTTTAGTATATTAGAATATATTAGTATATATAGTAGAATTCACATGATCCTCAAATGACTACAAGAGATGAATTTCTATCTTGCTAATCTACATGGTGTGTCACTTCAAGAGAGGCATTATATTTCTCTATGGTATAAACTCTTGCAATCCTAGGACAGTGCCTGCCAAATTTGAAACTTAATAATGGTTTTAGAAGTTTATCGAGGGATTTGACTAGAATTTTCTATTGAAAACCAAGGGAGTTTGTAGACCGTTTTCTCCTGAATCTCTCTCATGTAGGGTGCTCCCCCTCACCTTCTCTCCTTCTTATCCTCCCTCTCCTTTATTTCTCTCCCTCTTGCTATCTTCCTCTCCCCTCCCCTCCTTTGCCCTTCCCTCCTTTCATCTCCTCTCCTTTGTTCTCCAATCCTGTCTTCTCCTCTGCTCTCTGTCTCATATTCTCTCTCTCCCCTCCTTTCTTCCTCCTCTTCCTCCGCCATCTCTTTCTCCCCTTATTTCCTCTTACTCTTCTCCCCCCTTTTCATGTATGTGATGGTTTAATATTTATTAAGTGCTTTGAGCTCTTTTTGCAAAAAATAGATTCTTTAAAGTTGCCTAAATTATTTGTTACCATCTTTACAACATGATAAATGGAAAACATCATTCTTTGCCAAAAATAGACCTTATTTTCATTTTCATAACTTATAACCTACGATTAGGTATTGGATGCACTTGATTAGATGCTGACATTGTGCTATCCCCAGAATCAGACCAGTTATAACTGTATAGAAATTGATTGCAGTTTGACAGGGCTATGAACTGTTGTAAGGCGGATGAAAGCTCCAGAATCCTGTCGGTGATTTGCTGCAAGAGCTCTTCTTGTTTCAAATATGAGGTCAATTGCACTGCCTTATATATTGATTAAGGCTGTCAATTTGATTTATTAACTAAGTAATTACTGAGAGGGTTTTCTATTTGAGTTCACATGGATTTATTACCTTTCATCTAAAATCAGAAGACTGGAAGGGGCCTTGAGAAAAATATCACAGACCATCCCCCTGCCATCACACACAGTCATGCCTAAATCAGTGCCAGCAGATATGGATCAATTCTATTTGAAAGACTTCCACAGAAGCAAATTCTGCCTTCTTCCTTTTGTGTTGAAGAATAAGAGCTTAAACCAGTTTCTTAGCTAACTCTGTCACCATAGTACATCATCCTGTCTCTAGATAGATTTGAACAGAGATTGAACTGGAATCTGAGCAACTGGGTTTGCATTCCAGGTCTGCTCTTTGTTCATTCTGTGACCTTAGACATGTCACAAGCCCTCTGGGCCTCCGTTACTTCATCTATAAAATGAAGGAGTTGAACCTGATGACTTGTGATGTCCCTTTATGTTCCAAATCTACAGTTCTATGAACTAATGAATGATGACAAAAGTGACTACTTAGCAGATAATGGTGGAATTTGAACGTGGGAAGGGATCTCAGCAGTGCAAGAAATCCATTCAGGAGAAATGGTTTACTGGTTACCTGAATTATGATGCAACATGTCATTAGAGGATATCTAGCTAGTTGGGGTCTGATGAATGTATGTGAAAATGTGATAATCTGAGGTTTCTTCCAATAGGACCACCTCACTTTATCAATCCTGACATATCATTAGGGATAATCTCCCTCTTCACAGAGAAAGCAAAGTTTACACTGCTAAGATTGAGCTATTTCCATGTATTTGGATCAACAATTACAACTGGATATAGCAAGAGAGGTTAATAGCACAGGAGGGTGACTACATGGTCCTAGTCTCCAGGGCTGACTGTCCATTATCTGCTTTTGTGGGCCCTCTTGCACAGAGTTGTTTGCTTGTGTTCTCTTCTATTAGATTGTGACCTCCTTTTCAGAGTCTGTTTCCCCCCCTTAATAATTCCAGTACAGTACTCAGCACAGTGGTTGACACATAGTGGGTATTCAAACAAATGCTTGTTGACTTGGTGATTTGGCTTGACTTTTCTTTCTTTCTCCCACAATTGTGAATCACAGTATCATAGCTCTAGAGCTAAAAGAGAACTGAGATACCATTTAGTCCAACCTTCTTACTGTGCAAATAGAGAAACCCTTTTCTCTACATCCTCTCACTTGCTGCTCTCAATCAAGCCCAAAGGTTCAACTATGCTACATGATTATCTCCCATATCTTCCTAGAGGCAGTTAGGTGGTACAGTGGTAGAGGACTTGACAGTAGGCAGGAAGACCTGAGTTCCAATTCAGTCTCAGGCACTTGTCTGTGTCTGAGCCAATCGGTTCCCCTTCCCGAGTTCACGATTTCAGGTAGTAGTATCGTGATTCTTCTGATCTCTCAAACTAGACAACTTCTAGGAATGGTTTCAGCACTTTAATCCCCCTGCAAAATCTGCACACCACAACCAAATTAATTTTTAAATAAATTTTTATTGATATCATCTAAATACATCACCTAAATACCCACATATACTTCCCACTCCTTCACAGAGTATTATTCCATATAACAAAGGATTTTTTTGAAAGTAAAAAAGAGAGAGAAAGTAGAGGGAAAAATAAGCAAAACTAATCAAATATGTGGAAAAAATATGATTAAATATATGCAGTGCTCTACCCCATGGACCTCTTGCCTTTGTCAAAGAGTTAAGGGAGGTGTCTTCTCATACCTCTTCTTTGGGGCCATGTTTATTCTTTCTAACTTTGCAACATTCATTTTTATTGTTCTAGGCTTATTCTTTACAAAGTTGTCATCATTGTGTATATTGTTTTCCTGGTTCTACTTACTTTCAGATAAGTTCATGTAAGTCTTCTCATGCTCCTCTGGAACAACCATTTCTTAGAACATAATACGTCATTGTATTCATGTACTATAATTTGTTTAGCCATTATACAATCAATTACAGGGCTTTGTAACCACAAAAAAGTGTGTCTGTGTTTGTGTGTGTATGTGTAATTGGGATCTTTTTCTTTTTTTTTTTGATGATCTCCTTGGAATCTTTGAGTCAAAGAGCATAAATATTTTAATCACTTTTCATATAAATTTGAATTATTTCAGAAAAACTGTTGAATTAAAGCATAGTTATACCAACAAGGCAGTTGTGTACCTATCTTCTCACTACACCTCCAATATTTACTCCCATATTTTGTCATTTTTGTCAATTTTCTGTGAATGATATGAAACCTCAGGTTCTATTCATTTGTATTTCTTTTATTTGTAATTTGATATATTTTTAATATGATTATCAACAGTTTTAAATTCTTTTAAGAACTGCTTTTTATATTCTTTCACTACTTACTTATGGGAGAATAATTTTTGATTTCACAAATATTCTGTTACCTGTCTATATATCCTGGAAACTAAACTCTTATCTGAAAAATTTGATTCAAAGATTTTTTTTCCTATATGATCACTGAATAATATAGGTGCATTAATTTTGTTTTTGCAGAAGTTTTTCAATTTCATGTAATCAAAACTATATTTTATCTTTTATTATTATCTCTATTATTTGGTTAAGAATATATATATATCCCTCTTACTGATAGCAAGGAAAGGTATTTGATCTATTCATCATTGTGTGTGTGTGTGTGTGATATAATCTTTAATCTTTAAGTTGTGTAGAATATGGTGTAAGATGTTAGTCTAATCCTAATTTCTGCCAAACTTCTTTCCAGTTTTCCCTGCAGTTCTTATCAAATAGAGAGCTCTTTTCTAAGTAATGTGTATTTTCAGGCTTATGAAACATTGGGTTATTGAGTTTCATTATTCCTATTTCTTCCTTGTCTAATCATCCTATTGATCTACTTCTCTATTTTTGATAATTGCTACTTTATAACATAATTTTAAAATACCTCTATAGACATATACACATGTATGTGTGTATGTGTGTATACACATATATGAAAACATCAAATTCTTTTACATATATGATTTTACATATTTATATGTTCATATATAGTCTCATATATTTGCATATATCATGTATAAATGAATTTGATATCTGGATGTGATATTGCTTTGTTATTCCTACCTCTTTTATAATTTCTTTCAAAATTCTCAATTTTTTCATCCAAATTAATTTTATTTTATTGGGTGCAATAAAGTATTCCTTTGATAGTTTGACTGATGCAATATCAAAATTATAAATTAACTTTGGTAATATATTCCATTTTATTATTTTGGCACAGCCCATCCACAAGCACTTAATATCCAAATTAATTTTTGAGACACCACATTGAACGATTTACTATCCCCCCAAAAAGCTTTAAATGCTTCCCCTTACCTATAGTATAAAATCCAGTTTTTATATCCTGAGTCTCTACAAGTTTATCCCCAAGCTACCTTTCTAGTCTTAGCTCCCATTTCAAACCTACCTATATCCTATGGTCCTGTTGAAGTGATTTATTTAGTGTTGTCTGAAATTTTTAAGCCTTTTTACTTCTGTATCTTTGCTTAGGGTCTTCTCTCATTCTGGAGTTCCTTTGAAAGTCCTAAATTTCTGTGTTAAAAGCTTCTCTCACTTTATAGTGAAGGAAACGGATGTCCAGAGAAGGCATGTATCTTGTCCAAAGTCACACTGATGCTAAGTAACAAAGCCAAAATTCAAACCAAATCCCCACATTACTTAACCTTGCAGAATTCCTACTCATGTGAACTGGGGCAACTAGTTCAGATGTGGAATTGAACTCTAGTACTATTAGGGAACTTTAGACAAAGCATTAGATCATATCAATTTAAAATTAATTGAAAATTCATTATCAAATGTCAGGCATTTTCTCATTTAAAAGTAACTGTTTCATTCATTAATTCATTTATTTATTGAATATTACCTGAATACTATGTGCAAAGTTCTGTGCTGGATACGGCTGGGTGGTATACACAGGTTTATGAGACACAGCCTTTGATTATCAAGGAGTTGATAATCTTTGAGAGAAGATATGATGTGTATTCAGAAGTAATCATGAGGTCCACAAAGTGATTTCCTTTCAACAATCATGGGAGGTATATTATTGATGAATTATTATTATGATGATGATGATTATGATGATCTTCTTACTAAAATGGGAACGAATGAGGAAACTGAGGCTTGGAGAATTCAAGTGACTTGCTTAAGATACATAACTAGCAAGTATTGGAGATGAAATTGAAGTTAGATTTCTTTCCCATGCAGTCTACCAATACAATAACAGTTCATACAAGAGTGGAATAAATAAAATTTGAGTTGAGGAAATCACCAAAGACTATTTTGTTTGGACTCTTGCCATGGTTCCTATGTGGACTTCCCACTTTTACATTTATGGTCTCTAAAGAATTCTGATAGGAATTCTGAAACAAGAGTCAGAAGACCCAAGTTGAAATCCCTGTTTTACCAGTGACTACCTCTTTAACCTTGGTCAAGTCATTTGGCTACATTTGGTCACGTGGACATCATAGTCTATTCATCAATAAAATGAGTGTATTGCCTCAGATGGCCTCTGCAGTCCCTTCTGTTTCCAAATCTGTGATCCTATGAACCTGTAAACAGTTGGACAAATAATGTTCCTAAAACACGGGTATGACCATTCCACTTCATTGCTAAAGAATCTCAGGTAGTTCCCTATTGTCTTAAGGGTACAGTAAAAAGTCCTTGGCTTTCAAAGTCCTTCCACATCTGGCTCTAACCTTGCAGATATTTTGCTTTGCCTTCCTTCATGTACTCTAAATTCTAGACAAACTCTCATTCCCTTGCCCCATGCTATTCTACAGACTCAAAGTGATATTTCATTCTTTTGCATGATCTTTACTAAATCCCTAGAATATTCTCCTACCTCAGTAATGCCTCCCAAAGTGCTTAGTTTTTCTTACGTCTCCATCTCCAATGAGAAGTTTTTATTGATTCCTGTAATTATATTTTAATTATATTTTTATATAATTATATTATATCTTGAAATTATATTTTAGTTATTTTCTTAAATGCTCAGCCTCTCTCTGCACATAGTCCTCCTCCAATCCTCCCCCCATCCCATGTGAGTTTCTTGAGGTCAAGGACTATTTTTGTTTAATCTTTGTATCAATAGTGCCTAGCACTGTGCTTGACATATGGTAGGTGCTTAACAAAGGCTTGTTGAATTGAATAAAATTGAATTGAAGGATTAGATGAGTGTCTTTAAGCTAGAACTTGTCTCCAATTCTTGACCCTGTTTTCTACACCACTAGACAAGTAAATTTCTCATTCATAGCACATTGTGACCCCCTTCACATCATTCTCCACTGGATCTGTTATAAGAAATAAGCAGATGTAAGAGGTTTTCATTGGATGTCACTTTGACTCCAGACAATTGCAAAATATTTGGTGCATTTTTTTTCCTTTTCTGAAAAACAAATGGGAAAACATATTGTCATGGTTGTCTTTTCAAAGTGTTCATTTTGTCAATGGAACAACTAGCACCTGGAAGATGTGAGTTCTGTGGCTTCCTGTTTCTGTGATCCAGAGGAAAGCAGGAAAGAAACTTTCTCTCTCCCCTACAGCAAGACCCTGTATTGCTCACTAGAGCAGCACTGGGAAATTGGAAAAGAATTGGTCATCAGAATAGCTCATTCAGAACTGCTAATCATTAGTTAAAGAAGCAGGCCTTCAGGGCTGACACTTCCTATACTAAGACCAGCCTGAAGCAAACTCATAGAAGTTTGGAGGGGAGCTGATTTAGTGGATGGGCAATTATACGCTTTCTCTGGAGTTGGACTCCCCTCCATCACACATCAGACACACACACACACGCACACACACCACACACACCACACACACACACATACACACATACCACACACATACACACACACCACACACACATACACACACACACCATACACACACACCACACACACATATACATACACACAAACACACACACACCGCAAAAGCAGTAAGAACAATTAAACAATCCACAAACCTGTGGGGGTTGTTCCTTTTATTCGATGCTCATGTATAGTAATTTAAGCATAGAAGATGCTACCCACGTAAATTAGTCAGGAATTGTAATCCTCATTATGGGAGAAAATTGAGCCATTAAAATAATTATTCTAATATGCTTATACAGATGACGATGCCATATATTATATCATATCGCTCTTCCAAGTTGCTCAACCCCCCTGAGCACTTATTATCTTATTAAATCATGTTACACACTGAGGAGGTGGGCACAGGGGGACTGCGATCCCTTCTTTATCAGAAAGAAGGCAGGCACAGAAAGTTTACCAAAGTGCCAATGCTCATAGAACAAACTTCTGGCAGAACTCAGATGAAAAACCTTGAACTGGTTCCCTTAACCAACTGGCTAGCAAAGTTTCCATTCGTAGAACATCTTGACTTCTGTATAAATGATCATCTTAGTGTGTTTGAATGCGTTCAAAACGCCTCATTTGAAGTTCCCCAGTTCTCACATCTCTGCTCATTAGTTTGCTTTTCTCTTTTTCCCCTGTAGAGTCTGGCAGGGGAAGGTATAAACCAGGTGGATTATTTCCTTTGGAAAACTTTAATTTGAATTAACAGAATCCGGGCTCACTTCATCAGAAGACAATGTCTATCTTATGCCTCTGGGGATGGTACACTCTGACTTGGAGATGTTATTTTTTTCATCTTCCTAAAAGCCCTTTATCTTTTCCTGTGGAGAAGGTGAGACTCTGTCAGTCTCAATGTGTTGAGTCACCCTACTTACCTGTGATGCTTCATGACTGCTCCGTTCCTTTCCTGCAGGATGGTTTCATGGTATGGGCTCCAGAGACAATTGTATTGTCTCTCTATTTCCTTTTCTTCTCAGCTGAGATCTTCAAGAGGTGTCTGCAGCTCAAGGATTTTTAACTAATCAGGCACCTGTATTTCAATTTTGTAAGGTATGTAAGAAAGATGGTTTATTTGATTATAAAAAACTTTGAAATCCTTTTTTAATTTAACAATTGTACTTTTCCCCTCTCATCAAGCCTTTTCTGCCTTTCCCTCCTCTCGCTCTTCACCCTGGAGACTATTAGCCTGTGACTATTTTCCTGTAGGAAAAGTTTTCTCCAGTTCCCATTGTGTGGAAACCCCTGAAACCCCACTCTTTCATTTGCGTTATTACAATCATTTCCATAGTAGCTACTTGACATGTTGTAACCACTTGACATGCTTTAAAAAGTGGGATTGGTATTTTCAGTTGTAAAGTTTCAAGTAGCATTTGGGAGACAGGCACCCTGAGCAGAAACTGTGTTCTTCCAATGTGCAAAACCAACAAAGGGATAGGACAGAGAAGGGATAGCCATTTGGCAGAAAGCTTTCATTTTATGTTATCTCTCTCCAAACAATATTAAACCTGAAAATGCAGAATGGGAAGGCTTTCCTGGAAAGTATTTCTACCGTTAGAAAGTGTGAGAATTTGCATCAATAATCCCATCAGTGGTAGAACATGTTATCATATTACTTAGCAGTCATCTAGTTACAAAGAGCTTTGCTTCTGTGATCTCCTTTTATCCTTACAGCTAGAATATGAGGTAGATATTATATACCTGGGTTTTATAATATAAAATTATTGTAAGTGAGGAAACTGAGGTTCAAAAAAGTTAAGTGACTTGCTCAGTCACACAACTGAGGAAGGATTTAAATTCATGCCTTCTTGACTCTAAGTCTAGGACTGTATCCACCATATCAACTCACTACCAATATATGTGTAAATTGCTGAATAAGGGATGATGTTATTATATGAGAGGGATAGCACATATAGTGTTCTGAAAGAACTTTAAATCCTCTCAAATTAATCAGTAAGGGTATATTTACTGCGTATCGTCAGTTACTGTGCTAGATAGTAGGAACACATACAAAGACTTAGACAATCTCTGTTCTCAAGCTTACATTCTAATGGATGAAGGAGGATAACAAGTACTTTTGCAAGGAAATATGATATATATATATATGGAGAGAGAATAAAGTGATAAAACTTAAGGTTCTTTTAGATTGAAGGCACTAATGGTTGGGATGGATCAAGAAAGGCTTCATGTAGAAGATGTCTCTTGAATGGCATCTTAAAGAAGTAGAGATTATGAGGTGAAAGTGAGAAGAGAGTACATTTTGTGATGTGGGATGGCTGGCATAAAGATACAGAAGCAGAAGCTGTACTGTGGTGTGTGAAGAACGGAGAGAAAGCCAGTTTGGCTGGATCACTTATGTTGAGAGGGGGAGTAAGGGAATGGAGAGCCCTCTAGTATCTATATCAGAAAATCTCACGTAGGGTCATGAAGTGTTGAACAAAACTAAAACATGACTAAACCAAAAGAAAATGTCAGTGATGTGGATTAAAACTAAAAGGATCTGTACACACATACTTTTTTCCTAGGAAGCCCCATTGTTAAACATTCACCAGCTCACTTCTTTCTCTATAAACACTGCTTAAGCTCAGCAGGAGTACAGTAGAAGGCTCAAGGAATGAAGTCATCACCAATCTGAGGGTCTGGTAACCATAGGTTGGTGCTGATGACAATGATAGTAACTGGCATGTATACAGGACTTTGGAGATTAAGATTTGGAAAGTGCTTTTCCCATAGTATCTCACTTTAGCCTCACAACAGCCCTGACTTAAGCAAGTCATTTGACCTCTTCAAAGCATCCCTGTCCTCATCTATAAAATAAGAGTTTAGATTAAATGACAATGAAAAGCTCTGTCAGCTTTACAACTATGATTTATAAAATTCTTTTATGAATTTGGAACATATGATTTAAATCTGGAAGGGAACTTAGTGATTGTCCAACTTTCTCATTTTGCATGGTGCACCTGGAACACTTCGGGCCTGCCCCCAAAAACTTCCCCACGCTCAAGGAATTCTGTGTATCCATATCCATAGCTCACCAATCTCTACTAATGTGTTTACTTTTTACAAAACACCAGTCACCTGATGGAGTCATTTTTGCAAGAGGCAGTAAAGGTAAACATCAGCTGTGGATGGAAGAAACACAGACCCCAGAAGACCCATATGGTATGGGAGGAGGGTGGAAGGGCTGTCCTGTGGATGCTCTGCTAGTTTCTAATATAATTCAGCAAATATTTATCAAGTGTGTGCCTTGAGCAAAGGACTGTACTGAGCAATGGTGATAAAAAGACAAAATAGTCCCTGACTTTGAGGAACCTACATTCTCTGAGCATGATATAATATGGAAGCAAATAAATATATGTAGGATGATTTGAAGAAGAAAGGATCACCAACATCTAACTAGGGGAGATTAAGGAAGGATTCTGGTAGGAGATGGGACTTGAGCTGAGACTTGAAGGGCACGATGGATTGCAAGAGGTAGTGATAAAGAGGAAGTACATACCAGGCATGAAAGATAGCTCATGTAAAATCACTCATATAGGGAATACATGGCCAAGTTTGGGAAACAAAAACAGGAATACAGAAGATGTAAAGTGGATCATTGTGGGGAAAAAGTGTGAAGTTAGGCTGGGATCTACCCATCAAGGGCTTTAAATGCCAATCTGAAAAGTTTGAATTTTCCCTGTAGTAAATAAGGTGTCACTGATGATTCTTTTTTATTTTATTTATTTTCAGTTCTACAATCACTACCATATAATTTAGATTTTTTCCCTCCCTCTCCCTTCTTTCCCCCTCCCTGCCCCCTCCCTCCCCGAGACAGCATACAATTTTATATAGGTTCTACACATACATTCCTATCAAATACACTTTCATCATGGTCATGTTGCATAGAAAAATTAAAATGAATAGGAGAAATCATAAAACAGACCAAAATGTAATACAAAAGAAAATGATCTGCTACATTCTGCAATTGATTTCACATCTCTGGATGTGAAAGGCATTTTGCCTTAAAAGACCACTGGGAATTTTTTAAGTCCTTGCATTGCAATGAAGTTCTAAGTCTACCAGAAAAAATCCTCTCACACTGCGGTTGTTGCTGTGTACAAAGTTCTCTTGGTTCTGCTCTTCTCACTCAGCATCAAATCATATAAGTCTTTCCAGGCCTTTCTGAAGTCTTCCTGTTCATCATTTCTTATAGTACAATAGTATTCCGTTACATTCATATACCATAATTTATTCAGCTTTTCCCCAATTGATGGGCATACCCTTGATTTCCAGTTTTTGGCCACCACAAAGAGTGCTGCTATAAATATTTTTGTACATGTGGGACCCTTTCCCATTTTTATTATCTCTTAGGGATACAGTCCTAGAAACAGTATTGCTGGGTCAAAGGGTTATTGATGATTCTTGAGCATTTGAATGATATAGAACATACTAATCCTTTAGGAACATTATTTTGGTAGTTGTGTGGAGGATAGCTCAAAAAGGAGAGAGGTAAGAGTGCAGGAATCTGATGAAGAGGCTGATCTAGTAGTCTAGGGAAGAGATAATGAGGGATTGGACTAAACTGGATCAGGTATATGAGTAGATCAATGACAATTGATGGCTGATTGTACATGAGTAGGAGGCAATCAGCAGTGAAGGAAGAGAGAATTAAGGATGACTGAGATTGTGAACCTGGGTAACTAGAAGGTTGGGAGCACCTTTAATAGGAATAAGGAATTATAGAAAAGAGCTGGATTGAGGGAAGGAAATAATGAGTTCCATTTTGTGAAGTTGACTTTGAGGTGCTTAGGAGACATTTGGTTAGAGATGCCTATGGGCAGTTGACACTCTAAGACTAGAGATGAGTAGATCTATTAGGGCTGGGGATACAAATTTGCAAGTTATCTTCATAGAGATGGTCAGTGAATCCATGGGAGTCATTTGATTCTCAAAACAGTCCTATGAAGGACTATGAAATAGCTCTATGAAACATGATAGTTTTTATGACCATTTTATACATAAGGAGAAGCAGCTAGGTGGTACAGCAGATAGAACATCAGTGCAGGAGTCAAGAGAACCCGAGTTCAAATCTCACCTCAGACACTTGACACTCACTAGCTGTGTGACCTTGGACAAGTCACTTAACCCCAATTGCCTCATCCTGGGTCATCTTCATTCATCCTGATGAATATCTGGTCACTGGATTCAGATGGCTCTGGAGGAGAAGTGAGGCTGGTGACCTTCATAGCCCTCCCTCACTAAAAACAAAGTCAAGTACAAGTCATGTCATTATTTCTATGATGGCATTTCTTCTTCAGCAATGAAGGATGAACACATACACATAAGGAAACTGAGAACTGGAGAAATGAAATGACTTGACCAAGGCCACAAAGCTAGTAAATGGGAGTCAGAATTTGAACCTAGCTAGTCTGACTCTAAGTCTAGGACTTAGATATCTTGTCTCTCCAACTAGACTGCAAACTTTTCAAGGGCAGGGAATGTGCTCTACTTCATTTGTAAATCACCCCCCAAATACACACTTATAGCATTCTGCTCCCCAACACATAACAATGCTGACAACAGAATAAAAATCAGTGCTTGATAACAGTTAGTTGATTGACTCACTGATTCTGTTCACTCATCTTTCCTCTACCTCAAGAAGGCAGGGACCAGGTCTAATGTGCTTTTCCTCACATATGAACATCTATGAGAGAAACATGAAAATATGAAATTTTTTACTATGACTCATTCTCCTGATTTCCAGGTGGAATGTATTTGTGACCCTTGACTATTGTTTCTCTCTTGCCAAAAAAGTCCCAAGTGACTCTGCCGTGTATTGACTTTCCTTGATGTATCTCTATCTATCGATGAGGCAGAGGTCAGCCTTGTCTGAATAAACTTCAAGTTATTGTCTATTCCTGAAAAGAGATGCCAATTAAAGAATGCCATAAGATAATCATTATTCTCCTCTAAAACTGGGGCAAAATGATCAGGAACAATTATGTTTGTCAGGCAGCATTTACAGACAAATAAGAAGATGGTAGAAGATGGTACCACTTGGGAATAGACAAAGGGTTGGAAATAGACCTTTGATTTCATTAATATAAGGAGTTACATAGTGAGGAAACTCCATTTACCAATGTGAAGTAGGGTCAATGTACTTTGCTAATTCATTGCCTTGGATTTGAGTCAGGAAAAGTAAAAATCTTGGGAAATATTTATATACATTCATACATACACACATATATCTATACATTACATGTATGTGTGTATGTATGTTTGTATTTACACATACAACCCTTGAACCAAAGACATAATGGAAGAGAAAAATGATATGAAATTACACCAAGGGACTTTAGTGGGAAGTCTACTCAGATTGAAGGGAATGAGTTTTGGCATTAACCTTTTAGACAGCTCTGACCCAATACTTAACTTCTTGATTTCTTTTAATGATGTCACCAACCTCACAAGGACCCAGACTTGAAAAAGCCAAGTCATGTTTGATTCAGGTCTCTTGCGGCACTGTCCTAAGAGAAAGTCTGTGATGGGAAAGAAACTGTGCTTCAGAGTTCTTGTTGCCACTACAATAAGAAGAGGACACTGCCTTTGTCATATCCACCACGTAATCTTGGTTCATAAACTTTAAGCTCCAGTTTTGATCAGCTATGTCCCTGACCTTCCTAATGCAAAATCCTTATCTTCCATCTTCAGTTGCGTATACCCTTATTTTCTTCTCTTGCTTTCTATAAAATTCCATTATTCTATCCTGTTTATATAATCACATTCTACATAATGTTGCTGAAATTGATGCTCTGAGCTCTCTGACTTTTTCATCCTTTATTCTTGTCCTGTTCTCTCTTATCCTAGTCACAATGGCTCCTATGGCTAGGAAGGCTCTATCTCAGTCTAAACTTTGCCTATGGAGAGACATCATCCCTCTTTCAAGGTCTTTCTCCTCCATGAATCCTTCCTTGTTCCTCCAGATGTATAAGACTTCTCCAAATTCCTCAGAGTACTTTGTCAAGACCTCTCCTTTGAACTTAACATGTTTTTTTTTAATCTGTGCATGGATTCCATCCCTAGCACCAACTAAGTTTTATGCTTCTGGAAGTTAGTCTGAGTCTGATTTCATTATGTCATTAGACTGTAAACTCCTCCATTGGATTTTGGCTCCCTGAGGGGAAAAGCTAGCTTTGGTTTTTTTGTTTTTTTTTTAAATATCCCCAAGTGTTAGCATAGGGCCGGGCACATAGTAGGCCTTTACTAAATGTTTACTGATTATATTTCTACAGACCACATACTTAGTATAACGCCTGGAATCAAAATATCTGCTTAATAAATATTGGTTGAATTAAAAGGACTCAAATTAATCATTTCTTGAGCCTCTTCATCTGGAAAAATCTCCCACTAAGGAGATTTTGGAGTCTAATTTGCAAGAGTTTGAAGATGTGGGCAGACAGAAAAGAAGCCTGTCTGACATGGTTATAAAGCCTGCTTGGCAACAAGAGGGATAAATGATAGGTCAGTTCTTAAATATTCTTGGGCCCCACTGTGCTCCCTACCATCTGCCCAATCTCCCCCTGGACTGTGTAGGTTGTAATTAAATTACTCAGACTTCTCGTTTTGAGGCTTAACAATTTTTTTTCTTTCCTTATAGATTTGTTTGGTTCATGCCAGGTCAAACCACAGACAATGGGTAACTCTGGGAGAAAAATGGTTACTCAGAATAGGAAAAGTCACAGAAGATGTTGGAGGGGATGTGGCAGCTATTAGGAGTTAATCAGGTGGGCTATCAGCACTTGGTGGGTCTGTCAAAGGCAGCATCACCACAAGCAACAAGCAAAGGGTGAGAAATGTTCAAGGTGTTCAAGGTTCAAATGTAGGATCTGGGAACCAGTGGCTGTGAAATACAGGATCTAGGCAGATGTAGTATCATTATCTGTATGATTTTGTATTACCCACTTAACATCTGGATCTCAGTTTTGGCATTCCTAATGTGAAAGGACTGGATTCAAGGGCCTTTGAGGTCCTTTCCATTTCTCAGTCTATTATCATATTACCTTATGAGCTAATTCCTCACATAGCAAATGAAAAGTGTTCAATATGTGTTTGATAATAGATGAGGTCCAGATCAAGGTTTGTTAACATGGGGTGTGTGTGTGTGTGTGTGTGTGTGTGTGTGTGTGTGTGTGTGTGTGTGTGAACTTAGAAAGAAATGATAACTCCATTTCAATATAATTGGTTTCTTTTGTAATCCAATGTATTTTATTTTATGTATTCAGAAACATTTTCCTGAGGAGGACTCTATAAGCTTCCCCAGATGCCCATGACACAGAAAAGGTAAAAATTCCCTTCTCTATATGATCTCTGAAATATCCTCTATTTCTAACTTTCTGATTCTGTCTGACATGCTTTGAACAATTGCTTGGAGAACAGAAATTCTATAGAAACAAGTTGGTATAAGGAACTCTTCTGCCAAAGCATTCAAGTACTCTATAGGAAATACAACTATAAGGACAAGACTCTATCAGAGACTAGAGTAACTCCAGAAGACTAGACCCAGGGACATTATAGGAACAGTCTGATCCAGTAAACAGCCTGTTCCCATACTATCCCTGGGTCTAGTCTTCTGGAGTTACTCTAGTCTCTGGTAGAGTCTTGACATAGAGTCTTGTCCTTATAGTTGTATTTCCTATAGAGTACTTGAATGCTTTGGCAGCAGAGTTCCTTATACATCTGCTATGGGTATAGATTCAAAGTATTCCTATAGTATGACACAAATGGGTATACTCATGGCCAACTTGATGATGAAGGATGTATTCAAGCAATCAATCAACCAACCAAAAAGAGGATTTAAAAAAATAACTGCTGTGTGCCTGGCGCTGTACTAGATGCTGGGGGGGAGCAGTGGGTCAAAGACATGAGAAGCAGTCCTGTCTTTGAGGCCCTTACGCTTTAGTCACAAAATAGCATGTATACATATAGGTATATTAAAAATATTTATATAGTGAATAAAATTCAGTTTTTGAGGAGGGAAGACAAGATCTAGAGAATGGGGAAGAAAGGAAAAGGAAAGGCTTGATGCAGAAGATGACCCTTGAGCTGACCCTGAAGGAAACTAGGGTATCTAAACAGTTATTGTGAAGGAATACAAGACAACCACTATAAAGGCATAGGGACATGAAACACAATGTCTTCCATGAGAAATAATAGGAAAGCTTATGTGGTTAGACCGTAAGTGCAGAAAAGTGAATACAGAGTTTTCCCTCTCCTTAGGTGGACCTTTCCATAGACTTCTGTGTAAAGTGACTTCTCCTTGCCACCTAGACTTGGGGAAGGAATGAAGGGAGGGAGGCAAGAGGGAACCAGCAGCTATGGAGAGAGGGGCCCAGGACATGGTTCAAGGACATATGGGAATAGAAGGCAGAGAAGTGAGAGCAGGAAACGTGACAGCCAGACACATAGAAAGGAAAAGGCAGTTGACGTGAGGGAGGTGGTGGCAGGGACAGACACACATCAGTGCTGACATATGGAAGACAGACACATAGGTTGGAAAAATGGTGGTGGGGGAGAAGGTTTGAACAGAGCAAGCAAAGGTCTCCTCTCTCAGTGCTGGAAGCCTCAAGCCAAGGCCTCATCTAGTGGTGGAGGTGTGTTTTGCTTTCACTTGGAGTGGTTTTTTTTTTTTTTTTTTTTACTTTTTGGGGGGTGAGGTAAGGAGTGGGAGCAGACTAAGCTCATTTGGGTGCTCACACACCTGATGTAATGATCTGCTAGTAGAGAGGATTGTTGCATTTGGGCCTGTCTCAGAGAGGAATTTGGATATTCTTCTATTTCTATGGAAGAAGGTATTATCTAAGAAGAGATAAGAAGCCACTGATGCCCAGTCCTAAATGGTCTAATGCAAATGGGCTGTCCATGAGGTCTTTATCTATATAGGGGAAATTAACCACTAGGGCCAAAATTATGACTTACCAGAAAGCAAGAAGACTGCCCTTCCCCTGACCAGAGACCACTCTGTCCCAATGGAGCAAATCTTTGGACAAATCTTAGAAGAGGAATAACTAACTTCCAACACACAGGCTACAGCTTTGAAAATATCACTTCTGCTCTCTGACTCCGAAGCTACTTTGGGCTCATTTGCAGACAAGTATTCAAAGAAAGTCCAATCTGTCCTCCTTACCCAGAATGTGAACAAATTACTCTTTCTCCCAAATTGACCCTACCTCAGAAATGGGGAGAAATGAATGGGGACTGGGGACTCTTGACTGATTACCTCATTGTCACCAGCCTAACAGAAAAAAGATAAGATTTCATATCAATCTATACACACACACACACATATACACACATATATATTTATATGTATACACACATACACATATAATATGTATCACACACATACATATGTACACATACCTACATACATACATACAGGTATATTTACACACATATGTATGGGGCACCCAGGTCACGCAATAGATAGAGCGCTGGGTCTGTAGTCAGGAAGACTCATTTTCCTGACTTCAAATCTGGCCTCAGATACTTACCTACTGTGTAATCCTGGACAAAATTAGTTAACCCTGTTTGCCTCAGTTTCCTCATCTGCAAAATAAGTGGGAGAAGGAAATAGCAAACTACTCCAGTATCTTTGCCAAGAAAACCTCAAATGGGCTCATAAAGAGTCAGACATAACTGAACAACAACATATGTGTATGTGTGCACGTATGGAGAGATATATCCATGTATACACACATGTATACATATATATGTATACACACACATATATATATATATATATATATGTATGTCTCTCTAGCCATCTATCTATGGCAAGAGGCCTTTTGTAAGTGCGGCAGATTTTCCCCTATTTCTACAAATTTTAATTTCATATCTGTTCAAACAGGAGCCAATTAGACAGTTTGGACTGATGAAATCACAGTGACATTTTTGTATGACATTATTGTACTTGAATGAGTTCTTTCGCATAGTTTCTATAGATAGCATTTATATTTCCTTGTTTTATAATATCTAGCCCATTTCAACAGGTAAAGTCAATCTCCTTTTCTTGGAGGCCTCGTGGAAGAGACAAGTATGGAGTCATTCTGGAATGAGGAGTCCTGAGACAGTTACCCCAAGGCTACCAAGATCCACCTCATAAAGGATAAATTATTTATTATTTTTTTGTTTTCAGTTGGACTTTCTCCAAATTCTCTACATTTCACATGGAATACTGAGAGGATGGTGGGAGGCTCCTGGTGGTTCACATATGTTGGGTTTCAGTTTCTGTATCCCACAGTGTCACTTGCTTGTATATCTCGTGAGCAATATGTTCATTTTCTAATAAAAGAGAAGGGAAAACATGACATATGGAAGTTTGAAGACCTATTATCCTATGGTTTATTATCTGTTAAATTCAATTTCACAACTTCACAAATGTAAGAATAACTGAAAAAAAGGTGATTCTCCATTAACCTTCCTCTTACCTTCTGTGTTTGCAAGGGGTTTCTCAGTCAAGTACAACAGTTGTTTGTTATTGTCACTAAGTACAAGAGAAGTCTGTGTCAGCAGGAGCTTCCTATAGAGATGATTTCAGTATCTCTGGATTCCATTTAGGGGAAGTTAGTGAGTTCCTTATGTACTAAGAGCATCCCGTCATATGGCCTTGGGGCTAATAAAGTGATCGCACATTGTGGACTCCAAGGACAACACTAATAAATTCTAGTTAGAAGATTAAAAGACAAATAAACAAATATTTATTAAAGGCTCACCATGTGCCAGTTACTGCACTCAACTCTGGGGACATAAATAAAGCAAACAAACTGGACAGTGCCTGTCCAGCAGCATAGTGTGCTAGTTTCTTCATTTTGTAGATGCAGTAAGAGTTGTTGAACTCAGATTAATTGCAGTGCTCAGTCTTGCTCCTGCAGGACATTGTAAACCACATTTTTTCCTCTTGTAGAAGTTCACGCTACAGGTATGGAATGTTGAATACCCTCTCAGATGGGATTACATTATAAGGTGGAGTGAGAACTGACCAGTGTGAAAAAAACAACAAAAAAGTATCTGCAATCTGTTTTTTTCATAAGAAAAATAAATGAAATGAGAACTTAGAGCTAAAACCACTGTATGAAGTTATCTATAGTGTCAGTCAGATTGGAACTCAGATTTCACATTGCAGTTCTGTTCCTTAATGCCAAGAGATAGCATGCTTGGCAAATTCCTCTTTATTGTTACTGTTGGCAGATGCTGAAGTCGGGGAAACAGAGGGAGAGAGTTTGGCTCCACAACAAATGGCAGTAGGGAGCCATAGGCAGCATGTGTTTTGGACATGAATTCTCCTGATTAAGAAAATCAAATAACCCATTGGGTGGCAAGACCAGTCCTTCTTGCTCACCATAACCAGATTAATTTTCCTACATACTGTTTTTATCCTAACACCTCTTTTCAAAAAAAAAATGTACCTCACACAATCTAGACACCTTCGTCTACCATTTAAGGTTCTGTATAGTCAAGCCCCCACTAGCCTTTCCAGTCTTGATTCCCATGAATGCCTCTCCTACAACAACAACGATGACAAGGATGGTAACATCATTATATAGCACTTCAAGATTCACAAAGTGCTTCACATGGATTGTCTCACTTGACCCTCACAGCATCCCTGTGATTGACTATTTTACAGATTAGTTAACTGATTCTGAGAGAGGTTAAGTGACTTGCCTAGAACTCTGCTTTAGGCAGAAGAGTCCGTTTACTACCATGTTTACCTATATTTTTATATCTTCACCCACATTGCCCTCCCAACTCAAGCAAACTCCTTCACATTTGGTGGAATTTTTCCATCCTTCCAGGTCTAGCTCAGACCATCTGCTCTCTGTGAAGCTTTCTCTGATAATCTAACCCACATTCTACTCTCTAAATTCCCATCATGCCTCTGTTAGCCTTAAAGCGGGTATTTTCCAAGGTTTTTTCATTGGTTGCTTTTTTCCATGTTAATTGTATTTGTTTCCATAGCTACATATATCACCTTTATGCAGATGACTTCCAAATCTATATCCCTATTCTAGAATTTTCTTCTGAGTTCCAAAGCCACATTTCCAGTGCATCTTCACCTACATACTCAATGGCAACTTATACTTGGCATATTACCTTTTACCCAAACTGGTATCTCCTTTGGATCTCAATGATTTTGTCAGTACTATTGACATGTACCCCATCTCCTGTGTTCTAAACTTTAGTATTTTTATTGACTTTTTCTTTTCCTTCAGGATTCCTCCCCATTTATTCAGCAACTCTGTACAATGATTCTTTATCAACTACATGGACTGTTGCAACACCTTTTAATACATGTTCCTGCTTCTGATCTATCTTCCTTCAATTTATGCTTCAAAATGCTGACAAACTAATCTTCTTTATGAATAGATATGATCACTTATGATCTCAGAAGGCATCAATGACTCCCAGCTGTTTACTAAATAGAGTTCTGTTTTACCTAATACCCAGGCCCTTTCACAAACTAGTGCTTAATCTTATTTTATACTACTTATTGTTATGCACTTTATTCTCTAACCACAAGGGCCTACAAAAGTTGTCTTCCTGTTTTGATTGACCATGCACATTTGTTATATTATAAGTGGTTGGTTTTTCCTTTTTTTCCTTTTCTTTTTTCAAAGGGTGGTGGTAGTGGTGGTGGGAGAGTAGATAATATGCTTGTTAATTTAAAAAAAAACCAAAAATATATATTTATAGTTCACTGGTCCAAGCTTTTCTTTTAATCCTTAAAAAACAAAGCCTGTAATTCTTGGAGAATACAGTGCAGGTAATCAGATAAAAGAGACCAAGACTATGCAAGGCCACAATATTCTCACCAGAAGAACACCCAGCCAGAAGCTAATGCATAATGCATATCTGGGAAGTAAGATGAGAAAAATGAGTAAAGTGAAAGAAAAAAAAGACTATTATGATGCCAGGGATACTCAGTAGAGAGGAAAAACCCAGTAGAGAGGAAAAAATTCAAAATATCCACAAGCAATGATTTCCTTCTAGTTTTTCAGTATTTTAGCGCTGTTTCATTGCTTTTTAATGGCTCATGGAGTAAATTGTAATTTGACCTATTATAATTTTTAAAGAATTATTTCCTTCTGTTAGGTTTTTATCCCCCCCCCCCCTTTTTAACCATTGACCAATTCTGATTTTCAAAGAATTATTTTCTTTTGTGAAGTTCTCATTGCCTTTTGACCATTTGGGCAATTCTGATTTTTAAAGAGTTATTTTCATCAGTATTTTTGTATCTTTTTTACCAAGCTGTTAATTCTCCTTTCATAATTTTCTTGAACAGCTCTAATTTATTTTTTCCATTTTTTTCTTGTACGACTCTTATTGTATTTTAAAAATCAGTTCCTTCTTTTTATCTATTTCTTTGTTGTGTCAAGTAATATAGAACAATCTGCATTTTTCTTTAAGGCTTTGTTTGTGGATGTTTTTCAAGTTATTGTCTTCTTCTGACTTTGTGTCTTGAGCTCCCTGTCACCATGGCAGATTTTTATGGTCATATTCTTTCTTTGTTGTTGTTTCTTGACTTTGCATTTTATGTTAGAGGTAGGACCTGCTCATTTCTGAGGGTGGTAGATGGGGAGTTGTTTGTCTCAAATTTCTGTGTTTTTATGCACTCCTACTGCTTTCACAATTTAATCAAGGGGCCTATAAGTTTTCAGTACTTTCAACATGGTGGCATCTGACCTCTTGGATTGCGCTCTGATCCTTATATAGTCCTTGCTCCTTCAGGACAGTGACTGCTCCTTTCTGCCCTGGAATTATGACCCAGAACTGGGTGCTGGGTGACAGAGCTGCCAGAGGGTACTCGGTCCTGTGACCAGTGCTAGTTTAGGGGTTTCCTAGAATATCTTTCTTACAGATATTCACTCCCTTTATTATCCCTGGCTGTTGTTCCAAGATATCTTTTTCTTCAATTTTGAATTTGTTCTGTAAAAATAAATTATCTCAACAAGACAATCAGTCTACTGACTCTATTATTTAAACAGCCATTAATTGAAATATAAAGTATCATGCTCCACTAAAATTTTATAGAAAACTATAAATACACTTGAGTAGTATAATTTCCCCCCCACTTTACCTTTCAAAATTAGTTATTTGTCAAAAACACATGACTAGCAAATGCTATACTTAGAAATTAATATGACTGATATAAGCAGGTATTCCATAGAAAAGATTCACTATGATTTCATTTTCACAAACTTATAATTCTCCAATTTATAAAATGTGAATATGAGACACTCAAAGAATGAAAATACTGCAATTTCACATCAACTTCATGCAACAGGCTGCCAGGCTTCCAGCTTCTTCTGGCCTTCCAATTTTGGTATTTCTATCTAGAAAAATCAAATGTAGAATAACATAAATCTTTTTTTTCTGTATATAGTCATCACTATCCCTTCCTTGCAAATGGAAAGTCCTTTAGAGTTTTCTCTGCACATCAGAAGACACAGTACTACCCATATTGCATGATGTACTAAGCAGAGTAGGAACCTCACAGATTGTTGCTGTTGTTGTGTTCATCCTTCGTTTTTGAAGAAGACCATGCCATCAGAGAAATGATGACATCACTTGCACTTGACTTTGTTTTGAGTGAAAGAGGTCTGTGCAAAGTCATTGGCTTCACTTTCTCCTCCTGAGCCATCTGGATCCAGTGACCAGATATTCATCAGGATGACTGGCGTTGACTCAGGATGCAATGGGATACCTTGGGCATTTTAGTCTAGGCTTTCAACACACTCACTTCTAGGGAAGTAGCATTGAGTGAACAGGTCTCTTTAAGAAGTAGTTAGGGAATGGCCCTTTAAATGAGCAAAAGAAAAAAAATAACTAAATCAAACTGGGAGGGAAAGAGAAACTGTTACTATTGATAATCATTTTAAATCAGCCATTAAGTGGAGGCTGGGCAGGGACTTATTGCAGTCCAACCTATGGGCTTCAGAGTGCACTGGGTTTAAGGTTTTGGGAACAGGACAGAAGGAAGGAAGGAAGGATGGAAGGAAGGAATTAAGGAAGGAAGGAGAGTAGGAATCTAAATGACAACCAAAGGGTGACTAGACATTTGCCACAGGGCACTAAAATTTATAGAATTTTTTACAGCTATTGTGATCATTGTTTTTTTTAGCAGAATAAAAACAATTGAGCTAAGCTCCTCACATTTCTTCCCTTTCCTCGTCCCACCTGACACTTGTCAAACAAATAGTTATAAGTCACTTCTGGGTTCCTTTCCTTCAGACAATGAAACAAATCAATCTAGTTATGGGCCTGCTGAGGGTTTACTCTCACTGAGGTTATTCTCTTTCATTCCTACCCCTTCAGCAGATATCTAGCATTACATTTACGGTGTCAGCACCATTTCACTCATTGTTTTCAAGAAAGTCCCAGTCATCAACTTCAGGTTTGGGTAAAAGGACTAAAACAATATTGATTTTATTCTTTTCTCCAAAATTCATAGGAACCCTCCTCACTTGTTTAGGAGTTTAAACAAACATACAAACGAAACAGTCTAATGCCTCTACATTTAAGTCCCAAAGGAGCCTTCAAATGAAAATTCTTGTGATTATTCAAATCATCTTACATCATTAATAAGTGTATCTCTGGTGGTGGTGGTGGATACGTAGGAGAAGTTGTACTTTCCTAGACTTCATATGCATTTTTTTTCAGGAGACACTACTTATAATAAAAAAGTAGAGGATGATAACAGTAGTGTAGGCAACAAGACTATTTAAAATAGTTTCCGAACTAGGCTCAATTCTAGTCATCATTTTATTGCCTCACTGAATACTGAAGAATCTAGAATGATTAAATTGTGTCATGATGAGTATATTTGTGAAAATATCAGATTCATCTCTTGAGGGCCATATTTCATAATCTCAGAGTGTGACACTAATGGCAAAGAAATGGAAGTGGACTGGTATATGGCTGAAGAAGAATAACCAGAGACTCCCAGATTCTCAACAGTTTTAATGTCATTTTTTTCTTCATAGGTACAGCCCTGCTGTACCATTTTGAAATGTTGCCCTTAGGATTCCAGAGGCTGCCTTCATTCTGAAAGGAGAAACTGAGTCCCATTGCAACTCAAGGCAGAGATTTGAGTTAAAGTTAATAATCAAACCCAGACTGCCCCTTTTCTAAGTGCAGGATTTTTTTCCATTAGATACTGGTCACCTCCAACAGTAGACTAGCTAGGAGCTGGTTTGGCATTTTGCAGTCCCTCCATGATCCATCCATCCTCTGACTTCTCATTGGAAGAAAGATAGATTGTGCCTTTGGGAGTGACCTTCATTTTTATATATATACTTAAGATTTTTCTTTTGCTTGCTCTCTCTCTTTTCAATTGCTGTGTCCTTTTGAATTTTGGAATTGAATATGCAGGGCCAGAGTCAGAATTCAAAATTAGTGTCATACAGAAAGATAAAGATAGCCAGTATAATCATAAAAGGAGGAAAAGGGTGATCCCATTATTGGTGCAAGAGGAAGAAAGTCATATTGCTGAGAAGGAGAAGATTAGTAAGCTCCAGTGAGCCATCATTTACAGGAAAGTAATCTCTTTCTGGAGAGTGGGATTTATTTATTTGATTTGAATAAAGAGGCACTGTGACAAGGGGAAAGAAGAACATCTCTAAAAATTAACTAATTTCTCCTGTATTGTTAGTTTCAAACATATATGCATAAATTTACATATATGCCTGTAACAAAATGGCATATTTTTACATATGCAGTTGGGTTGGTGGGGGAATGGAGCTGCTTTTATCTTGCTCAACTATAGTCGGCATTCTCTCAGTGTTACAGGGACTGATGTGAAGTACTTCAAAGAAATAAGAGTCTCAAGGATAGCTCCAATCTAGAAAATAGAAAGCTAGAATTTACACATTTTGGATTGCTTACTGAGTGTGGGCACCCTCAGGCAAAGCACCATTGCCCCACCCTAGTTAAACTCAAATCTCCAACTCCTGGGTTCTTTTGGAGAGCTAGATGTCATGTTGTGCTTCTAAATCTAGTGTTGAAATTATCTCTGTTTTTGACTCAAATGGGCTTTTGGCTAAGAGCATTCAGTTCTCTGTACATTCCCATATATTCCAAGTTCTAGGTTCTTAGAAGTTTCAGTGTGTGTGTGTGTGTGTGTGTGTGTGTGTGTGTGTGTGTGTGTGTGTGTGTAATGCCCTTCTGATAGGGTGAGGAAAATCTGATCTATCTCGTAGTCATCATTACTCCAGTGTTATCTCTCCCTTTCTCCCCTCCCCTATTTCATACCTCATAGGGTCATTTAATGCATAAAAAGTGATATTGAAGTCCCTTGTATGGATGAAGCTGGGGATCTGGATAAATCAGTTTGAAAATCAGTTTTTAGAAATCTTAAGGTTTAGCTAAAGTGTTTCTTTGCATTTGAAAATAATGATATTCGCAGATCTTTGTCAGTTGAGTATGTGCCTTTAGTTTTTTAAAAATTTTATTTATTTTATTCTGAACTTAAGAAATTAAACAAGCATTTCCATAACATAAAAGAACAGAAAAAAGATGACTGTACATGAAACTGCAAATTTATTATGAACAATTTGTTATTCCTTTTAGATATATATATATATATATATATATATATATATATATATATATATATATATATATATATAAAGTTATTCTGTAACTTTATTTCCCCCCCCCCTTTCTCTTCCCTGCCCTCCCCCTGCTCTCGAGATGGCTACCATTAGGCACAAATGTGCATATGTGTGTGTATATACACACACACATACATGCATATATACATATATAATATCTATATCTATATACTATTCTATATATACTTCTATTTATCATTTCTTTCTCTAGATACTGATAGTGTTTTCCTTCACATGTCCTCTGTAGTTAATTTGAGTATTTATAATAGTTAAAATCACCTGTGAACTCATTGTTCATAAAACAATATTGCTGTTACCATATGCAAAGTTCTCTGTTCTTTACACTTTGTTCTTCATCACTTGATGCAAAGCTGTCCAAGTTTTTCTAAAAAAAATATTGTTTGGATTTTGCTAAAATGTAATCAATAAATATTTAAGAAGAACCTACTATGTACAAGGCTCTGAGCACCAAAGATTCTGGGAATCAAAACTCTATGGATTTTAGGCTTGACTTTGTCACAAACTAGGGGGGTGCCCCTTGGATGAGTCCCTAAGCAGGGGTGTACTGCAAACAACTGACTCTTATGGAAAAGTCTTCTACCTATATGTAATATGCATTATTAACAATTTCCCCAGCATTTTCTCAAGTCTATACAATCAGCAAAATGATACATCGAGACTTGATTTGTAATATTTACTGATTTTTGAGGAATAAATGCTCACACTGAAAAATTAATAACTGTCTCTTGAAAGTCCATTCAAGCTGGCCCCAGCACATTATTAGTCCTAAACTTCTCTGGATCTTAGTTTCCTCATCTGATAAATGAGATCCTTGGACTAGATGAATTTTAGAGTCACTTTGAGCTTCAAGACTCTTAGGTTATGTTCTCTTATCAAATCTCCCTTATAAGTAAGGACATTCAAATGTCGTACAAGATACACACAATTGATATACTTACAAGTATCTAGTCAACAGGAAAGAAATAAAGCCACATTCTAGGTCTGTGAAAAAGAATGAAGCTATCAGCCTCTATAGTAAATGCTCTATCTTTTAGGACCTCATTAGCTCTAGGTTCTAACCAAGTAAACTAACAAGCTGGAATTTACTCGGTGCATAAAACTTTCAATGGCTCCTTCACCATTTTAATATGTCTCTTTATCCTCTTGATTTTTCTTCCTTTTACTTCTGCAGTGACAATGGATTAAGGACCATCTCTTTTTATTATTATTATACTCTATTATGAAAATGCATGTTTTTATTCTATAAATTAAAAATAAAATAAATTTCAAAAATGTGAAAATGAAATGATAGAGGTGGAGAGAATAAAAAAATAGATCATTTAAAAATGTTTATTTCCTTAAATTAGATCATTAATAAAAATAATGGAAATTTTAAAAATGAGAATAAGACCATGAGCAAAAATATCCATTTCCCCCCCTTCAGCATATTCTTATGACAAAGGAATCACAAAGCAGTGTAAACACATGTATATTTATTTGCTATTTAATTTTCACTATTTTTTTTCTTTTGGGCCCATTCTGATTTCTCTCAAGACTAGAGGACAAGGTTAGGTGCTTTGTGTATGTGTGTGTGTGTGTGTGTGTGTGTGTGTGTGTGTGTGTGTGTGTGTGTGTACACGTATATGTGTCACCTTTAAGTAAATTATTACTCTGCAGCGAAGGTGTCTTTGAAATGTTAGTTATTAAGGGGTTGTCAGACACAATTTTAATGTATCACAGGGTCTTACTTACATTTTCATAAATGTTCACGGGGAAGACAAGTGAAAATAAATTTCTATAGCTGAGGGCAACAGCTGCTGCTTATGATTCCTAACATAGTTAACTCTGCATAATTGGGCATTGTCAGAGAATGGGATGTTCTTGTTAATAGAGGGTTACTATTTATAACAATATCTCATATTTGTTTAGTGCTGTATGGCTACAGAAAGCATTACATACACTCTCTCACTGCCATTCAATTTAATAAACATTTAGTAACTGCCTATTGTGTGCAAGGCACTAAGCTAGGCAGTGGGAATTTATAAATTTTTGAAAAAAATTTATTTCTGCCCTCAAGGAGTTTACTCTTTATTATGGAGAATGGAAGACTGGATACTTATAAAGATCAGCAAATATATATAGAACATGATGGGAGAAAAGTAAAACTAGAAACATTGAGAAGTTCATAGATGAAATTCAACAAGGGTTGTAATAGTACAACTTTTGGCCTGAGATTTTTATGTAAAAAAAAATGCAAATTATCAGCAATAAACAAGAGGAACAAGAGATCTTAACTCAAGGAAGCAAACTTGACCTTATAGGGATCACTGGAACTTGGTGCATTGAGAATAATGACCAAAATATTGTTTCAAAAGGAAAAATATATAATTCAAAAGAAGCTATATATATATAAAATGTGTGTTTCTATGTATGTTGGTGAGGGGAGGTGCATGATATATTAAGAAGATCACAAGTTAGAAAACCCAAAAAAGAGAAGAGAGGTATGTGGTGAAGATCATTTGAGTGAATATCATTGCAGTCAGAAACAGATATTGATAATAGGTTATACTGTAGACCATCTAGACAGAAAAAGGAAACAGGGCAGGAATTTAGAGAAACACATTACAAGAGTGGCAGTGACAGGAAACTTCAATTATCTGGACATCTGGAGTCTCTCTCTGCCAAAAGAAAGGCAGCTAATAAGGTTGTTTTTTTTTTTTTTTGATTCATCTTAATGATTATTTCATCCTTCACAGGTGGAAGAACCAGTGATGGAAATCTCTCTGATTCTCACTAACCAGGAAGAACCCAGTTGTTGGAGATGGAAATGATGGGAACCCTACCAGGTGTCTGTGTGTGTGTGTGTGTGTGTGTGTGTGTGCGCGCGTGCATGTGCATGTGCCTGTATGCTTAACTTCATATTAGGTTTTGTGAAGAAAGCCAGGCATACTCTGACATGCACCTTTGATTTAGGGAGAGTAATTTCAAAAAATTCAGAGAAAGGAGAGGTAAGATTAGCCAAAGTCCTCTAGGGGTAATCAGTCTAAGAGGCACTAGTAACCTTGCAAAGAGAAAACATTCTAATTTCAAAGGAGGAAAAGGGAAGATGTCTAGAGACCAATGTTGATGCTTGGGTGACACAGTAAGCACCTCAGATTTAAAGCTTGGTTGGTTGTTGTCCTTTGTTTTTGATAAGAACCAAAGTGACATCACTATATTACAGTGAAGTTGCAGTGTGTCTGATATGAGATCATGTCAGGCACAAGCAGTCCATGTGAACATTTGGGGTGGATTCTCTAAATTTGTGCATCTTATGTTTCTTTGGAGCTACTGAAATTCTGCTTTGTTCATAGAGCACAGCACCTTCTCTGATGAGGGCATGCCATGCCGGGCTATCCTGGGCCAGTGTCTCCCATGTTATGTAATCAAACCCAAAACTCTTAAGAGAGACCTTGAGAATTTCCTTGTATTACCTTTTCTGACAATGATGTGAATGTCAGCCTTGTGTGAATTTTCTATAAAATAGTCTTTTTGGTAAGTGTGCATTTGGCATTTGAACAACATGACCAGCCCATCAGAGTTGTGCTCTCTGCAACAGAGAAAGGACCTTAGTGGCAGGCCAGATGATCTTCAGAATCTTCCTAAGATAATTAAAATATAAGCAACTTTATTTCCTGGCATGGTGCAGAACATGTTTCACAGGCATATAAAAATGAGGTCAGCACCATGGCTCTGTAGACCTTCAGTTTAGTTGTCAGTCTAATACCTCTACTCTACCACACTTTCCTTTGGAGTTTCTCAAACACTTAACTCTCATTAAGTTATTAAGGAGTTATCAGACACAATTTTAGTGAATCAGTTAACAGTACAGTTAACTCTCATATTGTGTGTGTGTGTCAATCTCATTGTCAATGTGTATATTCCTAGAAAGTGTACTGCCAAAGTAAGTGAACTTATCCACAGTATTAAAAACTTCTTCACTTGCTACAACCAATGATTGCACGTATAGATGGTATGATAATGGATGTGTTTTCTTGGTGTTAATTATTAGGCCAAAATTAGCACAAGCAGCACAGACTTAATTCATACTTCTTATATCTCAGTTTCAGAGGTTTCATTGAGTGTACAATCATCTACACACAAAAATTCATGAACCAATACTCACTCCACTTTAGTCTTGACTTGCAGTGTTTCAAGTTGAATAATTAACCATCAGCATGGGAGTTGACCTTGATACCTCATTGGAGTCATTTGACAACATGGCTGAAAATACTATGCTGAAAAGCATGTGAGCAAATATACTACCTTGTTTCACTCCATTGGTGACTAGACCCAGGCAAGTATGTGGTCATAAATTGGCATGCTATACTGACAAAATTCTCTGGGTAACCAAATTTTGGCATAATTTTCCATAAGTCCTGGCAGTATCAAAGGCCTTGGTCAGACCTACAAACATTGTGTTCAGACCTCTGTTCTGTTCCTGAATTTCTCCTAGAGTTGTCAGGCAACAAACACCATATAGACCATCCCTCAGCCCTTTCTGAAGCCACACTGGCTCTCAGATAGATGACTTTCTTCCAGGTCAAGAACCAGTGTATTAAGAAATCAAGAATCTTGCCAGAAATGACTAAGAGAATGACCCTCATATGTTTGTCACAGGATAAGCTATTTCCTTTACCTTCATAGAAATGGGCAATGGAGACATCCTTGAACTACTGGGAGATAACCTTCCCTTGCCATAAAACCTGGAAAATTTCAGTCAGCTTTCGTGTCATTAATGGACCTCCCACTTTGTAAATCAAATCTGAAATAGAATCAGCTCCAGACACTTTGCAATAGAAGAGGAGCCTAATGGTATTCAAAACCTCTTCTTCAGTTGGAAATTTGTCTAAAGAGGGGTTGACTACAACCTGAGGTAAACGGTAAATGGTTTTAGCATTGATTGATGATGATCTTCTGAGAACACCATGGAAGTATTTAGCCTGTTTCTCCAGGATCATGCCCTTATTATGAATTGAAGTCAAAGGAAGTAGGAGCAAAACCAAAAATCACCTATCCAGCAAAACTGAGTATAATACTTCAGGGAAAAGTGATCATTCAATAAAATAGAAGATTTTCAAGCATTCTTGATGAAAAGACCAGAGCTGAAAAGAAAATTTGACTTTCAAACACAAGAATCAAGAGAAGCATGAAAAGGTAAACAGGAAAGAGAAATCATATGGGACTTACTAAAGTTGAACTGTTTACATTCCTACATGGAAAGATCATATTTGTAACTCTTGAAACATTTATCACTATCTGGGTAGTTGGAGAGGTTACACACACACACACACACACACACACACACACACACACACACACACACACAGCAGCCTTTGAAGCATCATAAAAGTACTTTAGATTGTTACTATCAGCATAAAGCTGAATTTAATCTGCCTTCCAGCTGAGCTAAAAATCCTGCTTCTCTCTAAGCTTCACTTGTACTTTGCTTCTGATGGAGTTAGTTGATGTTTTCTTTTCTTTTCTTTTAAGTTTTCAACATTAATTTCCACAAAATTTTGAGTTCCAAGTTTTCTCCCTATCTATCCCCTCCCCCCACTCCAAAACACCTTGCATTCTGATTGCCCCTTCCACCAATGTGCCCTCCCTTCTAACACTCCTCCCTTCCCTTATCCCCATCTTCTCTCTTGTCCTGTAGGGCATGATAAATTTCTATACCCCATTACCTGTATTTCTTATTTCCCAGTTGTATGCAAAAACAATTCTCAACATTTGTTCCTAAACCTTTGAGTTTCAAATTCTCTTCCTCCCTCCCTCCCCACACATGTCCACTGAGAAGACAAGCAATTCAACATAGGCTATATGTGTGTAATCATTTTGCAAATGATTTGCATAACAGTCAAGTTGTGTAAGACTAACTATATTTCCCTCCATCCTGTCCTGCCGCTTATTTCTTCTATTCTCTTTTTTGACCTTGTCCCTCCCCAAGAGTGTTTACTTCTAATTGCTCCCTCCTCCCATTTACCCTCCCTTCCATCATCTCCCCACACTGATTCAGCTTCTCCCCTACTTTTCTGTAGTGTAAGATAGATTTTCACACCAAATTGAGTGTGCGTGTTATTATTTCCTTGAGCCAAATGTGATGAGAGTAAGCTTCACTTTTTCCCTCTCACCTCCTCCTTTTCCCCCTCCATTGGAAAAGCTTTTTCTTTCCTTTTCTATGAGAGATAATTTGCCCCATTCCGTTTCTCCATTTCTCCTCCCAATATATTCCTCTCTCACCCCTTAATTTTTATTTTTTTAGATATGATCCCTTCTTATTCAACCTACTCTGTGCTCTCTGTTTCTCTCTCTCTCTCTCTCTCTCTCTCTCTCTCTCTCTCTCTCTCTCTCTCTCTCTCTCTCTCTCTCTCTCTCTCTCTCTGTATGTGTGTGTGTAACCCCTCCAGCTATCCAGATTATGAAAAATGTTTCAAGAGTTACAAATATTATCTTTCCATGTAGGAATGTAAACAATTCAACTTTAGTAAGTCCCTTGTGATTTCTCTTTCCTGTTTACCTTTTCATGCTTCTCTTGATTCTTGTGTTTGAAAGTCAAATTTTCTATTCAGCTCTGTTCTTTTCATCAAGAATGCTTGAAAGTCCTCTATTTTATTGAATGATCACTTTTCCCCTGAAGTAGTATACTCAGTTTTGCTGGATAGGTGATTTTTGGTTTTAATCCTGGTTCCTTTGACTTCTGGAATATCATATTCCACACCCTTCAATCCCTTAATATAGAAGGTGCTAGATCTTGTGTTATCCTCATTGTATTTTCACAATACTCAAATTATTTCTTTCTAGCTGCTTGCAATATTTTCTCCTTGACCTGGGAACTCTGGAATTTTGGCTACAATATTTCTAGGAGTTTCTCTTTTTGGATGTCTTTCAGGAGGTGATCAGTGAATTCTTTTGATATTTATTTTGCCCTCTGTCTCTAGGATATCAGGGAATTTTCTTTGATAATTTCATGAAAGATGATGTGTAGGCTCTATTTTTGATCAAGGCTTTCAGGTAGTCCCATAGTTTTTAAATTGTCTCTTTTGGATCTATTTTCCAGGTCAGTTGTTTTCCTGATGAGATATTTCACCTTATCTTCCATTTTTTCACTCTTTTGGTTTTGTTTTATAATTTCTTGGTTTCTCCTAAAGTCATTATCTTCCATCTGTTCCATTCTAATTTTTAAAGAACTTTTTTCTTCAGTGATCTTTTGAACCTCCTTTTCCATTTGGCTAATTCTGATTTTTAAAGTATTCTTCTCCTCATTAACTCTTTTGCCAATTGAGTTAGTCTATTTTTAAAGGTGTTATTTTATTCAGTTTTTTTTTGGGAGGGGGGGGTCTCCTTTAGCAAGTTGTTCACTCTCTTTTCATGATTTTCTTGCATCTCTCTCATTTCTCTTCCCAATTTTTCCTCCACCTCTCTTACTTGATTTTAAAAATCGTTTTTGATCTCTTCCATGATCTGGGACTGCTAGGCCTAGAGGCCTGAGGGCTACCCGAGTCTTCTTACCTCTATCCCGAGGTCTTCGGTTGGCCAAACCGGATGCTCGTATGAGAGAAAGGACGTTCCAGAGTCGAACAAGGGCTGAGCTTTATTTCAGGGTCTAGTTACAAGTGCAGGGGAATTCTTCCTTAGGAGGGAGCGAAGAATCTCCCAAGGAGGCAAAGATCTTACAATAAGAGATTGGAAGTAGAAGTATAAGTGGGGAGAGAGGGGGAGGGGAGAGAAGAAAGAGGGAAAGCAGAGCCTTGTCCTGTCTGCTCCGCGACCCTCCGTCCAAGAGGGCTTTCAGGCTTTCCTGATCCTACTTAAGTTCTCCAGTCGCATAGTTTGCATCTGAATACCGTGCCTGTTAGGTGTGCCCAGATCCGGGACAATCTCGAGGGCGGGGAGAGCTCTCTCCCATCACGTTTCTCACGGGAAGAGGCGGAAATACACGAGATAGCTCGGTTCACCTCGATTCCCAGTCGTTTCCTGGGGGGGCCTCGTGAGAACTCTAAGATTTAGAAGTTCCCACCTTTACCCGCCCGAGACTGTCCACATGGAATTGAGCTTCCATCCCCAGCATCTCCCCCTTATTGTTTTGCGCTGCGTGCACATGGCTCTAGAGCAAACAGTGGCTGGAGGCTGAGTGGATTAGGAAGGCCTTTAGCATATGAGTACCCCACAACAAGACTTCATTTACACAGAAATCTGCAGCTAGCACAACTGACAAAGGGAGGCATCAGACAAAACAAAGATGAAGCTAAATGGCTGAGTTACAACAAGAGAAAGGGCAATCACTAATTCCAAAGCATATTCTAAGAGAAGCAGCTAGTGCTGGCGCCTTACACATCACCACCCCCTCAGTCATGCAAATGGATCTCAACGGCCAAGCCTGAATGGCCAAGCCTGTGGTATTCAGGCGAAAAGTTGGTCATCTCCCGAAAAGTTGGTCACCCCTTCCCCCCCAATGTCCTGGGTTTGTGATATCAAAGTCCTCCTTCAGCCGCTGGAAAGAGATGCCTAGATGGAGTGGTCAGCAATGTTGGGATGAGTGCTGCTTCCTCTCTGGGCAGCAGGGTTAAAGCTGTCAGCAGCAGACTCAGGTGGTGCATGATTCTTCTCCGGGCTCTCCGGGGTCTCCGCCTCCTGCGTCTCCGCCGTCTCCGACATCGGTTTACACCTATGGATCCTTCTAATGGGAATCCACGCATTTCCTTTTCCTGTGGAGACACAAACATACCCTGGACCCCATATTAGTATCTTATATGTACCTTTCCATTTCCCTGAGGCCATATCCTTTATCATGGCCCATGTGTCCTTATTTCCAGCCTGGGTATTACTTTCCTTGTGGGGTTGTCTTGAAATAGTCACAAAATGTCTCATAGCTGGAGTAGTATGTGAGTTTTTTGAGACATGCAAAAAATTGTGTGTATACACAGCTATATCAAGCTCTGATTGTGTTAGGCGACCTCTTAATCTCCCCCTTTTTTGTTTAGCGAGAATCATCTTTAAGGTGAGATTGGCCCTTTCCACTATGGCCTGGCCTTGTGGATTGTAGGGGATTCCTGTAACATGTCGAATCCCTAGATCACGGAGGATGTGTGTAAGGGTTTGAGAAGTATAGGCAGGACCGTTATCTGTCTTTATTTCTAAGGGTAAACCTGAAACAGAAAAACAGTGCCAAAGATGTTGAATTACTTTAGCACTTGATTCACCTGGCTGTAAAGTCACCATAAGAAATCCGGACCATGTGTCAACTGTCACATGTATGCACTGGCCCTTAAGATGGGTGACATCCATTTGCCAAATTTCATTGGGTGCCAAGCCGCGAGGATTGACACCCTGGTCTAGAGATGGGTGGAATGGGATACATTGGAGACAGCTCTTAACAATTTTTCTGGCCTGTTCTTGAGTTATCCCATATAATTTGCAGAGGGCTTCTGTGGCTAGGTGGAACCTATCATTAGCCTTTTGGGCCCTTTCCTGTGGTTCCACAGTGTGCCCTACAAGGTATAGTGAATTGTCTGCTATTTATTTCGGAGGTTTTGGATGCAGAAGACTTGACTTTTATGTCTTTCCCTGATGGTAAACATTGTTCCTCCTGATCCAAAAGGATGGGAGAGAATCCCTGTTCACCAAGAAAGTAACTTTCTGTAGTGTTACTTTTTTCCCTTTTTTGGGCATTTCCCCACCCAGTTACTTGACTTTTGGGTCCTTTGTCAAGAGTAGAGTATACTCTGGGGACCTGTAAGTTCTCATTTCCTCCAAAGTGGCACAATCAAGTGAGAGGAGTTTACTTCTCAGGGGCCTCCAGCTCCTGCACACCCTAAGATCGTGCTCAGGGTTGAGATTCAGATCAGCTGCTCAATTCCCCCAGGGGCTTTAAGCTGAGCTACTCCAACAATGGACCCTTCCTGCTGCCATAGCCACTGCAGCTGCTGCTGCCCACTGCTGCTGCTGCTGCTGCCACTATCACCTGAGGCCAAGGCTAGGGGAGGACCCTGATCTCTTCTCACTCTGGTTGAAAAAAATGTCTCACTCACTTTTGGCGCCTGTGGGTTCAGGGATCTGTGAATTGGAATTGCTGTCAGGGATTCTATCCCTGAAGCCTGCTCCAGTCTTGTTCCTCCCTGTGCCAAGTGGCCAAGGCTGGGCTGAGTATCTTCTGTGACAGACCTTTCCTGTTTGCCTTCCAGGTCACCCTTGGCTGGAAATCTCTTCCACTCTTTCATTCTGTGGCTTCTATTGCTCTAGAATTTGTTGAGAGTCTTTCTTTACAGGTATTTTGTGGATATTGGGGAAGAGTTGGAGAATGTGCATTTTTTTTACTCTGCCATCTTGAGTCTTTCTCCCTAAATGCTGCTTTCTTAAAGACAGATGAACTCTTTTGCTGGTAAAGATTGTGCAATTCTCATTTTTTCATTTAGCAGCTTCTGGATCTACCCATATTTTTGTCAAATCAGTCTTAATATGAGTATGTTGACTCAGATAATATGATGACTCAATTTTCCTAATTTAGCAATGGACTGTTGCTGCTCAGAGAAGTGCTTTAACCTCGACATTAATTCTGGTAGTCATTTTGCCATAGGGTTACCACTTTTATTTCGATTGCAGAGAAGTCTATAATCAGTCCAACACACTGTGCCACACATTGCCTTCTCACTCACACATTCTGTCTTTTCTCTTTATAATGACATAGTTTATTAAATGCCAATGTTTGCTGTGAGTGTGCATGCATCAATTTTTATTGCATTTAGGTAAATAGAAGAGAGTTTTGGTGATGAGAATGTAAGGAGGTGCAAAAATCTTCAATAGTAAGTGAACTGCTTTTGCTGTTTCCAACTCCATTTCTCCCAAGGACTCCCTGCCAAATCTGATAGTCTAAGAACATTTTAGTATTAAACTTACCCCGAATTATAAGCTGGTTCTCTTTTGGCACATCGATGATATGAGTCTCCATGTGTTCATAAAGTTATTCTTTCACTTTGTCAGGGGTCATCATGGTGATAGCACAGACACCAATGGTAGTGGTATGGCTTTTTTCTGAAAGTGGCAATTGCATTGTAATGTGTCTCTCATTCACTACTTTTGGTAGGCATACAAGTTGGTTGACTAGATTGTTTTCGATTGTAAAACCTACACCAGCTTCACAGAGCTACCCTTTAATGTGGCCATTCTAGAAAAAAATATGTATCCATATCCAACTTCAGTAAAATGGCCTTCATTTGCCAGCCTTGTTTCACTCAGGGCTGCTATTTGGATAGGATACCAGCTGAGTACTCTGCCAACAAGAACTATTTTCATTTCAGGTCTACTAGATTTTGTGTTGGCTGTAAGGGTATGTATATTTCATGTACTGATTGTGAATGGAATCGTATTTGCAGAAGTATTTGTACACTGTGTATATGTATTTTATTTTGAATATTTTTAAAAATTATTTTGTTTTCAATTTTCTACATTACTTCTATATATCTTACATTTTTTCTCCCTCCCTCCCCATTCTTCACTCTTCTCACCCACTTTGCCTCCAAGATGGCATGCAATCTTATATAGGTTCTACAACACATTTTTATTAAATACATCTTCACTTTAATCATGTTGCATAGAAGAATTAAAATGAATAGGAGAAACCATAAAACAAAACAAAACATAACAGAAGAGAAAATGGTCTGCTTCATTCTGTTATCCAATTCCATACTTCTTTCTCTGGATGTGGATGGCATTTAACCTCAAGTCCACTGGAAATTTTTTAGGTCCTTGCATTGCTGTGAAGGACTAAGTTTATCAGAAAAATTCCTTACACACAGTAATTGTTGCTGTGTACAAAATTGACCTGGTTCTACTCCTTTCACTAAGCATCAATTCATACGCATTCTTCCAGGCCTCTCTGAAGTCTTCCTAATCATCATTTTTATAGCACAATAGCAGTCCATTACATTCACATAGGACAACTTGTCCAGCCATTCCCCAACTGATGGGCATCCCCTTGATTTCTGGTCTGTAGACTCCCAGATATTTTATAGTTTGTATCATAGCTTTAAGAGGGATTTCTCTTTTTATCTCTTGCTGTTGGACTTTGTTACTAATATATAGAAATGCAGATCATTTCTCTAGGTTTATTTTGTAACCTGCAAATTTGCAAAAGTTCTTTATTATTTCCAGTAGTTTTTTTCTTGATTCTCTGGAATTCTCTAAGTATATCATCATATCATATGCAAAGAGTGATAACTTAGTTTCTTCTTTGCCTATTCTAATTCCATCAATTTCTTTTTCTTCTCTTATTGCAAAAGCTAACATTTCTAGTACCATACTGAGAAACAGTGATGATAATAGACATCCTTCTTTCACCCCTGATCTTACTGGAAATGCATCTAGCTTATCCTCATTGCATATAATGCTTGCTGATGCTTTTAGGTAGATACTGCTTATTATTTTATGGAAAATTCCATTTAGTCCTGTGCTCTCCAGTGTTTTCAATAGGAATGGGTGTTGCATTTTGTCAAAAGCTTTTTTCTGCATCTATTGAGATAATTATGTGGTTTCTGTTAACTTTTTTTGTTGATATGATCAATAAACCTGATGGTTTTCCTAATATTGAACTAGTCCTGCATTCCTGGTATAAATCCTACCTGATCATAATGTATTATACTGGTGATTAGTTGCTGTATTCTTTTTGCTAATATCTAATTTTAAATTTTTGCATCTATATTCATTACAGCAATTGGTCTATAATTTTATTTCTCTGTTTTGTCTCTTCCTGGTTTAGGTATCAGAACCATATTTGTATCATGAAAAGAATTTGGTAGAACTACCTCTTCTCCAATTTTCCCAAAAAGTCTATATAATGTTTCAATTAACTGTTCTTTAAATGTTTGATAGAATTCACCTGTAATCCATCAGGCCCTGAGATTTTTTCCTAAGGAGTTCATTGATTGTTTGTTCAATTTATTTTTCTGAGATGGGGTTATTTAAGTATTCAAATTCCTCTTCTGTTAATCTGGGCAATTTACAAATTTTAAAAATATTCTTCCATCTCATTTAGATTGTCAAATTTATGGGCATACAGTTAGGCAAATAATTTCTAATTATTGCTTTAATTTCTTCCTCATTGGAGGTTAGTTTACCCTTTTCATTTTTGATATTGGTAATTTGGTTTTCTTCTTTATTTTGTTAAATTAAATTGAGTAAAGGTTTATTAATTTTATTTTTTTCATAAAACCAACTGTTAGTTTTATTTATTAGTTCAATAGTTTTCTTAATTTCAATTTTACTAATGTCTACTTTGGTTTTCAGTATTTTTAATCTGATATTTACTTGGGGATTTTCAATTTGTTCTTTTTCTAGTGTTTTCAATTCCTCGATCTCCTCTTTCTCTATTTACTTCATGTAGGCATTGAAAGATATAAAACTTCCCCTAAGAACTGCTTTTGCAGTATCTCATAAGATTTGGTAAGCTGTCTCATTATTGTCATTCTCTTGAATGAAGTTGTTGATTGTTTCTATGATTTGTTGTTTAATTCACTCATTCTTTAAGATTAGATTATTTAGTTTCCAATTAATTTTTGGTTTATCTTTCAATCACCTTTTGTTACACATAATTTTTATTGCATTATGATCTGAGAAGGATGCATTGACTATCTCTGCCTTTCTGCACTCGATTGTGAGGTTTTAATGCCCTAGTACATGGTCAATTTTTGTATATGTGCCATGTGCCATTGAGGAAAATGTATATTCATTTCTATCCCTATTCAATTTTCTCCAGAGATCTATCCATTCTACTTTTTCTAGAGTTATATTCACCTCCTTAACATATTTCTTGTTTATTTTGAGGTTAAATTTATCAAGTTCAGAAAGGAGGAGGTTGAGGATCTCACTAGTATAGTTTGTCTGTCTGTTTCTTCCTGTAATTACCTTAACTTTTCCTCTAAGAATTTGGAGGCTATACCACTTGGAGCATATGCGTTTAGTAATGATATTGCTTCATTATCTATGGTGCCTTTTAGCGGGATATAGTTTCCTTCCATATCTCTTTTGATTAGATCTATTTCTGCTTTTTCTTTGTCTGAGATTAGGATTGCTACACCTGCTTTTTTTTTTTTTTTACATTGGCTGAAGCACAATATATTCTGTTTCAACCTTTTACCTTTATCCTCTGTGTATCCCTCTGTTTCAAATATGTTTCTTGTGAACAATATATTGTTGCATTATGGTTTTTCTATCTGTCTCCCTTTTATGGGAGAGTTCATTCCATTCACATTCACAGTTATGATTACTATCTGTGTCTTTCCCTCCATCCTTCCCCCCCCATTTATGATTTTAGTTCTCCCTTCTCCCTTCCCCTCCACAACAGATTTTTTAAATTTTTGACCACCATTTCCCTCAGTCTTGCCTTCCTTTTTTCAGCCCCTCCATTTTACTCCCTTTTTCCCTTGCTATTTCTTCCCTCCCTTTTAACCTCTCCTCCCTTTTCTTTCCTCTTTCCTTTCCTGCTGCCTATAGAGCTAGTTACATTTCTATACTTAACTGAGTTTGTTGTTCCCTCTTGAACCAAATCAGATGAGAGTAAATCTCAAATGATGCTCATCTCCCTCCCCTCTTTTCTTCTAGTGTAATATGTTTTTGTGCCTCTTCCTGTGATGTATTTTACCTTTTTCTGCCTCCTCCTTTCATATTTCCTATTATAATCCCTTTGCACCCTTAAATCACATTTGTTATCATCACGTCATTTAATTTATACTCACTCCCTCTATCTATCTGTGTATCTATGTATATCTCGTTTAAGTATCATAATAAGTGTGCAATTCTCAAGATTAACAAGTATTATTTTTCCCTTATAGCAATGTAAAGCGTTTGCACATATTGAACAAGTTTTTTTCCCTTGTTTACCTTTGTATGTTTGTCTTTCAATTTGTGTTTGAAGATCAAATTTTTTATTGAGCTCTGGCCTTTTCATCAGGAAGGTCTGTCCATCTCCTTGTCTGAAATATTATGCTCAGTTTTGCTAAGTAATTGATCCTCGGTTGTAGTTACAGCTCATTTACCTTATGAAATATCATTTTCCAAATTGTAGAAGCTGCAATGTCCTGTGTTATCCTGACTGTAGTTCCTCAATATTTGAATTGTTTCTTTCTGGCTGCCTGCAGTATTTTCTCCTTCACTTGATAGTTCTGGAATTTGGCTGTGATATTCCTTGGTGTTTTCAGTTTGGGATCCCTTTCAGGAGGTGAACAATGGATTCTTTCAATGCCTGTTTTTCTTTCTGGATCTAGGACATCTGGGAAGTTTTCCTTGATGATTTCTTGGATGATATATTCCAGGCTCTTTTTCTCATCATGGCTTTCTGGTAGACCAATAATTCTTAGATTTTTCTCTCCTGGATCTATTTTCCAGGTCATTTGTTTATTCAATTAGATATCTTACACTTTCTTTGTTTTTTTTTCATGCTTTAAATTCTGTTTGAGTGATTCTTGATGTCTCATAGAGTGATTAGGTTCTACTTGCCCAAATCTAATTTTTTTTTTTTTGCACTGAATGTGGTGACTTTATTGATGGTACACAATACAGGACTCTAGCCTTCTCCCCCCTACTACAGGGGTGTATTGGGACAAAGATGTGAATGGGACAGGGTATCCCCGGTAGAGGAACATAAGTTAGGAATGTAGGCTCCCCAGTGGTGGAACTCCTTTTTTGACTGGGGATGAAGATCCATGGCTTTCCACTTTACTCCTTGGAGGCCATGTAGACCATGAGGTCCACTACACGGTTGCTGTAACCATACTCATTGTCATACCAAGAAAAGAGCTTGACAAAGTGGTCATTGAGGGCAATACCAGCGCCAGTATCAAAGGTGGAAGAGTGAGTGTCGCTGTTAAAGTCACAGGATACAACCTGGTCCTCTGTGTAGCCCAAGATGCCCTCAAGGGTCCCTCTGATGCCTGCTTCACCACTTTCTTGATATCATCATATTTGGCAGGTTTCTCCAGGCAGCAGGTCAGATTCACAACAGATACATTGGGAGTAGGAACGCAGAAGGTCATGCCTGTGAGCTTCCCAGTCAGCTCAGGTATGACCTTGCCTACAGCCTTAGCAGCACCAGTGGAAGCAGGGATGATGTTTTGGGCAGCACCACGCCCATCACGCCACAGCTTACCAGAGGGGCCATCTATTGTCTTCTGGGTAGCAGTAATGGCATGGACTGTAGTCATGAGTCCTTCCACAATGCCAAAGTTGTCATGAATGACCTTGGCTAAGGGAACCAAGCAGTTGGTGGTGCAGGAAGCATTACTGACAATCTTAAGGGAATTATCATATTTCTCATGGTTCACTCCCATCACAAACATTGGGGCATCAGCAGAATGGCCAGAGATGATGACCCTCTTGGCTCCACCCTTCAGGTGAGCCCCAGCCTTTTCCATGCTGGTAAAGACTCCAGTGGACTCTACAACATATTTGGCTCCAGCATCTCCCCATTTGATATTGGTGGGATCCCTCTCCTGGAAGATGGTAATGGCTTTTCCATTGATCACCCGCTTCCCATTCTCAGCCTTGACAGTGCCCTTGAACTTGCCATGGGTGGAGTCATATTGAAACATATAAACCATGTAGTTGAGGTCAATGAAGGGGTCATTGATGGCCACGATGTCTACTCCACCTGAGGTGAATGCAACCCTAGTCACTAGGTGCCCAATACAGCCAAATCCGTTGACTCCGACCTTCACCATGTTTCTGGGATGCGACTGAAGTAACAGATCCTGACACTGAGCTTGGGAGAAAAGCCAAAAGTCCCCATTCTAATTTTTAATAGATTGTTTTCTTCAGTTAACTTTTGCATCTCCTTTTCCATTTGCCCAATGGTTACTTTCAAGGAGTTATCTTCTCCATCTAGGTTTTGTACTTCCTTTTCCATTTGTCCAATTTTTCTTTTCAAAGAGCTATTCTCCTCAGTGAATTCATTTTTCATATTTTTAAAATCACTGGACAATTTTTCTTCTACTTCTGTAAGTTGTCTTTTAAAATCCTTCTTGATCTCTCCTCAAAATGCTCTTTTGCCTTGAGACCTAAAAAACACTTGCCTTCTGAAGTTTCAGATGGAAGTACAGTCTCAATGCTGACCTCTTTGATATTTGTGTTTTGGTTCTTGTCCCCATAGAAAGATTCTATGGTCTTTTCTAGTTTGCTTCTTGCTCATGATGATCACCCTTTTCTTCACTTTTAAAGTAGATCTCTGGTTCTGGGGCACAGGAGGCTCTATCCCATGGCTCTTTTGCTTAGAACTTGAGGTTTTGTGTATTGTGGCCTCTGGTTCTTTCAGCTTGAAGCTAAAATGTTGTAGTTTATCTGGTGCTGAGCTGGCTGGTGTGCCAAAATGGAAGCTAGTCAAAGTCTTTCTGAGTTTCTCTGGAGTTACCCTGGAGCTAGCTGCATTAAGTGTGGGAGAGGGGTGGTCTGGCCAGAGGTCTCCTCTGTTGAGCTAGAGCATTGACAAGCTCAGTGGTTGGTGAACCTCATTTGTGCTAGTGTCTTCCCAATTCTCCTGGCTTTGCTGAGGCATGCCTGGGTCCTGGTGTTGGTGATTGCAGGCTGCACCCCCCTGGGTCTCAAGATCTCCTCCCAGATCACTGAAGTGGGGCTGTCTGGGACAACTCTGGTCCTGCACTGGTTCCCCTTCAACCACAGCAAGAGGGACCCCCACTTTGCGATTTTTCTAGCATCACAGACTAAGAGACTATTTACCCTTTTGCCTGATCCCACTGTTCCAGGATTTTTCCTGGGGAAATATTCTCAGGGTTTTTCAAGATCAACAAGGGAAGGGGGATAGCATTTACTGATCACTCTGCCATCTTGGCTCCCAGAAGTTCAAGTAGGTGACTTATAAACATTTTATCTGTAGGCTGAGAGTCTCAAGAACAACTGCTGCAGTTGCCTGGAGTTCTGTGATTCTCTCTTGCTCACTTCCACTGGACTCCCATCCTGAGCTGATATGTTTGAGAATTCTCTCTGCTGTTGCTTCAGACTGCCCAAGGCTTCCTGTTTAGCTCTGTTATGGCAAGGGCTATCCTTGTGTAACCTGTGCTCTGTCTATGTATGTATTTTAACTTCTAGGTGGGATCCCTTCCTACTCTGGTAAATATGTCAGGGTTGGGTAAGCAAATGTCTAGGGCATCTTTTCTAGTCCATTTCTCATACCAGGAGGTGAGCAGTAGAATCTTGAAAGGCTACGCAGACATCCAGGGTGCTGCCAAATCCCACTGCTGCTTCCAGTGAGAAGATGGGCCTATGACTTCAGTCACCAATTATCAGGGTTGTCACACCTGCTGCTTTGTCACTTGATTGTCACTACAGACCTTTGAGATGTGTAAAAATGGTAAAATGGTATGGGTAATATCTTTTGATTTATGCATAATTTGGATTTAAGTAGGCAGAGTTGCATAAAGTCATTGGTTTCTCTCTTTCAGAGTAGTCACAGTCTGGTGGCAGGACAAAGTCAAGAGGTCTGGGGATGGCTTGAGATGCAGTGGATGATCTTGGTGCCTTCAATGCCTAACCAAACTCTAATTGCTCCGGAGCACCTGTTTGAGCTGCTTTCATGGCCATTGGGGAAAAAAAAAAACCATTATCATTCATCCATTCTACCAGCAAAAGTCTTCATATGCTTGGAGTAAATACCCCTCTATGTCATCGATGGGTTTGGGACCCCTCTGTTATCCTCAATCTGATTAGCCCATCTGCTGATAAATGGTTTACTGGGGTGTGGCCTGTGCAAATGCTACAGCTTCTTGGAGTCACAGGTGAAAGTTAGCTGTGCATCAGATAGACATCAAAGGTGAAAAGCAGCCCTTAAAAGGGCTTGGCAACCTTCACACCAGAGATTCTAGTCTTCCCTGAAAACACATTATAGACTAGATTTTCTAAAAAGATACATATAGATCACAGAATACTTGGGAAGTCTTATAAAAAAAAAGAATACTGACCCCCCCTCCCCAATTGTTTAAAGATTTTTATAGCAGTGTTATTTGTAATTGCAGAGATATTTAACAATATAGGCCTGGTTAAATTATTAATGTAGAGGAATATATTATCTTGTTATAATAACAGCATTAGCCTATGAATGAGTATAACCGTTTTGGAAATCATTTTGAAATTGTCCACAAAAAGATACTAAACAGTGTATTCCCTTTAACCTGCCTATTTCACTATACACAACTGAGATCAAAGAAAAATAAAAAGGTCCTATAGGGGCAAAAATATTTACATCAGTTCTTTTTGTGATGGCAAAAGGGGAAAGCATGGAGATGCTTATCAATTGAGGAATGGTTGAATACATCATGGTATATGAATATAATGGAATACTATTGAGGTAAGAAATGAGTAAATAGATGATTTCAAAGACATGAAAAGATTATATGAACTGATGGAAAGTGAAGTGAATGGATCTAGGAGAACTATTTGTACAAAAAACAATATTTTAAAAAATGAACAGTTTTGAGGATTGCATAAAATAATGATGAAGGAAAGAGCAAACCAGGAGAACGATTGCTATGGTAACAACAGCTCATAAGCAATGGCTTTGAAAGTTGCAAATACTTTGATCAACGATCATTCAGTATTCCAAAACACCAATTATGAAACATGATCTCCATTACTTAGAAATGATAGATCTGGGGTGTGGAATGAGACTTACATACTTTTGTATTCATTCATTGAGAGGTTTATTTTGCTTAACTATGTATATTTGTTAAAAATGATTTGTTTTCTAAATGGTGTGGCGTGTGAAAGGGACAGATTTCTGCTAATTAAAAAAAGAATTGGAGTGATAACAATGTAGAATTTGTCTGAATTTACAGAGAAGGTCACTACTATTGGTTTTACTTAACTGTCACCTTTTTTTTTGAAAGACTTCTCACAAAGTGAGAATAATCAATAAACAGTGATATATAAGCAAACCACATCAATAAAATTTGAACAATTAACAAAACATAATTTAGACCATCAAAACTCAGACTATAAAACTATTCAGAAAGACTTGTATGAAATCATGCATTATAAAAAACCAGAATGCAGGCTAATTAAGCACAAACAAGAATATAGAAACATTAATGGACAAATTAAAATGGTAAAGACTAAAGGGGACAGACTGAAAAGTACAATAGTATATTGTGTTTGAAAGAAAAGTACAGAATTGTGATTTTATTTGTCTAAGGAAGTTCTAGTGAAGAAACTCCTTCTACCAGTGTAGTCAGAAACTGTTCTTAACCTTTAAGACTTGGAAAGTTACTTGGTGAAATTATGTAAATTAATTTATTTAAATAAAGCTTTGTGACATGTTTAGGTGAATTGATATTTAATATTTTATTTATAATACATGTTTTTTTTTAAAAGAGGAAGATGACCGCAAGGATATGGAGTAGAGTATAAAAAATTGAGGCATGGTACTATAAGAATAACATCTGAGGTGCTCTGTCACAGAATGAGCTGATATTGGACAAGAAAAATAAATTTGTTTTTGCTGGGCAGTGATGGGAGGAGGGGAGAGGAGTATAGGAACACTGGGGTGGATGGACCAATGATAACCAGAGAGAGAATAAAATGACAGAAATGCTGCACTTTTATTTTGTTTCTGTTTTCTCAGACAAGGAAAATTATGTCTTGACAGAAAAGGATAAATCAAAGCTAGCTAATGGAAAGCAACGATGAATAGGAAAATATTCATAGAGAACTTAGCTATGCTTAATGAGGTCAAGTCACCAGATCCAAATGAACTATAGGTACTGAAAGAAATGATTGATTAGTGTCCAGTCCCTCGGTTGGCACTGTTACAGTGGAACTTTGAGCCAAATTCTTCCTTCTTTTCATGCTAAATAAAACACCATCAGTGTTTACAATGGAGCACTCCAGGAGGTAGCATCCAAGCACAAAGAAAGTTGATTTGGATACCAAAGATAAATGAGAGTAGTTTTATTCAGAAAACAACAAAGACAGCTCAAGTCTGGGTCTTCCTGGAGCTCCACCTCAAAAAGACCATTGTCTACTCTCAGGGCAATGTTCAGGCCTGACACCCTCAAACATCCCCCAAGCAAAAAAAAAAAAAAAAAAAAGGACTAAAAGTTTTTGGTTTTTTGTTTCATCTAAACTGACTAGATGTGTTAGGGTAAAAAGTATTGCATATCATTTGGAACTGACTATACCTAAATTATGAATATTGATCATTGACAAAGTTAATAACTACTTCTCAATTTATTAGTCTAAATTCCTGTCCTAGTGCTGGCATAATCCTTAGAAAAATTGTAATAAAAGTAAAATGCTCTTCCCCACCCCAACCCATTTTTTACTTTTTTCCCCTCTGTATTAAGAGAGAGAATATTTTGCAAAAGTCCTTGGCACAGTGCATGGCACATAGTTGGCATTTAATAAATGTTTGCTCCCTTTTCTCTTCCTCCACCTTTCCCTGTTGCTAATAGCATCCTCTCTCCTGATACCTAATGGCCTCCATCAGAAGTGAAAAATGCCCCAGCACTCCCCCTGCCCTTATTCATAATCTTCTAACATTTGCTGGGAGAGTCCAGAGAATCTAGCAAAGTTTGGGAAAGCTTGGAAAATCTGTTTGTGACATGTCACTGTTTCATTGCTTTGGATTATTTATGTTTCTTGTATACTGTATCCTGCGTATGTCTACACAGCTGAAGTGATAATACTCCCCTTTCCTAATTGGTAATACCATAATCGTTGATACCTGTTGGGTCATTCCCTGGAGCAGCAAGCTGATTGGTCTACTTTTGCTGACTCATAATATTTACAGTGCATGAAGCTCTTACTTTCTACTTAACTCTTTGGGTAAGATTATGAACCCACATGGTGCTTATGCACCCTCCAGTCAGTGAAAGCTTGGATGGTATCTGTGCTCTTGTGTATGCCAAAGTTAAAGACTTTGGGAAATAAGGATTACTATGTTACACATATGGCACATATTTCAGCATATTCCCTGTATCCACGTAGTCTAATGTGACCCCTTAGTAACATGAATTTCAGTATATTTCTTGGATCAACTCTGATAGCGAAGAAACCTATCAGCTTATCTGTATTCTTGCCCTCAGTAGGTTATATCTCAAATATAGACTTCTCTCTCTATTTTCCCTGTCATCAGATTCAAATTGCCAGGTATTTAATTCATTTTTCTTCTCCATTTAAAAAATATCTGATTTCCTATTCTCTTGTAAATTGATAGATTAATTGATATGGTATTTATAGCCAATAATGTCTTAATGTGTTCTCATGAAAATGAAGCTCTCTGCACTTATATAGGCAGGTCTTCAGATAGCTGACACAGTCCATTGCTGGGCTCATGGTCAAAATCTTTCCAGTGTGATAGGGCATTCCAGACGTATTGTTGTGCTGGCAGAGGCTTTGAACACTAAGAATCACTTTCCTTCCAACTGTGCCATTGAAGTCAGACTTTTCCCTTGGTGAATCACATCTTCTTCTTGGAAATCATTGGTGCCTTAACTCAGACGACTGAATGTTTCAGGAAGCCTAATATTTTGGCAAAAATGCATGCATGTGTGTGTGTGTATGTGTGTGTGTGTGTGTCCTTTGAAGGGAATTGGGGAATCCTGATTCTTCCCTTTGCCCCCACTCCTACTGCAAAACACAGGAAATAAACACTTATGGAAATTATTTTTGCTTGCACAGAATTTACCTATCTACCTTCTCCTTTCTAACTCTCCACTACCCATCTCCCTGCTATCATCATCCAAAAGTTTTCTGCGTTGGAATGAAAACCAGAAATTTGCCTGGCGTATTATATGTTACCCTGGGAAAGTTACTTAATCTCTATGATCTTCAGTAGTTTTGAAATGAAGGGTTTGGGATACAATGATCTCCCAGTCTCTTCTAATTCTGATAGCTCTTTGATTCTGTGGCTTATGGTAAGAGCCAACAAAATTTTCTCGTTAGAGATGAATGTATTTCATCTGTGAAAGCCAAGAGCTTGAATGTCTACATCTTTATCCTCTTGGATCTTGGTTTGCAGCCAGATTTGCCAGGGGGAGGCAGTGGGAAGTTGCTTTGCCACAGTTACAGTTTATTATAGAATATACTAGCATGGCATTTGCACACACGGACATTGCCACAAGAAAAAAAAAGAAGGTCTTATGATATCTGGAAGTATAGCCCATGGTACCTCAGATTTTCAAGATAATTAGGAGCAAGCCCCATGGAAGACAACTCTATGCCCTAGCTATTTCATTCCAACCTTTCTCCTCTCCCCCTAGTCAGGTAGCTGATTTCCTCTTCAGAAGCTATCTTGTGTTGTGACAGTAACAGTAAATATTCTGGTTCCTATGACTAGAGGAATGACTACTGCTATGAGGAGGGGTGGAGGTTAGTGATTTTATTGTAGCAGCAAGAATTCTGAAGTCTTTAATGCTGTGGTTAGTGTGGAAGACCTCTACTTTGGTTAGCTACAGTCCTTAAGTGACAAGGGATAACAAAATCCCAGTTACAGATCTCAGACCAGAAGTACTCACCCTAGGCCAAGAGGGGAAAAGGAGCCTCATCCTCTTTTCTAGGGCCTGATCACTATTGAACTTGGCCCCATAGAACCTTGGAACATCAGAGCCACTACAGCTCAGAACTGTTAATTATGAATGGCGCTAGAAAAATATGAGGTCTCATGATAAAGAGATATGTGAAGTAAAAACTTCCAATGAGGATTACAGGTTTGGGGTGCAAAGCTTTTCCTCATCAAGCTAAAATTTTGCTAGGTGAGGTATAACATTAAATTATCTGTAAGCAAAAAGTTAAATAGATGGTTGTGTGCTGCTTATAAGCTAAGGAAAGAATAAAATATAGCATTAAGCTATGACAGAAACGAATTAGAATCCAGCTTGTTCCAGCTTATTGACTTAGTTCTATTAGACATGAAATTTAATACGTTATGATTCTTACCAGAAGAGGTTTTATCCTATTGACCATGAACCTTTATTCATTCAACTAATACATACTTTTGAGTACACACTGAACAAGGTGCAATGAATTACAGGTGTTGCCATGAATACAAAAATGAATGAGACAGGGTCTCTTTCCTCAGGGAGTTTTCCTGAGGGGAAACAGATACACTCTTAGAGCTAGAAGGAATTTAAGAAGTTATTTGGTCCAAGCTCTGTATTATACAGACCTGACCTAGAAAGAATGACTTGACTAAGGTCAAAATAGGTCACATGAATACCAGAACTTTGATTCCTTCCCAGTTTCTCTGACAGATAAAAATTAATTTTTGAGAAGACACTAACAGATTGTTGCATCAGGAAAGTCCACCCATAGGAGGTAACACTTGAGCTAAAACTTGAAAGGAATTAGGGAGTCCAAATAGCAGAGATAAGGAGAGAAAGTTTTTCAAGATATGAATCATAACTGGTACAAAAGAATGTAATGTACAGAACATATGATGATCAGCAAAAAAGGCTATTTGACTGAAATGTAGAGTGATCAAAGCTATATGATAGTTAAAAGGCTACAGGAGTTTCAGGGCAGGGAAAGCACTGCCAGTGAGCTAATCAGGAAAGATTACCTGGAACAAATGGCATCTGAGCTTTTTGAAGGATGAGTCAAAATGAAGGATGGAAATGAAGGAATTAGGGAAGAGATAGGAAGGACATTTAGACTAACTAGAATATAATAAGCAAAGGTGTAAAGATGGGGAATTATGTGGCACTTGTCAATAACTATGAGTGTCCAGTTTGGTTTGGATGTCAACCATAATGAAGCAAACAGTGGAAAAGAAGAACAGAGAGTTAGAATAGGGAATTTTAGGGTTTTGATGTTGGCAGAAAATGTAGAAATCTTTTAGCCAAAGCTAACCTCCCAACCTAGCCAGTGCTTTCTCCCCTATTGACTCTCAGGCTAGATCACAGAAAGACCTTGAAAATAGCAAGGATTTTCTTTTGTTTCCCTCTCTCCATAGACAATGTGAAGCCTTTGAAGACTTATTGAGAAGGACAGTGACTTAAATAGGAAGATGTATTGAAGGGAATGAAAATGGAGATGAGCTCAATGGCTATTGAAATAGTACTGATGAGATCGTAATAATGACCTGAACTAGTGTGGTAGAAATAAAAATGGAAATATATGGATATATGGATATAAATGTAAATATACACATATATGTATGTGTATATATGCATCTAATTCATGTATATAATACATGCATATTGAGGGATAGAAGATGGCAGAGGAGAAGCAGGGAATTGCCTGAGCTCTCTGAACAAATCCCTCAAAACACCTGTAAAAAATGACTCTAAACAAATGTTAGAACAGCAGAAATCACAAAATGACAGAGTGAAACTGATTTTCAGGTCCAGACAATCTGGAAGGCTGACAGAAAGGATCTGTTGCACTGGCCCCATGTGGAGTACAATCCAGCATGAACCACAGAGGCACAGAAGAGACTGGAGCATGCCTCAGGGCACTGAATCTTTGGCAGCTGCAGCAGTTTCCAAACTTCTCAAACACAAAAGCCAACAACAGCTTCAAAGGTCAGTGGGAAAACTCTTACCTGGGTAAGAGAGGAATATAATCCAGCCCCAGCCCCAGCATCAACCCTAGAGCCAGGGTGGTGGCAGTCATTGCTGCAGCTGTGACTGCTTTTGAAGCTCTTGTTCTACAGAGGGTGGGGGAAATCAAGCAGCTGATTTGAGTTGCAGTCCTGGGTGTTGGAAGAAACACTTGGGGGAAGGAAGAGAGCTGATATGGCAGAGCTTGTGGTGGCTGTGAAGAGGGAATACTATTCATAGCTCCATGGCAGAAAAGAGTGCTTGTGGTTGCTCACAGACCAGAGTACAGACCAAGAGAAAAGTAAACACCTCTCTTTTGATCATAACGCTTTGGAAGAACTGAGAATTTATGGGTCCCGAGAGGTATCTCTGAAAACAGCTACACAAAACCCCTGAAACTTGGGACAGTACACCCTCAGTGTAACAGAGTTCAAAAGTCAAGTAATTGGTTGAGAAAAAGACCAAAAATGGGGAAACATAAGACTAAAGAAGGTTACTTTCTTGGTGAAAAGGCATTTTGTTACAATGAGGAAGATCAAAGCATACAACAAAAAGAAGATAGCAAGGTGAGGGTTCCTGCATCCAAAGCCTCCAAGAAAAAGTATGCAGTGGTCTCAGGCCATGGAAGAGCTTAAAAAGGATTTTGAAAATCAAGTAAAAAAAGAAGAGGAAAGCTTGGAAAGAGAAATGAGAGCAATGCAAGAAAATCATGAAAAACATGTCAACAGTTTGCTAAAGGAGACTCCCCAAAATGCTGAAAAAAATTGCACCTTTAAAAATAGACTCACCAAAATGGCAAAAGAGTCCAAAAATGAATGAGGAGAAGAATGTCTTAAAAAGCAGAATTGACCAAATGGAATAATTCCATCAAAATTATGATGGAGCAAATGGAAACTAATGGCTTTATGAGATATCAAGAAATTATAAAATGAAACCAAAAGAATGAAAAAATAGAAGACAGTGAAATATCTAACTGAATAAATAACTGACATAAAAAATAGATCCAGGAGAGATAATTTAAAAATCATTGGTTTGCCTGAAAACCAAGATAAAACAAAGGGTTTAGACATCATTTTTCAAGAAATTATCACTATGCTATATGTATCTTATTTAGAAATCTATAAAAAAAAGTACATAATATTTCAGTGGTATAAAGAAAGAAAAAGAATCAGAACAACTTCATCCAGTATTGGAGCCTTGGGACATCAGATAATAATTGGTCCCAGATTTAAATTTTATGACAACTTTGCTCACATATTTCACTCCCTAGGACCTCTGGCATCAAATATAAATTTCTCTGATTCGAAATAAAAATGTTCACATCTTTGTTGTGTCACAAGTTTCTTATACATGCACTAAATATTTCAGCCATATTGGCCTTGCTCATTCTCAAACATCTCCACCTTCCATTTCCATTCTATTCTTACTGATACCTACACCTAGGATATTATCCTCCTCTCTTCAAACTCTAGGAATCTCTGGGTTCCTTTGCAACTTAGTCTAAGCATTTACTGTATGAAGGACAAAGTGCTAGGCACTGGTAATATAATAGCACAAGTGAAACTTCTACAGCTAAAATGTGATTCAATATATTAAAAAAACTAGATTTTCACTCAAGTCTCTTCCCCGTTTAAGTGGTAATTACAAGTAGAAGTACTTGTCAAAAACCTTTCCTGGTCTCTCCAACCACCAACAAATGCTACTCCAAGGCTACCTAATATCTGCTTTAATGTTTTGGAATATATCTATTTTTAGTATTTTGAATATACAGACACATACATATTTACATGCATACATATGTATATACATATACATAATACATGTTGCTTCACCTATTTGAATGTAAGCTCCTCGAGGGCAGGGGCTATCTCACTTTTTTCTTGGTATACCCAGTACCTAGGACTGTGCCTGGAGCAGCAGGTGTTTAAGAAATGCTTCATTGATTTGCTTTATACAATAGGTGTGTTTTTGAAAATTTTTTTGTAAATTGAGCATCTTTTAAAAATTGAATAACATCTTAGCAGGAAATATGGGAACCTTGTTGGTGGGGTATTTTGTAAGGTAATTAATTACTCTGCAAATATAATGATCAACCCTTAAGTCATTTCTTTTGAAAATTTGGATTTTTTAAAAATATTGGACTTTCTTTTCATGGTGACAAACCTACGCTTCTAATATGCAGTTTGTAAACAAACAAAAAAATTCTTAGGTTCTCCCTACTTTAAGTGATATTGTCATACAGTTAGATATTTGATCTAATATTTATCTAACATGTAATAATATAATATCTAATATGTTATATGTTTTCCATCCTTAACACTTATCTCAATAATATGATTTCATTCTCTTTATTATTATACAGCATTGTTCAGTGTGAAGAGCTCTAGATATTGTATCAGATGTCCTGGATTGAAATCCCAGCCCTATCATTTACTCACCATAGAAGACAGTGGGCATAGCATTTTACTTCACTTGGTTTCAGTTTATTTATCTGTAAATTAAAGGTGTTAGAGAAGTCCCTTATACTTCAAAATCCTGTAATCCCTTTTTTTTTTCTAATCAGTGCTAAGCCACTATCTAACTAGCCAAAGAAGAATCCAGAAAGTCAACATTAGTGAAAGTAACTGAGGACACTAGCACAGTCTATGTATTAGTGGGCAACCTGCAATTTAGTAAGGCTTAACCTACCTACTCTAATCAGCAAAACTGGAAGCCTTAGATTAATGGGATGCCAAGGAAGATATGGTAGCTTGCTGTAGATCTGGTCTAAAGTGCTAAGTGGTTTTTAGTTTCACAAGGTGAAATGTGCTTTCTAATCTGATGTGAATTGTAAATGGGCTTGACTGAATGCCACACTTCCTTTCCCATTCCTAAGCAATGTATCATCTGTCTAGAACACCCACAGATCAACTGTGCAGTAACTAAACACTTTTTCCCCTTACATCCTCATTGTCTCTAGCCCTCTAGGAGAAAGGATACAGATGTTTAAGGGCCCTCTGGAAGAAATCTGGCATGTAAAGAGGGGTTTCATTTTATTAACCAAAGTCTTCCCCTATCCATTGAGCAGGGAAGCGCTCAGCAGTTGTAAGCATCTTTAGAAGTCACATGAGAGTCAAGTGCTTAGAGCTTTAGAAGCCTGGATTTATATTAAAAGGAATGGCACTTGGCCTCTGGCATTCCCTCAGCCCCTCCCCCCATCCTTATACAATTCAGGTTGAAAGTGCAGTGAGCTAAGTGTTCATAACTGCTGTCTTTCCCAAAAGAATGAATGAAAAGGCATTTACTGTGAAATTATTATGTAGAAACCACTGTATAAGTGCTAGGGATACAAAAACGAAACCTAGACTTTCTCTGTTATTAAGGAGCTCACCTCTTAATGGAGGAGACAAGCATAAATGAGGGAGGTAAGTGGCACAGCGGATAGAGTGCTGGGCTTGGAGTCAGGAAGACCTGAGTTCAAATCTAGCTTCAGTCACTTACTAACTAGGTGTCTCTTAGCAAGTCACTTAACCTCTATTTGCCTTAGTTTCCTCCTCTCTAAAATGAGGGTCATAATAGTACCTACCTCTCAGGGTTGCTGTGAGGTTCAACTGAGATGATAATTGTAAAACTCTTTGAACTATGTCTGGCACATAGGAGGCCCTATGTGTGTGTGTGTGTGTGTGTGTGTGTGTGTGTGTGTGTGTGTGTGTGTGTGTGTGTGTGTATGTGTGTGTATGTATATATACATTGTTATTATTATTATATGGACAGTTTCAGCTGTCATATGGAAAGGCTCAGTGGTCCTTGGGATGCAGTGGCAAGGCAAATTCTGATTCTCTTTCCCTAGTGATATTTGCATTGATAAAATAATATCTGTATCTGATATTGAACCATTGGACCATGCCAAGGGCCTTCGTAGAGGAACTTTCTTTTTTGGGCTCTCAGTAGAGGCTGAGAAGGTGGGTGCTGTAGCACACTGTAGATACATTTGCTGAGTTGTATTTCCCCAAGGTTTGCTGTCCCAGGTGATAGCTAAAGGGGCTAGGGCAAAAGAAAGGCCCATGATCTGAGGGGTGGCATTATTTCCAGCACTCTTAGACTTACCTGATCATAGCAAAGAAGCTCAACCTCTACCCACCTCCATTTACTGTAAGTAAACTCTTGGGATTATGCTTCTGAGAATTTTGATGGGATGGGGAGGACCCTTTTCTGGCTCATAAAATCATGGTATTTCTATATGGATGAGATATCAGAGATATACTAGACTAATCTCTTCATTTTGTAGATGAGGAAACTGACACCCAGGAGGCAAGTGACTAGCCTAAGATCAGAAAGCTTGTCAGCAAGTTGAACTGGAACCAAAATTCAGATCCTTCAACTCCCAGTACCCCAAGCTATTTCTGATATGTCAATATTGACCAGTGCTTCTTAAGATTCATGGGGTTTAGGTCTTAGTTTATTTATTCACTAAATGATAGCACTAGACTATGGTAGAAGAGGTAGGATTTGAACACAGGTATTCTGATTTCCAAAGCCCATACACTTTTTCCAATGACTGCATTGATTTTCCATAATTCTAAACTCCATAGATTCTTGAAAATGTCATAGTCTCTTCAATGGAAGATTTATGGAAGGACATGGCCAAAACTTATGTGGGGTGGGCTGTGATCTTCACTAATGAAGGGGATATTCACATTGATGAAATTATGCATTCATTGAAGCATTGAGATATTATTAATAAAGGATAGAGTGGACACTTTCTAAGTGGTTTAATTCTTCAAATAAACCATTAATCAGAAAGGGTGAATGCACATACTTTTTTCAGACCCTTTCCAAGTTGCTATGCCTTCTTCCTAAGAACATTTTTTACTTATCTTGTGGCTAGTTTTCTTGCTTGTTGGTACCACAGCCAGAGGGTAGACAGTCAAAGGAAGATGAGAAGAAAGACAAGTTCATCCACCTCAAAGACAGAGATTGTGGTGCCCTGGTTTACTGTGCTCACTGGCACATAGTGAGCAATTCTTTTGTAATCCTGCCAGTTGTCTCCACTTACCTGCTGACCTATGGCTGCGAGAAGGTCCTGCTCTTGGTAGGAAGGATACATAGGACCCCTGATTTTGGCACCCTGTTTTTTGATCACCTGTTCACAATATTTAAACTCTATCCTTGTCTAGATTTCTTGCCTCAGTTGTTAGCCTGTTTGGGCTCTAATGTTTCCTGATAACTAATTCTCTAGACCTATAACTCACTCTCTAGTTCTATTTGTAAATCTTATATTCTGACTTTATTGACCTAGTTACTGAATTCTTGAACTGACTCTGACTTTCAGCAATGGTGTACACATTAATGGCAGACTTCCCATTCCATAACCCTAGGTCCTCCATAATCTCTAACTTACAGGCCTATAGTCCTTAGGTCCCCATTGAGAGCTCTTCTCTTTTTATGAGCTCTTTTATTTTCAACTCCATGCATTGTGCCCATGCTGTGTTTGCTGGTGGTGATGGCTAGGTTTACAAAGAAGTGTCTGAAACTGTTAAAGTAGAAATGACTGACAATAGTTCAAAGCAGTATATCTTAGAAGAGTATGTACTTTTAAAAAAGGTTAAAGGAATGAAGTGACATGGTGGAATTTCAGGCAGGGGCAGAAACTTTGGAAGATAAAAAAAACTCCTTGTAAGAATCACAATAATCTATTCTGCCTCTTTGAGGTCTGACCAGTACTGTCAGGGTCACTCAGCAACATTAGTCACTGAGTGCTGTATATTTTCCTAAATCAAAGTCCTTTACATAGATGTGCAGGATTTATAATAGTCCTCAACAAGCTGATGGATACCATGAATTGGTGACAGATGTACATGTGGTGCCTATTTTTTAGAAAGTTGGATAATGATCCCAAGATTCTTCTCCATGAAAAATGATCTCTCTTAAAAAAATTCTTGCAGGGACATTTTATGTCTGTGAATCATAGAACACTATAATTTCCAAAGTGTTGAAGTTGAACATTCACCTAAGGACAATATAAGGGTATACCTTGCCTACAATAAGGCTGCAATACACTACGAATTATGTATTACAAAGAATATGAATTGTAAATAATGTCATCAAAGATATAGAATCATGGAACCATGGATTTAGAGCTAAAAGGAAATTAGAAGACATTGAATCCATCTTCCTCACTGTCCCAAAACTCTTTTAAATAAATTAAAGTCACATTAAAATTTTTAGGAAATGCTGTATAGAAGGATAAACTAAAGCCCACAGAGGTTAATTGACTTATCTATGATGAAACAGCTAGCATGTTTCTGAGGTAAGATTTGAAATCAGGTTTCTTGACTCTAAGTCCAGGGTATCACTCACCATACAAAGCTGCTTCTAAAATTAGTGACAATTCAAAATCAGATTGCCCCCATGACAGTGGTCTATGAACTTTTTTCTCCAGTGTATTAGTAAATTCAGGAGATGAAGGACCATTACAAATGTTAAGAAGCAGAAGGGATCACAGGTGGTACCATGTGTAGCAACACTAAAGAAATTTCCCTTGAATGGTCCCTCCCCTGTGGGGAGCAGCCAGCACAAGTGAATGCAGATGGCACAGGTGTTTCCACTGGATCATGCAAAAGGTGCCTAGCAGTATTTTACATGAAAAATGGTCTGTAGTTGGTGGTGAGCAGAGCACCACCTGGTGAGAATTATGGGACCAGAGTACAATAGTACAGGAATGGAATCCATTTACTAGGGGGAGATCTCGTGTGTTGGCAGACACTGGTATCTGCCTTAGGTATCCTCCCTTTGTATTATCTTTAGTTATGATTTAAATTTAGTTATGATTTAATTTAAATTAAAAAATTCTAGAGCATGCATAAGAATTGAGAAAGTAAGCCATGATGGAAGAAGAGAATGATATTAACAAGTATACAAGCAAGTTGAATTCTAACTCTAATGACTGACAATGAAACATATTTCCCTCCTCTTGGGAGAGAGGTGAGAGACTATGGCTATGGAATATTACATATGCTGTTAATTGGCTTAATTGACTATCTTTGTTGCAGGGAGGAGTTTAATGGAAAGGAGATGTATATTAGCAAAGGAATGTGAGGTAAAAAAAAAGGTATCAGGTTGAGCCTATTGCCACCTGAGGTTGCTTCCAATTTCTTATTTCTAAAGAAAGGTTCTTAGTGGACATCAAGTGATATAAAGGTTATAATGGTGCTACTATTTAAAGGTCATATTGGATAACTTAGAGGGAGTAGTGCTTTGGGTAAGTATTGTATATAAGCATGAAATTAGTATAGTTGCAGGCATTGACTATCAGAACTATCAAAGTGTAGCAAGAATGCCCTGAACATGGAACACCGATAGTCTCTCCTACAAGAAATGAGATATTATGCCCATTTCCACTTTCCAGGACAGTGGGAAACATTATCCTTCTTGGTCAATGACACCAAGAATTCAAAATCCCGTTTTGTACCGTTTCAACTGATGAAGCAAGAGAAGTTATTATTAGAAAACTGGGAAAGTCTGTTCATGGTTGGGTGGTGGTCTATGATGCAATATAACATTGTTCTGAGACAGTGGTGTAACTGGGTCAAAGACCATGTACTGTTGAGTAACTTTTTGAGTGCAATTACAAATTGCTTTCTGGAATGGGTATATCTGATCACAGGTTCACAAACATTACTTCAATGTGCCTATTTTCTTACAGTCCCTCCAATGTTTACCATTTTCCTTTTTTTATCATCTTTGGCAATATATTAAATAAAAAAGAGGAATCTCAGAATTGCTTCAGTTTACGTGTCTTTAATTAATAGTGCTTTGAAGCATTTTTATATGGCTAAATGTAGTTTGAAGCCTAGAATCAGGAGGATCTAAGTTCAAATCTGAGTTCAGAAACTTGATAGCTGTGTATAAAACTCATTTAACTCTGTTTACTTCAGTTTCCTCATCTGTAAAATGAGCTGGAGAAGGAAACATAAACCACTTTAGTATTTTTGCCAAGAAAACCAGAAATGGGGTCATGAAGAGTCAGAAACAACTGAATAACAATATATGTAGCCTTGGTTTATATTTGTTTATATCTGTAGACTATTTATCAATTAAGGAATATAGTCATATAAATTTGAGTCCATTTCTTATATATCTTGGAAATTAGAACTTTATAAAAGAAATCTGCTGCAAATATTTTCCCCCAAATCTTTCCCTACTAATCTGAGTTTTATTGGATTTTTTTGTGCAAAATCTTGTTAAATTTTTGAACTTATTAATGTAGATGAGCAATGCAGTAGACTTTCACATGATTCCAACCACCAAAACATGATCTCTTTGTCTAATGTGGTTCCCAAAACACTGTCCAGAAGTCAGCCTCAAAACAATGTGATATTGTATTATAGACAAAGGGAGGATACCCAAGGCAGACACCAGAGTCTGTCAACACATGAGATTTCCCCCTAGTAAATGGATTGCATCCCTGTACTATTGTACTCTGGTCCTATAATTCTCATCAGGTGGTCTGCTCAACATCAACTACAGGCCATTTTTTACATAAAATACTATTAAACACCTTTTGCATGATGGGAATTCCCTCAATTTCCAGTTCTTGGCCACCACAAAAAGAGCTGCTATAAGTATTTTTGTACATGTGGGACCTTTTCTCATTTTTATGATCTCTTTGGGATAAAGTCCTAGAAGCATTATTGCTGGGTCAAAGGATATGCACATTTTTGTAGCCCTTTGGACATAGTTCCAAATTGCTCTGCAGAATTGGTGGATCAATTCACAACTCCACCAATAATGAATTAGTGTTCCAACTCTCCCACATCTTCTCTAGCATTTATCATCTTCCTGTTTTGTCATGTTAGCCAATCTAATAGGTGTGATGTGGTACCTCCGAGTTGTTTTGATTTGCATCTCTCTAATCAATAGTGATTTAGAGCATTTTTTGATATGACTATAGATAGCTTTAATTTCTTCCTCTGAAAATTGCCTGTTCATATCCTTTGACCATTTATCAATTGGAGAATTACTTGTATTCTTGTACGTTTGACTCAGTTTTCTATATATTTTAGAAATGAGGCCTTTATCACAGACACTAGTTGTAAAAATTTTTCCCAGTTTTCTGCTTCCCTCCTAATCTTGGTTGCATTGGGTTAGTTTGTGCAAAAACTTTTCAATTTAATGTAATCAAAATTATCTATTTTGCACTTTATAATGTTCTCTATCTCTTGTTTGGTCATAAATTTCTCCATTCTCCATAAATCTGACAAATAAACTATCCCTCAATCCTCTAATTAGTTTAGAGTATCATCCTTTATAACTAGATCATGTACCCATTTGGACTTCATTATTGTATACAGTATTAGGCGTTGGTCCTAATAGTCCAGTTGCCACTGCACTATTATTATCCAGTTCTTCCAGAAGTCTTTGTCTAACAGTAGTTCTTATCCCAGAATGTGGGGTCCTTGCGTTTATCAAACAGTAGACTGCTATGTTCATTGACTATGGTGTCTTGAGTACTTACCCTATTCCACTGGTCTACCCCTCTATTTCTTAACCAGTACTAAGTGATTTTGATGAATGCTGCTTTGTGATACAATTTGAGATATGGTATGGCTAGGCCATGTTCCCTAGCATTTCTTTTCATTAATTCCTTTGATATTCTGGGCCTTTTGTTCTTCCAGATGAATTTTGATATTATTTTTTCTAGCTCTAGAAAAAAATTGTCTGGTACTTTGATTGGCATGACACTGAACAAGTAAATTAATTTAGGTAGAATTGTAATTTTTATTATATTAGCTCAGCTTATCATAAGCAACTGCTGTTATTCCAATTACTTAGATCTGACTTTGTGTGAAAAATATTTTGTAATTGTGTTCATATGGTCCCTGGGTTTGTTTTGGCAGTAAGACTCCCAAATATTTTATAGTATCTACCATGACTTTAAATGGGATTTCTCTTTCTATCTCTTGTTGTTGGGCTTTGTTACTAATACATGGAAATGCAAATGATTTATGTGGGTTTATTTTGTAATCTGCAACTTTGCCAAAGTTGTTTATTGTTTCAAGTAGTTTTTATTTGATTCTCTATGATTCTCTAAGTATATCATCATATCATCTGCAAAGAGTGATAACTTAGTTTCTTCTTTGTCTATTCTAATTTCTTCAATTTCTTTTTCTTCTCTTGTTGCTAAAGCTAACATTTCTACTACTATATTGAATAACAGTGGTGATAATGGACATGCTTGTTTCACCCCTGATCTTATTGTAAATGCATCTAGTTTATCCCCATTACTTGCTGATGGTTTTAGTTAGATACTATTTATTATTTTAAGAAGGCTCCATTTATTCCTATGCTCTCCAGTGTTTTCAATAGGAATGGTTGCTATATTTTGTCAAAAACTTTTTCTTCATGTATTAAGATAGTCATATAATTTCTCTTAGTTTTGTTGTTTATATGATAAATAATACTGATAGTTTTCCTAATGTTGAATCAGCCATGAATTCTTGGTAAAAATTTACCTAATCATAATGTATTTTTCTCATGACAAGTTGCTGTAATCTTTTTTGCTAATATCTTATTTAATATTTTTACATCTATATTCATTACAGCAATTGGCCTATAATTTTCTTTCTCTATTTTGCCTCTTCCTGGTTTAGGTATCAGAACCATATTTCTATCATAAAAAGAATTTAGTAAGACTCTTTCTTCACCAATTTTCCCAAATAGGCACTATGGACTCCACTGCCCTGGGGCTCAAGATCTCCTCCTGGTTTGCTGAGGTGGACACTTCCAGTCCTGCACTGGTCCCCCTCAGTCATGTCAAGAGAGACTCTTCTCCTTGATCTCTCCAGCCTCCTGAGCTGGTAGACTACAAGGCCCCTTCTGGGTTTTTCCTGGGGAAATATTCTCTGGGTTTTTCTAGGTCACCTAGGGGAGGGTAAGAGCACTTACAGTTACTCTGCCATTTTGGCTCCCTGTGATTCAAGTAGGTGACTTTCAAATATTTAATCTGCTGGGATGGTAGCCTCAGCAGTGGCTGCTGCTGTTGCCCAGGTCCCTGCTCCTCTCTCTCACTCATTTCCTCTGGATTTGCTTCATGGGTTTATAAGTTTGAAAATCCACACTGTTGCTTCTGCTTCAGTCTGCCAAGACCACTCCTGTTCTGCTCCACTATGAGGGAGTCTGAGCTGGTCCAGCCTGTGCACTCTGTGTTCCCCCAACCCTGTGTAACAGATCCTTCCTGTCAATCTCCCAGGCTGTCCTGGGCTGGAAATCTGCCACACTCTGTCTCCTAGTGGATTTTACCACTCTAAAATTTGTTCAGATTCTCTTGTTAGGGATATCTGAAGGAATTTATAGTAGGATTCAGGTGAGTCCATGCTCTCACTCCACCATCTTTACTCCACTCCCCATTAGTTGTGCTTAGAGTTAAAAGAAGTAACTGCAGGAGCATATCACCTTATTGAAGATTTTACATAAATCTTCAATAAAACATAAGTTTTCATTATATTTCATGTATACAAATATGTATATTTATTCTGCTCTACATGTATAGTAATACTTTTCCTTGCTTTCATATTTTTGAATTTTTTGAGTTGCTTCACTGGGTAAGACTCCTTATTCTAGACTTGTTCTGCATTTGATGAGTATCTGTATGTACATAATAAATGGTGATCTTTAAGAACATTTGAGATGTATATATAGGAGGGATTCTTTTTGAGAATAGTCATATGATATAGGCTTTTTGAGAATAATCATATGATAGTCATAATAGTCATATAATAGTCATACACACACACACACACACACACACACACACACACACACATACCAGTCAGGGATTGGACCAATAAACCTTTATCTCCTCAACTAATTTAGATGTCCAGGATCTTCAAGGCATGACAATTCTCAAGCACTAGCTATCTATGTGACCCTAGGCAAGTTATTTAATCCCTTAGACAAATCTCTGAAACTATAAAATGCAGAGAAATTGCTTATCTGCACTGGTAGAGGGAAATTTCCTCACTGAGAGTTCCCTAAACCAATGAAATCACAAGTCCCATCCAAAAAGAATTGTTAGTAAAAAGATTTAAGGGACAAAAGACACAGCATGTTGGGCCCTTGCCTATTAAAAGACCAGGAAACCCAAATTGGTGATCAAAAGAAAGAGCATCAGAGAGAACATTCAGAAGTAGCGCTCACTAAAGTATAAAGGCAAAATGATCTGCTATTATCTCTTTCCCTATAGATGCTTTTCACTTTGTGTCGATGTCAATGTGAGATAACACAGATCCTAAGGAACTATCCCTCAGGGAAAATTGGGAAAAAATAAAATATAATTTGGAGGAAAAGGTAGCAAAGGCAGCCACCTCTTTCCGTAATTAAGGATTGGAAAACTGTGGAACACATATCATTTATGTGTAGTTCACTTAAATTAAAGACAACTAAGTTTGTACCTTGCTCTATTTTTGTGTTGAAGGAAATAAAGCATTTTTAGTACACGTAAACTCCAGGTGTGTTTGTGTGTGTGTGTGTGTGTGTGTGTGCATGTGTGCATACCCTCCTCATCTTGGTAAAAAATTGAGCATTGTGTCATTTACACCCATACAGAGGAAGAAGTTTTTGATTACCCAAGGCAAATTTTCATTTTGGTTGAGACATTTTATGAGGAAGTCATATGGCTAAGACAAAGGGTAAAAGCAACCACTTTGTTTTTGTTTCACAGTTTTTTTAAAATGGCTGACTGTACCTACACTGCATTTAATAGTCATCATTTCAAACTTTGGGAATAAAACATAGCCTAGGGAAATAGGAATATTCAAACTAGTGCTGGAATCTTTATAGTTGGATGGTGTTGGTCATGATCGCTATACAAATTGATGAACATATTGATTCATTTTGTTTGTTTGTTTTGGCACACCACTTCCCAATAAACAATCCCCACCCCATCCTCCATTTTCCAGCACTTCTCATTAAATAAAACTTTATTAACATAATAATAACTGACAGCATATGCCTGTTGGCACTGAAGCTTATTTGGTGTCACAAAGAAGGGATGGGATGTTAAATTTGAATAATTTAGAACCAATATCAGCAATTGTATTTGACCTGAGCTTTATTTCCTTTTAGTGTTACCTTCATTTACATTACTGGGCTAGTATATGTATCTTTCTTTTAATTCTACCTTCATTTTGCATAATTTTCTGCAAGTTGTTGCATTCCTTAAAAAGCCTTCTTTTCCAAGAGAATGCATCCTCAATTATCTGTTCTATGCCTTTTTATCTTTCACTTTCTTCCTATTTACTGGTTCCTCCTGTATGTCCTCCAGCATGTCTAAATCTTTCCCAGCTTAAAAATGCTTTCACCATGTCCTACCATCTCCTTAAGCTGCAGTCCTATATCTCTCCTCCCTTTCTTAGTCAAACTGAAAAAAAAAAAACTGTCTAAATTTCCTGCCTCTATTACCTTTCCTCTCCACTTCAAACATGCAACCTGACTTCTGGCCTTATCACTCAAGTGAAACTGCTCTTTTCAAATTGCCAAGTCTGACAGTATCTTCTCAGTCTTCATTCTCAATGTATCTCTGACATTTAATGCTGTTGAGTACAGTTTCCTCCTCAATACTCTCTCCTCTCTGGGTTTTTGTGACATTGTTCTTTTCTATTTATTCTCCTAAACATCTGATTTCTTGTTCTAAGTATTCTTTGCTGGATCATTATCTATATTAAACCCCCTAACTGTGATTTTTATCCAAAGTTTGGACCTAGTTTTCTTTTCTTCTTCTTCTTCTCTCCACATATGTATGTATTATCTATACACACACACATGTATTCATGTATACATATATATATATATAGGTATGTATATATGTATGTGTATAATTTTTCTGTAACCCCTCAAATTCCCATGTGGTTTAACTCTTCTCTCTCTTCTCCACTTGGCCATCCATACAAACTGGCTTTTTCTCCTCATACACAATACTCCATCTTCTATCTTCATGCCTTTCTACTGACTGTCCTACATTCCAAGAATGAACTCTCTTCATACCCTCAGTTAGTAAAGTCTCTCTTTTCCTTTAAACTGCAGCTCGAGTATTATCTTCTTTCATAAGCTTTCATCATCCCCCATCTGCTAGCGCCCTCTTTCACAATTTAACTATTGTGAATTTTTTTCATTTTTTATTCTATATATTTATTTATATATATGGCAATCACTCCCCTGTTAAAATATAAGATCCTTATGAGGAGGGATTGTTCCACTCTTTGTACTTATATCCCCGTCATAGTGTGTAGCATATAATAAGTGATTAATAAATACTTATTGACATTAATATTCTACTATATTCATGCACCACAATTGTTCAACCATCCTCCAACCATTGGATATATATATATATATATATATATATATATATATATATATATATATATATACATATATAATTTTTTCTTCCCAAGATTTTACTGTTACAAATTATGTATATGCATGTTTATAGTAGCACTAATGTTATATGTAATGTATATATGTACATACATATATACTGAATAGTGCATGTATGTGTGTATACACACATGTATAACATGCTCTTTTTTCCTTTTGTTGACCTCTTTGGAGTATAAATTCAATAGCTGGATGGTTGATGCAAAGGATAAAGACAATTTAAGAATAGTTCCAACGTAATTTTCTAGAAGTGCCATAGTAATTCACAGCTTCTCTGGGAACAAATTAGCAAACCTCTGTTCTCATGTCCTCTCCAACGTTAAATATTTCTGTTGTTTAAAATCTTTGCCAATTTAATACCCTTGTTCATTTTACAAGATTGATCCAGCATCCTTTTTCTCCTAGGCTATATTTCATTATGGTACAGTTTTGAAAGAGTGACTTTTTATAACCTAGAGTGAGCATGGTTAGCCACAGGCCAAATTTGTCTTTGGCTTCAGCTTTATACTTTGTCTTCCTCTTGTATACCTTTCTTTTCCTTCATGAATCCCCTGTGAGGTGCCTCTCCCAAGTTTCATTTCCATAAGACTTGTATACCCAGTAAGATATTAGTTAAAACATTTAAGATGTTTTCCTTTTCACAGAAAAGTGATTTTTAATAGGGAATACTCCTTCAAACCCAGAGCCCTTAAAACCCGTGGAAATATATGTTTAACACTGGAATATGAGTAGAACTTACAATTTATGAGATCAAGGGACTTTCACATTTTTTCCTCAAGTTATACTAAATACATAGCTGACTAATAACACTATCCACTGGAATTTTGAAGGAATTTTACTTTAAAATAAAAGGTTTTATTTTATTTAGCTGTGATATCTGCTAGTCATTGGTTGCCTGGGTTAAATCAATTGAACTAATGAAAAGGCTGCAGGAGAAGACGAACCTTTCCTCTTTATAGCATGGTTACATTGTCCTCTGTCCTAAATCTATAACTTCTGTCAGAAAGGATGACCTTTCCCTGTAGAAATGTAGAATTTTTTTCTCTGTCAAGACTTACTTAAAAGACAAACTTACATCTCAGACTTTTAAAAAGTGGCTCAAATTTTCTTGGGGATATCCTTTTTCTAAGCTGGCTGAAAAACACCTTGCTTCATCTTAAAAAAAAAACCAGACTACTCTATCCTTTCCCCAATAATCATTCCATCAGATAATGGGTATAAACACTTCTTACAATGGTGCAAAGTGCTGGTTTTGTCAAAACTCTGCAAAGTAAAGATACAGAAAGAAAGAGGTAGACAAAAAGACAGACAGATAGATAGATCTATTAGATGTATAAATAGAAAGATAGGAAGAAAGAGAGAGAGAGAGAGAGAGAGAGAGAGAGAGAGAGAGAGAGAGAGAGAGAGAGAGAAGAGCTTTGGTTCTGGGAAAAAAATTTTTCATCTCATTTAGACTCTTTCATTTCAAGAGAAGTTTAATTAAACCTCTACTTTCAGGACTATCAAGGGAATAATGTAAAAGCCATGCAGTAGTTCTGAACGTCTGCCTTGACAAATCTGGCAAGGGTGGGAATTGAGTCTCAAAGTTTCAAGGTTCTTTTTCTAATTCAGTATCTATCCTTCATAACTAATCTCTAAAGAGGGCCAAACGAGGATCTCCCTAGTGAAAGCACATGGCCCTACCAAATATAAGGGACTTTAGGGAATTACTATTTATCTAAAATCTAAACCACCAGAACTTTCAATAACAGGTATTGTCCTGCTGTGCCGTCACAAAAAATGAGAAAAAAAGAAGTATAATTACAGAATCTTAAAATTAGAAATAGATCTCAGCATTTTTTTTTATACACAGTATAGTAGAAAATACAATAGAACTGCAATGAAGAGATATAGAGTCTAATCTCAGTTCTGCTACTAACTAGCTGTGTGACATGGAGGATATAATTTAATTATGCTGGGCCTTAGAAATGAGGAAGCAGACTAAAGAATTTCTATATTTCCCTCCACCTCATATTACTAAACTTACTTTCCAACTAATTCAAGAATCTGTTCTATAACATTCCTGAGCAATGGTTATGAAGCTTGGATATCTCTAGGGATGGAAAGCTCACTATTATTAACACTTATTTTCATTCTTGAACAACATTAATCTTTAGAAATCTCTTTGTTATATTGAATCTTGACAGTATTTGGCAATGACGAGTTGAATCCACATTAGTTTTAGATGCTCAGCACAGAAATATGGACTTTATCATATAAAAGAGCAATGACATGCTTGAACTTGGGATGTCTAATAGAATGATGACTCCAGATTTGCAACACTAAACCACCTCTTTATAACTTTCACTGACTGGTTTAGCTCTTCTTTTCAGGGAAATAGCCACAAAATCGACTCCCCTTTTCACATGATAGCCCTTGATGTGTTCGAAGAAAACTATCATATAAACGTTTATGTCTTTTCCGTGCTAAATATTCTTTATTTCCTAGGATACACTGCCAGAGGACCATCCAGCAAGTGTGCTCACATCAGTGAAGTCACCGTGCTCTATGAGCAAAGCAGGATTGCAGTAGCTCAAAAGAAACACAAGATAAGCAAATTTAGAGACGTTTCCACTCCAGATGGTCACATGATCTACTTATGGTAGAGTCTCCCAAACTCATATTGGTCTGGATGACTGTGTCAGCCATAGTCAGACATACTGAACATTGATGCCAAAATAGCAATATCATTTTGGTCCTCTTTGAGAATGAAGGACAACAGTCAATATTATAAGATTTTGGGACTCTTTGCCTTCTGATTACAATCTGACAAGCAGGAGTAAATAACCTGATATCAAAATCTTATACCATTAACCAAAGTTCATAGTATGTTACAGTGTCCATGCAGCCTCAGACCAACCGTCTATACTTTCTAAATCTATGGTAATGTACAATGATGAATGTACTATGATACAATCTAAGTGGGACCTCAGAGCATATCTCTTCAAACCTTCATTTTCTATAAAGGTTATTGGTTATCCAGTCTTTGTTTGAACATCTCTTGTGACTAGAATCTCACTACTTTATGCAGTGGTCCATTCCATTTTTGATGCAGCTGATTGTTAATACAATGTTGCTTATAGTGAACTAAAAGTTGTCTTCCTATAAATTCCACCCACCCATCTATTTTGGTTTTATTGTCTAGAACCACTCAGAATAAGTTTGTCCATCAGCAGGTAGGGGATGCACTAGATAGAAAGCCGGGTATGGAGTCAGGGATAAATGAATTCACATCTGGTCTCAGATACTTACCAGAAGTGCAATTCATTTAACTTTTCTTCTTCTCAGTTTTCTCATCTGTAAAATAAGGATAATAATAGTACTTTTCCCTCCTCCCTTCCCAGGTTTGTTATGAAGATAAAATGAGGGAATATTTATAACACATTAAAGTGTTATACAAATGCTAGCCATTATTTCCATATTACTCCCCTCCAGATATGAGTGATTAGATGAATGAACAATAACAACAAATTTATTAAGTAAGTATAGATACAGAGAAGGAACTATACTAAAAACTGGGGATATAATATAAATGTGAGAAAGTTCCTGCCTACAAGGATTTTCCATTCCAATGGAGAGACAACAAATATAAGGGGACTGTGGCCAAGGAGGGAAGTTTTAGTTGGGGATTCAAAGGGATGGTGACAGAAGTCATAGGGGCAATATAATAGAATGTTCTTTCTGATGGCAGTGTTTCTGATGGCAGAGAAGTATACATGTATCAGAAAGAAAGAAGGCATGATCTTGGACTAGTTAGCTATAAAGGATTCATGACTTTGTACTCACTTACTGTTGGGAGCAGCTAAACCCTAAGACTAGTTCCAAAGATTTAGTGAACCAACTCTCACATTTTTTTTGGAGGCCTGATTCCAAGGGTGTCATTCCAAGAGGGGAGAGAGAGACAGTGACAGAGCAGACAACATAGGGTGGATGGATAGGGAAAACAGCTATCACATCGTCTCTAAGTCTTTTTTCCATGGAAAACATCCTTGGCAAAGCATTTCTCATAAGAGAGTTTCATGTCTCTTTCCCTTAGGTGTATTTCAATTTCTCATTATAAATCACACATAGAGCATAGCCTATGAGATTTACATAGTAAAGGAACCTTAGCAATCTTCCTTTCTAGGCCTTCTTAATTTTTTGGTGTCATGCATGGATGCCTATGACACCCTTATCAGAACAATGTTTTAATTGCTTAAATAAAATATAGAAGATTACAAAGGAAATTGTATTGAAATATAGTTATTAAAGTTCAATGAAAAACTAGTTTATTGACCCCAGATTAAGAACCCCTGATCTTTAGTATCTCCTTTCATTTTCTATAAGTAGAAACGGGTTCAGTAAAATAAAATGATTTCCTCCATTTCCTTACATGTCGTGACAGACTTCGTATTTAAATTGTAGTACTACACTGATATATTTAGAGCCCTTTCCACTATAATATGCTGCTTAGTGAAGTGCTATCTGAACTATGAAAAATTAAATTACATTCAGAATTGTTTCTGTGCTAAGAACATTTTGTTGTATTGTAACCCTTTCAAATTTACTAATCCCTACAGAGCACAAATAGTAAATCTCAGTAAATGAAAATATTCTGTTAACAAGAACAATCCTTTTCCCATTCCTTGGCTATAAATAGGATTTTGTTGCCAGGCATGGGCCTTTTCCATTTAAGCCAAGGACCTTGGCTTGAATTGAATAAAATTTCTTAGTTGCTTCAGTGGGAAGGGATCTTCCTGGAGTGAGATATACCCTAAGCTAGGCCCATCTGCCTACCAGGTTGGTATTCAATGGAAGTGACTGGTAAAATGTTGAGAAACCCCAGGAAGTAAAATGATACTCCATCAGCATTTCTGGGCCATCCAATCTGTAACCTGCCAGGGATTAAGATGAAAGGATGCGTTCAGAGTCCCTTACAACTGAGAAGCCTTTCATAGAAATCATTCACCTTCTGATTTCCATGCAGCTGTGGATAGCATCACTAACCCATTCTGAGGTGGATATGATTTTCTTTCTGATAGAATTTGATAAACACATAGGACTACAGCAAATGGACAAAGGCAACTTTGAACAGGTGTGATTAAAATTAAAAAACAAACAATACTCACTTGGCTCACTCATTTGGATTCATTCTTAAATAGAGTAATAATATTTTTATCTTGGAGATTTCTATTCACTCTCTGTGCATTATCCTGTTTTATGGATAACAGGAATAACACAAAGATAGACTTTCCTTATTATTATTAGAGGTGATAATTTGCAGTCTAAGTATGTTGCTATGGATACCTAAGAAACCGCTCCCCCTCCCCCCCCCCCCCCCCCGCCCCCAAAGACTTGGGTCTGGGAGTTGGGGCTTAATCCTGAGGTGATTTTCAATAGCACCAGCTGTCCAGAGCCTGAAAGGCGTGGCAAATTATACCATTATTGGAGTGAAATGGTATGGCTAAGCTAATTATGTGTGGGCTTTAGACACAGGTGTTCATAAAAGACAGAACATGACTCCTAATCAAGCCTGACTCCAGTAGAACAACAGACCAGCATGAGGCTATCAAAGAGTTGTTTGTAGTCTCCTCTATTTCAATAATAAAAGAGGCCACTGTAGGCCTTCTGTTCCTGGCCCTGGCGATGTTGCTGTTAGCTTGCCTTTACAGGTAATCACATTTGGGGCTTCCTGGGGGCTTCTTAGGCCACTTATAGAGATTTGTTTTCAGTAATATTTTATTTGACAAGTCACACAACAATTTCAAAGATTGTACAAAATTCTTGTGTAATTTCATCTTTCTGCTTAGCACTGCCTTGGGTGGATAAGTCCACACTGAGGATTCTGGGATGAGAACTTTCTCATAAAATATTGTGCTCAGATGGCACCATATTTCATGCATTTCCATGTCATTTCAATAAGTGGTATCTCTATGGTACCTTAGCAGGTGCCTTGGAGTAGTTGCTCTTTTCTCCCCTTTCAATCAATAGTATTCAATTCATTGAGCGGGAGGAGTCTATGTCTGTTACTATATGGAAAGCAATTGAGCTTTTACATTGAGACTATGATGAATGGCTCAGCTTAATAGAGCAGTCTGCAGTTGCCTAACTTTGGATTCTTTTAATGTCCAGAGACCATTAAAGAAGTTCGAAGTCAGTAGCCACCAGTGTTACAGGGGAGATTTATGAACCCAATTACTAAGCTTCCAAATAATAATGACATAATGGATTCATTATCCTGACACTGTTTGGTAATGAAGAGACCCGTCCATTGTAGTTTTCCATGCTCAGCATAGCACATATGGATTTTATAATGTAAAAGGTTTAGGACAATCACATTATAGAACTTGGAATACACAATGCAATTATGTCTCCAGATTCCCAACCCCCCATTATCCTCCTTCACAAACATTGAATCCTAACACCTCAAGTTCTTAGATAGCGAAAACTGATTTCTTCCCTAAGAGTTGTGAATAGTGAAGTACATTGGGCTTTCACAAATCAACATTATGCTCACTTATGCCAGGAAGAAAACACAAAGACTGTATCAAAGAGAGACAGAGATTTCTGCCTCCTAACTTCATCTGTACCAAGGAAGTTGACTTGTGCTGAGACAGACCCATAAATAATTAAAACTATCAGGTGACTACAGACCTATTGAAAGTATCTCTCTTTACATCTTTTCTGTATCATATTTTATTGTAGTTATTTCATTAATTAATTAATTGATTTTGTCCCCAGATAAAGGTACTGTAAATTGACAGTTTCCAGAGCTGAATATATAGGCTTTGAAGATGCTAAGAAACTCTCACAAAAGCTCATACACGAAAAGGCTGGATCTCTATAATTATTTTTGTTTTGTTTTTCTTTCATTCTGTTTTTTTTTAAATTTTGAGAGTTCTCTGGGTGGAATCGAAATTCCATAGTGGCTGTGAAAGTACAAATATATGTGCGTGAATGAGAGTAGGTAAAAACACCCTTATAAGTGATTACAAAATGGATGGCTTTAGTAGCTAGTTATTTGCTTGCCAAAGGTTCATGTATCGACTTTCCTTTGCTCTTTCAAAAAGAATTATTAAGTGCCTCCTCAGTCTGCAACTTTGGACAAGGTCAAGTGGTCCAAAGCATGTCAACCCAATGCTTTCAGAGAGGTGGATAAGAGTTCCTGTCAGAGTTGCTACCCACTCTCAGAAGCCTCTTTACTGACTTTTTATGCCTTCATTTATTTCCTCCCCTGAGTCTCAACACTTTGCTTGTCTTCTCTCTTCCTCACTTTCTTCTAGGTCCACTGTGGAGAAAGAGACTGCAATTTTCCAACTGTCACTTACTCTGATATGTTTATAAAATAAACCATCCATATTTTTTGAAAGGGAAAAATAAACCCAAATTTTTTTTCAATCTCAATTCAGACACCGTCAATTCTTTCTTTGGGGATGTATAATATTTATTCATCCTAAATCCTTCTGAATTGTCATGGATCATTGGATGTCTGAGAATAGCTAAATCATTCACAGCTGATCATCGATATTGCTGTTACTTTGTACCCATTACATTTCACTTTGCATCAACCCATGTAAGTCTTTTTTAGGTTTTTCTGAGGGCATCCTGCTCATCATTTCTTACAGTACAATAGTATTCCATCAAAATTATATATCACAACTTATTCAACCATTCCCAAACTGACATGTATCCCCTCAATTTCCAATTCTTTACCCCCAGAAAAGAGCTGCTACAAAAATTTTTGTACATATAGGTTCTTTTTCTTTTTTTTAAATCTCTTTTGGGATACAGACCCAGTAGTGACATTGCTATGTCAAAAGGTATAAGCATGGTTTTATAGCCCTTTGGGCATAGTTCCAAATTGTTCTATAGAATGGTTTAATCAATTCACAACTCTGCCAACAGTACATTAATGTCTCATTTTCCCCACATCCCCACCAACATTTGTCATTTACCTATTCTGTCCTATTATCTAATTTAATAGACATGAGGTGGTACCTCAGAATTGTTTTAACTTACATTTCTCCAATCAGTAGTGAGTTGAAAGTTTTTTTCAGATGGCTATAGATAACTTAAATTACCTCATTAGAAAACTGATTATATCTTTTGATCATTTATCAAATGGGGAAATGGCTCTTATTTTTTTAAATTTGACACAGTTCTCTATATGTTGGAAAAATGAGGCCTTTATCAAAGAACCTTGCTTCAAAATTTTTTCACAGTTACTATTGCTGAGTGTATTTCACTACATCCTATTCTCGCCACCTCTATTTATTCCACACTTTGTCCTTTCACTCTGTCCCTCCTCAAAAGTGTTTTGTTTCTCATTATCACCCATTCTGCCCTCCCTTCAATCAACCCTCCTCTCTTATTCCCTTGACCCCTACTTTCCTGTAGAGTAAGATAGATTTCCAGATCCATTTGAGTGTGCGTGTTATTCTCTCCTTAAGTCAATTCTGATGAGAGTAAGGTTGACTCATTCCCTCTTGCCTCTTCCTCTTCCCCTACACTATAAAAATATTTTCTTTCCTCTTTGATGTGAGATAACTTACCCCATTCCACCTATCCCTTTCTCTTCTCACTATACCTCTCTCTCTCACCCCTTAATTTTTTTTTTAGATACCACCCCTTCATATTCATTTTACCTTGTGCCCTCTGTATATATTCCCTCCAACTACAAAAATAATGAGAATGGTCTCATGGGTTATAAATATAATCTTTCCATATAGAAATGTAAACAGTTCAACTTTGTCCCTTATGATTTTTTTTCCTGTTTGCCTTTCCATCCTTCTCTTGAGTCTTGTATTTGAAAGTCAAACTTTCTATTTAGCTCTGTTTTTTTCTCAAGTACATCAAATTCCTCTACATCATTGAATGTCAATTTTTTCCACTCATTGATTACCCTCAGTTTTGCTGGGTAGGTAATTCTTGCTTTTAATCCTAGCTCCTTTTACCTCTGGATTATCATATTCCAAGCCCTTATATCCCTTAATTGAAGCTGCTAAATCTTATGTTATTCTAATTGTGGTTCCACAATACTTGAATGTTTCTTTCTGGCTACTTGCAATATTTTCTCCATGACCTGGGAACTCTGAAATTTGACTGCAATATTCCTAGGAATTTTCCTTTGGGATCTCTTTCAGGAAATGATTGGTGGATTCTTTCAATTTTTATTTTGTCCTCTGGTTCCAGAATATCAAGGGAGTTTTCCTTGATAATTTCTTGAAAGATGATATTTAGGCTCTTTTGTTTTGATTGTGGCCTTCAGGTAGTCCAATAATTTTTAAATTATCTCTCCTGGATCTATTTTTCAGGTGAGTTGCTTTTCCAATGAGATATTTCACAGTTTTTTCATTCTTTTGGTTATTTTTAAAATTTCTTGGTTTCTCATGGAGTCATTAACTTCCATTTACGCCATTCTAATTTTTAAGTAATTGTTTTCTTCAGTGAGTTTTTGGACCCCCTATTCCATTTGGCCTATTCTGATTTTTAAGGTATTCTTTCCTCACTGACATTTTGGACCTCTTTTGCCGTTTGGGTTAATCTATTTTTTAAAGTGTTGCTTTCTTCAGTGTTTTTTGGGTGTCCTTTACCAAACTGTTGACTCATTTTTCATGATTTTCTTGCATCTCTCTCATTTCTCTTCCCAATTTTTTCTCTACTTCTCTTACTTGATTTTCAAAAAACCTTTTGGACTCTTCCGTTGTCTAAAACCAAATCACACTTTTCTTGAATAGTTTGGATGTAGGAGCTTTAACTTTGTTGTCTTCTTCTCAGTATATGTTTTGATCTTCCTTGTCACCAAAGTAAGATTCTGTAGTCTGACTTTTTTCCCTTTCTTCGCTCATTTTCCAAGTCTATTTCTTGACTTTTTCACTCTTTGTTAAGGTAGGACTTTGCTTCCAATGAGGAGGGAATACTGTCCCAAACTTCAGGGGTTTTGTGTGGCTGTTTTTAGAGAGATTTCTAGGGAACTGAAAATTTTCAATTCTTTCAAGGCTGTATGATCTAAGGAGAGGTGTTTACTCCTCTCTTGGCCTGTGCTCTGGTCTGTAAATGACCACAAGCACTCTTTTCTGCCACAGAACTGTGAGGAGGTTCCCCTCTATAGTCTTGCCACAATCTCTGGTATACCAGTGCTCTTCCTCACTCCAGGACTGCCACCTCGAACTGTGATCCAGATCCAAGTATGGGCAAAGAAACAGAATCTCACCTCAGTGCCACAAAGAGACTCTTGTAATCTCCTTCTGATCAGTTGTTTGATTCTGTCACCATCTGTGGGTTGCACTACCACTCCCACTGCCACAACTGCTACAGCTGCCACTGCTAATTCAATCACTCTCACAGGCTGCTCCTTATTTTCTGGGGCTTTCCTGAAGCTGGGGCTGGACAATACTCCTCTCTCTCCCAGGTCCTACAGACCTTTCCTATTGACCTTCTAAGTTGTCTTTGGTGTTTGTGGTTTGAGAAGTCTGGAAACTACTAAACTGACAGTGGTTCAATACAATGAAGCCTACTCTGGATTTGCTGGGGCCTGGTCTGTGCTGTCATGGCCTGCATTGTACGCACTCTTCTCTCAGCCTAGTGCAACAAACCTTTTTCTGTTCACCTTCCAGGTTGTCTTAGACTGGAGATTTATTTTATTCTGTATTTTGTGGGTTCTGCTGCTCTAGAATTTGTGTAGAGTAATTTTTACAGGTATTTGGAACTCTGGTGAATCCATGCTTTTACTGTACCATCTTGGCTCTGCCCCCTCCATATTTTTTATAGATGAGAAAAACAGAAGGCCAGAGATAATTAAGTGCCTGTTCAAGGTCAGTATTATAATAGTAATAAGTAGAAAACCTGGGACTACTCTCTCTAGCTCCAACCTCAAAGTTATCCTGGATTCCCCACTATCACCCCTCTCACCTATATTCAAGTTATTATCAAAGCCTACCAACTTCACCTTTGTAGCATCTCTGAAACATGCCTCCCTTTTCTCCAATGATACTGCCACCTCTCTAGTATAATGCTTATCACATTATTACAACAGCTTGTTGGTGGGGAACTGCCTTACTTAAGACTCTCCTCACTTCAATCCATCTTCCAGATACTAAAGTGATTTTCCTAAAGCATGAGTCTGATCAGCTTACATGCACACACACACACACACACACACACACACACACACACACACACATACACACATACACCACTTGTACCTCAACTCAATAAATTCCAGTTGTTCCCTATCTCCTCCCCAAATCAAATACAAAATCCTGTATTTGGCATTCAAAGCCATTCATAACCCAGTTCCCTCCTACCTTTCCAATTTTCTTACACCATAGTGCTCAACACTTACTCTTCAAGCCAGTGATACTGGTCTCCTGGGTATTCCTCAGTCAAGACACTCCATCTCTCCACTTCAGGCATTTTCTTTGACTCTCTCTCCTACCTCCTCATCTCTGCTTACTGACTTTATGTCCTAGTTAAAACCCCATCTTTTATTGGAACCCTTTTCCAACCACTTTTAATTCTAGTGCCTTCCCTCTGTTAATTGTTTCTAATTTATGCATGTTGTCTCCCCCATATGAGGACAGGACCTATCTTTTTGCTTCTTTTTGCATCCCTAGTGCTTAACATAGTGCCTGGTACATAGTAGGTACTTAATAAATGTTTATTGATTGATTGACTTGAACTCATGTCTTCTAATGGCAAATTTCATGTTCTTCACTTTATTCCCTTTTGATAATTTCCTAGAAATTATAAGGACCTAAACAAGGGTTTAAAAAAAAAGCAAGCAAAACATGGAAAATTATAAAGTATAGGAATTATTAAAAAAACCGAATATTAATTATTAAGCCTGTTTTTTTTTTAAATTTAAATATAGTCTAGAACTTCTCAGATATCATCCTCTGAAAGCTATACTCATGTTCAAGGTATGTTTCAGGGAGATATCTTCTATTACAAACCATAGATTGCAATTCCTCATCTTATGATTCTTTTGACAAGGCCAAAGGGAACATGTTAACTCAAATGAGAGACATTTAGATAGTAAGGTAAATGACAAGGAAAATTCCCTATATACTTACAAAGGTACACTTTCTAATAGATTCCCACATCAACTGGCTGGGAAGAGAAAAGTTAAGCCAAACAACTCATTGTCTTAGTGTTGGGTACTAGCTAGAATATCTTTCTACATCATAAGCTATTATTTACTGCTTCCTCAAAGAACTGTGGATGTTATTTGTTGAACTTTCTACTGCCATCTGCTCTTTCCTGAATTGGAGCTACAGTGAGGCATTTTTCCATGTGGGATAGTTGAAGTTCTTTTTTTGAGTCAGCCCACAGACTCATGATTAATTCAGACCTTTTGTGAGTCAGGTCCACAGCAGCATCTAGCAACCACAGAGTACTTTAGACCAAATCTGTTTGTGGGACTACTTTGCTTTTTCCTCAGTGATAGCTCCTCCACTCAACTTGATGTTTGAGTTGAAGATGAGTAAATTCCCATAAATTTTCTTCATGTCCATGGCAGCTAGCATTAAGATGATGATATATCCTTTCCTGAAGACTCACTTAGCAAGATGGGAGAGTTCCAGGTTGAGCTGGCAATCTTTGACCTGAATTCCTTTAGAGAAAATGATGCTCTCCCAAATGAAGTACATGAGAATTTACACTTGTTCTGTCCAGCTAAGCCATGAGAGGGATTGCAAGAGATGTTCAGAGCCTTTAGAATGTGATGTGAAATTTAACCATTTCATTCAGCAAGCATTTACTAAGTCATTGTCAAAAAATCAAACTGGAAGGTCAACTGCAAGTCTTGTCATCATCTTGATGTCATGGACCTCTTCAAGAGCAAAGGACAAACACAACCTGTGAGTGAATAGCAGCCCTTCTCCTTTTCTCTCTTTTCCTCTCCTCTCCTGTCCTCTGGTGTTCTGCCTAGGGGAAGGTAAACTCCACAGTCAAAAGATGCCTTTCTTCCTTTGGGTTTACTAGTTACATTTCTTGTTCAAAGATCAAGCTTTAAACCCAATTCACTCTGGAGCTCATAGAATGGACAAAAACTCCTCACCCACCTAGGCCAGAGTGGATGTAATAACTAAATAGTAATTGTTTCTCTTTTACCCAGGAACCCTGAGGGTCTTCTCCCAGTTTGATTTTTTTTTAATTAAAGGGGTCATTCCCTGAGAAACTACTTAAAGAAGCCTATTCATTGAATGGGTGTATCTCATCCAAAGAGAGATTGTGATAAGATCTTAGCCTGAAAGGGCCAGTGTCTCACATTGCATCCTGGGCCATCTCCAGAAATCCTGATTAATATCAGGCCACTGGACCCAGATGGCTCAGGAGAAGAAAGTGAGGTTGGTGACCTTACACAGCTTTCCCTCACTCAAATCAAAGTCAACTGCAAGTTATGTCATCATTGTGATGTCATTGTCTTCTTGGAGAACAAAGGACAAACACAACAACAACATCTAAACCATTGTTATGTACAAGATGCTATGGTTGATAATTGAGATATGAAGATAAAAAAAAAGAAAAAGGAAAAGCTTGGTTGCTTCTGGCCATTACTGAATCCCAGACTCTTTTCTCTAATGTCTTCCATGCTTGTTTTTCAACTGTTAACTTATAATTTGCTTATGGACTTCCTTAATTTTCATTATTTTAAATTTTCATTATATCTTCTCATGGGTTGTCTACCCAAGTTCTAGAGCTGGCATTGACTATCAGATTTCACCTGGGCTAGCCATACCAGAACTAGGTAATCAATCACTTCCCCTGCCCACAACTAGTTCTTAAGACAACTAGTCACTGAATACTTCCCAGCATCACACTCATTGGTGCCCCCTACTCTAAACAGCATGAGAATATCAGTATCCCCACCAGTCCCTCCTCCATGCAGAACGCCTATCTAAAACTGCCTTCTCTCTTGCCAGCTAAAGTTCATTGAGTAGGTGGTTAATGAGCTCTTAAAAGCTCAAATGAGATTAATTTATGTCTTGGAGTTTCAGAAGGCCTCATTTCTCCTCTCTGCTTCATGCAGAAAAGTCAGAGGATCATAGGTTTCAGAGCTGGAAGAGATTTAGACACTATTAGTTTAATCATGTCTTCTTACAGATGAGAAAACAGAGGCCCAGAGAGGTTTAGTGGCTTGTTGCTCAAGGTGACTAAACTAGTAATTAGTAGAGCTAGAATTCAAATATAGACTTTTTGGTTGCAAGTTTCATGATATTTTCCCCTCACAACTTTTTAGGTCACTCCTTTACATGTTACTCTCTGGACTTCTTCATCCCAGCCCTGGAATCCACACAGTGAAAGCATCCTCAACCTCTGGGCTATCTCCCTCTCTTTGGATGGCTCCTCCCAAAACCTCCTTTTAAGAAGGTTTCCCAGGTAAGCCATATCTCATTTCTCTTGGGGTTACCCTCAGGATTGCCTTACCCATCTCCCTTTTCAGTTTCTTTTTAAATGTTGTCTTTTTCTCATTAGAATATAATCTCCTTGAGGGCAGAGCATTTTTTCTTCATACTTTTGTTTGCATTTCCAGCCATTAGCACATTGTAAGTGCTTAATGATTACTAGTTGACTGACTGCCCTACAATTACCCTTCTCCCAAGTCTCCCTCTCTACCACTTATAATGAAATGAGACTACTCTTTATTTTTACTATCCCCCACTTTTCAACAGGTAAAATAATTTAACATTCCTTGGAGCAGGTATCTGCATATGAACATACTTAATACTTACTGGCTATTCTTGGGGCCACAGTACCTCTATAGCTTGAAGACTGAAGCTGAAGCTCTCCATACAAATCAAACATATTAGGGTTTTGCTACCAACCAGGAACATAAGCCTGTTCATTTGAGTACTATCAAAGACCTGGACAATGGAAGAGCATTCTGGTTCCCATAACTGCTATGCTGCAGGTAGTAATTACTTGTTGAGAAAAATCTAAAGGGAATTTATTTTCCCCCTTCTTGTATCCATACCTCCATACTCTGGCCAGGGATAACATGTGATAATAATCAGACTGGCCCAGGGTTGTCTTTTATATATTGTCTCATACATTTATTGATCAAAGGTCCCCTAGTATTTGGATATTCATCTTATTTTTTTGGAATCTTTTTCTAAGCCAATAAATCAGTAAGGGGGAAGAACAAACGAACTCAAGAACTAAAGTGCAAGTAAAAATCTGCTTTGTGAACTGGCCAAATCTAGTGAAACCTGCCCCTGCTTCCTCATCTTTACAGTTCTTTTATTTTCAAATGGCCTCAGTTTATCCCAATAGGAGATTCTTTGTACTCTCCAAGACATAGTTCAAATATGCCAAGGGCTAAGAATAGGGATAGTGCCTAGACGTGATTTCATTGCTATAGGGAACTACCAGATAAGGGAACTCCCTCTACCAATGCAGGTTGGTACCCTTTTCTATAATTTATAGTCATAGAGCCTACAGAATCTCAATTTGTGTTGTTAGATGACCTTCCCAGATCACATTCACTACATGTCAGAGAAGACACTTGAACTCAGGTCTTTCTACCTTCAAGGCCAACTCTTTATATACCATACCAGGTGGCCTGTCCCCCCAGGTTATGATAGTACATTAAACTCACACAGTCCTCTGAGTTTGTCTTCTATGACTATCTCTACATTCAAAAGCACCTTGTATGAATTCACAGTAGCAATCAACTTAACAGACTCCAATAATATCAGATAATCAGTTAGGGTGACTGGTTAAATAATCAAGCAATAATCACCAAGTAGTCAACACAAATCCACATTGTCCCATGAAGCCTGTGTACAAAAACACAAATGAAGCCCTAATGTTTACAGATTAGAAAGCATTCCATTCAACATGTCAGTTACCTCTTCTGTTATTTGCTAGGTTATCATCATTCATCTGAAATGGAGTTGCTTGATATGGGGGAAGGACTCCCCATGTTTATCCTAAGGGGGACCAGGTCTGTTTCATTTGGCTTTCTCTGACAAATGTTTTGGAAACAGGCTAGGACAGAGAACTTTTCTTTCTCTGCAAGGGCCACATGAACTGGTTAAAGCATTCTAAAGTCATGTTTAACTCACTCATTCCTTTTCATTTTGTGAGTATGCTATAAAGTGAGGATTATTCCTCTTCTGTATCACAGTGTTTGAAAGTCAGTAAGAACTCCAGTCACCATTTAGTCCAAAAAGAATTTCCATAGAGTACACACCATGGCTACCTAGACTCTACTTGAAGACATTCAAAGAAGAAGAACTCATCAACTCTTGCAGCATCCTAGTCTACTTTCTGATAGAGCTAAATTTTAAGAAGTTTTCTTTTCCTGATTTCTTGTCTAACACTGCCTTTTTGCAATCTCCATTTGTCAAACCAAACTGGTTTAATTCCTTTTCCACATGACAGACTTTGATATACTTGAAGACACAAGTGTCCTTCATGTGTCTTCTCTTCTCCAGGTTTAACATGCCCACTTCTTTTAACTTTTTCTGATGTGACATGGACTAAATGTCTTTCAATATTTTGGATGTCCTCCTCTGAAAGCTCTCCCACTTGCTAATGTTCATTTTAAGTTGTAGCATCCAGAACTCCAGATGAGTCCTGAAAGGAGCAGAACACAACCAGACTATTACTTTCCTATACCTGGAAGTGATGCTTTTATTAATGCAGCCTAAGAATGAATTACTTCTTTTGACTGCCACATAACATTGCTGGCCCCTATTGAATTTGTAGTCCACTAAAACTCAGACTTTTTCAGAACCACAGCTCTACAATTTGGAACTATGTCCAAAGGCCTATAAAACTTTGCATACTCTCTGGCCCAGCAATACCACTACTACATCTGCATCCCAAAGCAATCCAAGAAGAAAGGAAATGAACACATATGTACAACAATATTTATAGTAGCTCTTTTTGTGGTGGCAAAGAATTGGAAATTGAGGGGATGCCCATTAGTTGGAGAATGACTGAAGAAGTTACAGTATACAATGGTGATGGAATGCTATTGTTCTATAAGAAATGATGAGCAATATGCTGTTAGAAAAACCTGGAAAGTCTTATATGAAATGATGCAAAGTGAAGTAAACAGAACCAGGAAAACATCGTGCACACTAACTAATATTATAATAATGATCAACTGTGAAAAACTTATCTAGTGATCCACATAATTATCAAAGACAATTCCAAGGAACCCATGCTAAAAAAATGCTATGTACCTCCAAAGAAAGAAGAGATGAAGTCTACTGCAAATTAAAACACAATTTTTCACTTTAATTTTCCTGAATTTTTGCAACATGGCTAATATGGAAATATGTTTTGCATGATTTCACATATATAATTGGTATCATATTGTTTGCCTTCTCAATGAGTGGAAGTGGGATAAGGGAGGGAGAAAATTCAGAATTCAAAAAATATTAAATAACATTATCTTTTAAAATAAAAATAACTATTGTTCTATAAGTGTGCCTCCAGCATCTTATGCTCAGGAAGTTATAATTTTTTCTACCCAAGTATATGGCTTTACATTTAGCCTTATTAAAATTCATCTAATTAGGTTCAAAGCAATGCCCTAGCCTGTCAAGATCTTGTTGGGTCCTGACTGCATTGTTCAGGATAATTAGATATCCTTCTTAGCTTTATGTCATCTGTAAATTTGATTAACATGCCATCTATGTCTTTATAAAGTCATTGATAAAAATGTTAAATAGCACAGGGCCAAGCTCCCATGCTTAGGTTATTACATTGGAGATTTCCTTCCATGTTAACACTGAACCATTGCTATCTTTATTTTCAGTCAGCCAGCCAACCAATTTTTAATCCATCTAATTGTATTGTCATCTAGTTCATGCCTCTCCATCTTCTCTACAATAATAATATGATATATTTTACAAAAAGCTTTACTAAACTCTAGGCAAACTATATCCATAGCATTTTCTTCATCTACTAATTTAGCAATCCAATAACAAAAGGAGATGAAATTATTCTGGTATAACCCACTCTTGAAATCATTCTGGCCTTTTGTAATCACTGCTTCCCTTTCTAGTTAGTCACTATCCATCTCTTGAAAGATCTTTTAGAATTTTCCTAGGAATGAAAATGCAACTCATTGGCCTATAATTTGCAAAATTTGTTTTCTTTCCATTTTCTGAAAATTGGTACATTTGCCCTTCTCCAATCTTGCAGTAGCTTTATACAATTCACCATGATCTTCCAGTTATCCTTGACAGTGGCTCAACAATCACATCTGCCAGTTATTTGAAGGAGAAGAAGACGTGTTTCAATGTGGTTTCCATGGGACAATTGACTTGAATTCATTGAGTGATTAGGTGCTCTCTTACTCTCTCTCTATTTACCTGTCATATCAATATCTCATTGGTCATTTTTATTCTGTGAATTCCAGTTGAAAGATAAATTTCATTGACAAAGAAAACAGAAGCAAAGTTAGAATTAAGAAACACTGTCTTGTCTCCATTATTGATTATTATAGTTTCATCTATCTTGATCAAAGTTCTTATCTCTTCTTTGATCCTCTCTTTTCTCCTAATGTAGCACAAACCAGCAACAACAAATAACAAAAAGAAGTACAAAACAAACAAACCTTTTTCTTCTTATCTTCAGCTGCTTTTATCAGCCTCAGCTCATTCTGTTCTTTAGCACTCATGATACTATTTCAGTATGAAACAGTACTGTGACAGGCTTTTATATTCACCCTCTGTTGTCTAGCCTTGCCTCCTTCCATCTTCTGTACATTGCTTCTTTAAATCTGAAGTGGTTAATCACAATTCCAGAGGACCAATGATAAGCACACTACATTACCTCTTGATAGAGAGGTGATAGTCTCAGGGTTTTAGATATATTTTGGACATGTACCATACAATAATTTATTTTCCTTTGCTATGTATGCATTATTCTTATAAAACATTTATTTTTTAATATTAAAAACAAATTTTAGTTTTTCATAAGAACAATTTTACTGCCAAAGCGAGTCAATGATCTCAAATGAGTACTGTCATTTTCATTGAGAAAATTCTATTTCTTGGAAGAGCTGTCCACAGGTAATCTCAGAATATGTATCAGCACCTTATCTAGAAACAACTTACCAAACCAGAAGCCATGGGTTTCCTCTTTTCTAGCTGTATTCTTGGAGTGAACTCTTTGCTGTTTTGGCAGTATGTATTAATTTGACCTTCAATAAGGAGTGAATCCATCCTGGCAGCAGGCTGAAGAGGTGTGAAGAGTTTGGATGTGTCCTCTTCAGGAGAGGAGGTTCTCCTCTGCTCTGGCACTGTAGATTCGTCAGCTGACAACACTGCTAACACTGATGTTTCTCACATAGGTGTTATATTTAACAGTATCCTGGCTCATTTCATCCACTCAGTTCATCAACAATTGCAAGCTCTTCCCCAGATGATTACTGCTGGCTAGACTAAGTGATTCATGTTTATCTACCACAGTGGATTTCTTTTCTAGTTCCCACATTAGTATGTCGATCAGATGTGAATTTTTAATTATAATCAGCAGTTCTTCAAACATGTGCTCAAAGGTAATATTTGCCTTTTTTAATGCATCAGGAGAAAAATCTTTCTCTTTACAAACTTCCATCAGCTTAGGAATCAGCCTGTATGCCTTCAATGAAAGAAACCCTTCAGCAGTTTTTATAGGATCATAAAGGAGAACCACGGACTCTTCTATTGCATGTTGGGAACTGAATTAAGAACTGGAAAAGCAGGGGTGATGATAGAGCCATAGTATGTAGACTGGTACCAAGCAACATGAAGATGATCAATATTTATGTGATGAAGACTGCGCATCATTTTCATCTGATATTGAACTTCATCAGAATCAGCATCATCCTCTGTGTGTTGGGGAAAGGGAAAACAATTGATGATTTCAAGTCTTTCTTTCACCACCAGACCCAAAAGTACTCCTTGGAAAACTTTATTCCCCTGTCCTTCTCCTTGGTAATGTTTAACTATTTCCAAAACAACCAGTCCATTGATCTGTACTTGCTTAATGGCCAAATCTCCTGAACGTTTTTTTTTTTTCTTTTCCTTTGCCGGTGGATGCACTGGTTGTAGAAGTCGAATTGGTGGAACCAGAGCCAGTACCTTCTTTATGGGAAGCCATCTTAGTGGAAGGACCAGAGGAAAGAGTTCTTTTTTCTTTTTCAATGGAGCTGCAGGAAAGTGGGAGAGAGAAAAATTCTCTTTACATTTAAAAAATAAAACTAACAAAAATTTTTAAGCAGTTAATGACTTCTTCAGTATCCACATTGCAATTTCAAGAGAAATCTTATCTTTTTTCCCCCTTGGATATTTTTGTGTGTGTGTCTTTAGAATTGCATTGTTTGATCATCTTCCATCCCTCCCAGACTGACTTCTCTAAAGCATTTATTCCACAAGATCCCCATTTTTCATCTCAATTCTTTGAGATCTGTTTGCACAAAATCCATAGTAAATGGTAGAAAATTCTCAGATCATCATAATGGATCATCAATAATATTTTCAGATTGTGCTACATTTTCCTAACAATTTATTCATCTTATTAATTTTATTATCCACAATGGACAGATCAGTATGCTAAACACAATTACAGTCAATCCCTTCCTTTGATGGTAATGCATTAGCATATCAGCATAACATCAGAGTGTTCCAAAAGTCTTAGGTCAGTATTAAATGAACTTTAAAGCTTAAAAAGCTACACCAAACCTTTTGGGATGCCTTGTAATTTTCCAAACTCTAACATCTCTGGTCTGAGAAACAAGGTTAAACTCCAGAGCTAAGGGAAAAGAAATTCTCTAGGAGAAGATCTCATGTAAACAGAACCTGTGTTTCATTAGCTTTATGAGGTTGTTCCAAACATACAAGTTTCTACCTCACTCCAATAATCAAATGAGTATGCATAGACCAATGAAGTTCCCTTAAGTTCTACATCCTTCCAGAACCAAACAAAGAGAACTAAATCTTAGTGACTAATTTCCACAGTGGGCTACAACAAACTGGAAGCTCTTTGGGCCCCATCACTAGCACTAGTGGAGAAAATTAACAGAGGCACAAGCCACTGGGGGTATTAATCTACATCCTGTTCTATTGGTTGATTTTTCAGTGTTTGATTCTGGCTCCAAGTTCTCTCTGTATTCCTTCTGGAATTTCCCCAATTGGTAAATCTTATCTTGTTCTTCCTGTCACAAATCTTTAGAGATGAATCTGCTTAGTATTTCATAGCTTCCATCATTAAATTTCTACCACTAAAACTTTCAGGAGCTCTCCAAGCAACTCTATGACAGTGTGCCTGCAGTTCCACCACAAGCTGTACAAAATATCTTTCATGTCCCAATATTTGCATCATTTACTTTTATTGTGCAACACAAAGTAGAAGGTATATAATTTGCCCATACAGTACTCTGTATCAAGGATTTTAAACTTATGGTCCATAGATCTTCAAGGGGTTCATTGAAAAATTTTAGGGGGCACAGGACCTTGGGTGGAAAAAATAATACTCCTTTATTTTTCACCAGTCTTGAACTGAAATTTAATATTACCTTTGATTATTAAAAACCATTATTCTGAGAAAAGTTCCCTTGGTATTACCCCCATCAAAGGGGTCCATAATATACCACAAAGAAGTTAAGAACCCATGCTTTAGGTACAAAACAGCCCTAATGAAAAATGCTTCAGGCTTACAGTTATATATATTTCAAATACTTTCAGGTTTTGAATTATATTATAAAACAAGAATTGTCAAAATTGTTTGATGTTGGTTAAAAAATAGAAAAGTAGATGAGAGAAATAGATTAGATAAGGAAGAACCAGAAACAATTGAACTTAAAAAACAACAGTTTTCAATAAACCTAAGAAGATAAATTACTTTAGGGAGAACTTTTTATTTGAATAACAATGAACATCTTATATCACTTACTGCATGCTGAGTATTGTGCTAAGCACTTCTACAAAAATAATCTAATTTGATTCTCACAATATCCTGTAAAGTAAATGTTATCAATCTTATTTTACATTTGAGGAAACTGATACAAATAGATGTTAAATGACTTGTCCAAGTATATCTAGTAAGTGTCTGATGCCACTTTGAACTCAAATCTTCTTCACTTTAGGCCAGTACTCTTCTATCCCTTGCATCATCTATCTGCCTGAGAAAACATGCTTTGAACAAGAATTTCTGGGGAAACTGGAAAGTACTTTACTAGAAATTAGATTTAGAATAACATCTTATATCACATCCCAGGACAAATTCAAAATAGACAGATAAGCTAAATATGAATGGCTATACTATTAAAAAAAATGTTAACCAGATCAAGAATTTTTCAAAGCAAAAATTAGAGGGTGGGGGCATAGCCAAGATGGTGGAGTAGAAGTAGAGACTTGCTAGAGCTCTCCCCCCAAGCCTAGTCAAATACCTGTAAAAAATGACTCTAAACAAATTTTGGAGCTGAAAAAATTACAGAATGATGGTGTGAAGCAAATCTCCAGCCCAAGACAGCTTAGAAGGTTGATGGGAAATGTCTAACATGCCAGGCTTAGAGCAGAGCCCAGTCCAGAGTTGTCTATGGCAGCACAGATGGGATTTGGCCAGGCCTCGTGGGAACTGAATCTCTGGCACTTGTGGTCATTTCTAGACTTCATGACCACAAAACACCAGGGACAAATTGGAAGGTTATTGGAAAAAACTTGTTGGACCTGTGTGAGAGAGTAGAGTGCTCTTGCCCCAGTCACAGGGTGGCTGAAGGGGTGGAGGAGCCCTGGGCAGCAGAGGCAGCTGCAGAAGCTGTTTCTGGAACTCTAGGCCCACAGACTGTGGGGGGATCAAGCAACTCAGAATACACCTCCCCACCCTCACTGGAAGCAGAGAACTACCTTGCCAAAGAGCTCAAAAGTCAAGTAAAAAGCCAAGGAAATGAGCAAAAATTGGAAAAGAATTAGACTATAGAATTTTATTTCAGTGACAAGGAAGACCAAAATACACAAACAGAAGAAGACAACAAAGTCAAAGCTCCTACATCCAAAGCCTCCAAGAAACATATGAATTGATCTCAGGCCATGGAAGAGCTCAAAAAGATTTTGAAAATCAAGTAAGAGAAATAGAGGAAAAATTGAGAAGAGAAATGAGAGTGTTGCAAGAAAATCTTGAAAAATGAATCAATTGCTTGCTAAAGGGGACCCCCCAAAATATTGAAGAAAATAACACCCTTAGAAACAAACTAACCCAAATGGCAAAAGTGATCCAAAAGGTCAATGAGGAAAAGAATTCCTTAAAAAGTAGATTTGGCTATGTTGAAAACAAGGTCCAAAAGCTCAATGAAGTAAATAATTCCTTAAAGATTAGAATGGAGCATATGGAAGCTGATGACTTCATGAAAAAAATCAAGAAATTATAAAACATTTATAATTATAAAACAAAACCAAAAAAGTGAAAAACATAGCAGACATTGTGAAATATCTGATTAGAAAAACAACTGACCTAGAAAAGAGATCCAGGGAGAGACAATATAGAAGTTATTTTACTACCTGAAATTCATGATAAAACAAAAGAGCCTAGTCATCATCTTTCAAGAAATTATCAAGGAAAACTGATCTGATATTCTAAAACCAGTGGGTAAAATAGATATTGAAAGAATCCACTGATCACCTCCTGAAAGAGATCCCAAAAGGGAAATTTCTAGGATTATTGTATTCAAATACCGGAGCTCCCATGTCAAGGAGAAAATATTACAAGCAGTCAGTAAGAAACCATTCCAGTATTATAGAAACACAATCAGGATAACAGAAAATCTAGCAGCTTCTGTGAGCTTGGAATATGATATTCTAGAGGTGAAAGGAGCTAGGATTAAAACCAAGAATCACCTATGCAGGAAAACTGAGTATAATACTTCAGGGGAAAAATGATCATTCAATGAAATAGAAGACTTTTAAGCATTCTTGATGAAAAGACCAGAGCTGAATAGAATATTTGACTTTCAAACACAAGAATAATGAGAAGCATAAAAAGGTAAACAGGAAAGAAAAATCACAAGGGACTTACTAAAGTTCGACTCCTGAGACTTTTCTCAGCATTAGGGTAGCTGGAGGGATTTTATATATATATACATATATATATATATATATATATATATATATATATATATATATATATAAATATGGAGAGAGAGAGACAGAGAGAGAGAGAGAGACAGAGGGCATAGGGTGAGATAAATATGAAGGGATAATATCTAAAAAATAAAATTAAAGGTGAGAGAAGAATATAGTGGGAGAAGGAGAAAGGGAGAAATAGAATGGGGTAAATTGACTCTCATGAAAGAGATAAGAAAAAGCTTTTCCAATGGAGGGGAAGAGGAAAGAGGTGAGAGGGAAAGAGTGAACCTTACTCTCATCAGATTTGGCTTGAGGAGGAAATAACATGCACACCCAATTTAGTATGAAAATTTATCTAACAGTACAAGAAAGTAGGGGGGAAGGGGATAAGTAAGGCTTGGGGACTGATAGAAGGGAAGGCAAATGAGAGGAGGGGGATAATTAGAATTAAACACTTTTGAGGAGGGACAAGGTCAGAATAGAGAATAGAATAAATGGGTCAGAGGGTAGGATGGAGGGAAATATAGTTAGTCTTTCACAATATAACGGCTATGGAAGTATTTTTCATTGCTGCACATATTTCATCTATATTGAATTGCTTGCCTTCTCAATAGGGGTGGGTGGGGAGGGAGGAAGGGAGAAAAGCTGGAAGTCAAAGTTTTAGAAATTAATGTTAAAATTGTTTTTCCATGCAACTGGGAAATAAGACATACAGGCAATGGGGTTTAGAAATCTAACTTGCCCTATAAGAAAATAGAGGGGAAAAAAAAAACCCCCCCCCCCCCCCCCCCCCCCCCCCCCCCCCCCAACCACACACAATAGGGAGTTGAGATAAAAGGGAGGGTAGATTGGGGGAAAGGATGAGAATGCATGCTTTCTTGGGGTGGGCAGAGGAGAAAGATGTGGAGAAAAATTGGAACTCAAAATCTTCTGGAAGTGATTGCTAAAAACTAGAAATAAATAAATTAATAAAAAATTAACAAATCTAAAAGGTGAATTCTTAACCAAATAAGAGATAGAGGTCATCAAAGCAGATACATTAGATCATTTCAATTACATGAAATTGAAAAGCTTTTGCATGAAAAAGAATGAACAAAACAGGATAAGAAGAGAACCAATTGTGAGAAAAATCTTTGCATATTATCCAGTATCAATCAGGTAAATGTCTTACCCTAAGGAAGTTGATAAAAGGATACAATATGTACCAAAATTGTCATATAATCAAAAAAAAACTTGAAACAAAGTAGGTATCTGTCATTTGAGGAGTAGCTGAACAAATGGTGGTACATTTTTGTAATTTCTTGCTCTACAAGAAACTATGAATACAAGTATTACAGAGAAGTATGAGAAGGCACAAACTTATGGAAAGTGAACTAAGCAGAACCAAGGAAATGATAGACCTAACTATGATAATAGTATAAAGGAGAGGACAACAAAAAGAATAGAAATCAAAGGATAGACAGACAGTCATTGATAAGAATGGGAGGAGGGAATATCACAATGAGATTAAGCATCCATTGAAATATGTGTCATCTAATTCTAAAAAAAGAAAAAAAGTGCCAATTACTTTTAGGAAGGGAAGCTCATGAAATTCTCCCATGTTCACATTACTTTTCCATTTAGTAGGAATTGCCTTTTAGTGATTATCTCATAAATTAACCATAATACCAAGGGAAGAAAAAAATGGACTACCAATGTATAGATCTGAGGACTCCCAATAAGACTGATGGAATATGCCTTGTAGCTTATAGAGAACTCAGGAACACTGGAAATGAAATGGAACATTCTGTGTGTCTTCATCCTGAATTGGATCTTCCCTAGCTGTGTAACTAATACAGATGACCATAGTCAGCTAGGAGAGGAAAGGGGCAAGATAGCAGCTCTCAGAGGTGAGCTCTCCCACCAAGCTGGTTTTTCAGGAGCTGATGCCCCTCAGGTCGTCTTCCCCTCCATTGTTGGGTGCCCCAGACATCAGGGTGTGATGGTGGGTATAGGCCAGAAAGACAGCTATGTGGGGAATGAGACCAAGAGCAAGAAGTATTCTGACCCTGAAGCACCTCATCGAACATGGTATTGTCACCAACTTGGATGACATGGAGAAGATCTGGCATCATATTTTCTACAATGAACTCTGTGTGGCCCCTGAAGAGCACCCTGTGCTGCTCACAGAAGCCTCCCTGAATCCTAAAGCCGACGGAGAAAAGATGACTCAGATTATGTTTGAGACCTTCAATACCCCAGCCGTGTACATTGCCATCCAGGCTGTACTGTCCCTGTCTGCCTCTCGTACCACTGGTATTGTGATTGACTCCAGTGATGGTGTGACCCACTTTGTACCCATCGATGAAGGTTATGCCCTTCCCCATGCCATCCTTCATCTGGATCTGGCTGGCCATGATCTGACAGACTACCTCATGAAGATCCTGACTGAGAGAGGGTACAGTTTCATTACTACAGCTGAGAGGGAAATAGTGTGTGACATCAAGGAGATGCTGTGTTATGTCACCTTAGACTTTGAGCAGGAGATGGCTACTGCTGCATCTAGCTCCTCTCTGGAAAAGAGTTATGAACTCCCTGATGGTCAGGTTATCACCACTGGCAACGAGAGGTTCCAGTGCCCAGAAGCTCTCTTCCAGCCGTCTTTCTTAGGTATGGAATCCACAAAAGTACCTTTAACTCAGTCATGAAGTGTGATGTTGATATCAGTAAGGATTTGTGTGCCAATACCGTATTGTCTGATGGTACCACCATGTACCCAGGCATTGCCGATAGGATGCAGAAGGAGATTACAGCCTGAGCTCCCAGCACAATGAAAATCAAGATCATTGCCCAACCTGAGCACAAATACTCTGCCTGGACTAGAGGCTGCATCCTGGTGTCTCTTTCCACCTTCCAGCAGATGCTGATCAGCAAACAGAAGTATGATGAATCTGGGCCCTCCATTATCCACTTCAATTGCTTCTAAATGGACTGTGTGTTTCTTTGATTTTTTTTTTTTTGTCAAAAGGGTGTGACATGATAATTGCCCAAAAAAAAGAGATGAGATTGGCATGACTTTATTTGATTTTTTTTTTTTTTTTTGGCTCTTGACTCAGGATTTAAGAACTGAAACGCTGAAGGTGATGAACAGTCTAAGTATGTTGGAGGTAAACATCCCCAAAGTTCTACAATGTGTCTTCAGGACTCGTGATTGTACATTTGTGTTTTTTTAAGTCATTCCAAATATTCTATAATGCATTGTTACAGAGTAATGAGCTCCATGAGTACCCTGTTAGAGCAAAGGAGCTCAAAGGAGTTAAGTAACAAATCCAGATGGGAGGGGGGCAGGAAGGAAGGTACTGGTATTGCTTTACATGTAAATTAATGTAATCCTTTAAAAAAAACTTGTATCTTCTGCCTTAATACTTGTTCCTTTTTGTAATTGTCAGCCGTATTGAATGGCCCCCTAAATTCCCTCCCTGCCACCAACATAGATGTGAATGAAGACTTGACAGTCTCCCTGCCAGTTTTATGAGATTGGTGCCAGTACTTGGGGGAGGGGAGGAGCTTTACCTGTACACTGACTTAAGACCAGTTCAAATAAAAGTGCACACATTAAAGAAAACAAAAAGATAGCAGCTCTCAAAGTTGTGGTGCTGTTAAGGAGAACTTACCTGGGACCTTGGGAGGGTCATAGTTTGAGAAATAAATAACTTTTCACCAGATAGCTTACAAGAGCAGAAATTTATGATCTCAGATCAGTTAGTGGAGGGATATACTAACATCCATAGTAGCACAAAGTTAATGCCACTGTTTATTAGAAACATTGTATCATACTACTAATATGTAGTGTGTATTTATGAGTTTGTGTATGTATGTGTGGGGTAGCAGTTCATTCAAAGATGCTTCTCAAGCTGTCTTTTTTTATAAAGGAAAAATGAAACCTCATCTCTTACACTCATTAGGGATGTTTCAATTTTCTAATTCTCAAGGATTCTATAACAGTTCAATGGCATTGTAGAGTGCGATCAGAAGACATCTTCTTATCTCTGCTCAGGATGTAGAAATTTGTAACCTATAAGAACTGAGAAAGCTTAAATTATTTCCCTACTGTCACAGTAATAATAAATAGCAGAGAGGTGATTTGAATTTAGGTCCTTAGACTCAAATCCAACCCCATTTTGGCTAATCTATACTGCTATGTCAGCCTGTCCACTGAACGAATTGGAAACTTCTCAGGTGATTGGCCTTCTGTTGCTGTTCAGGCATTTTTCAGTCATGTCAGACTCTTCATGACCCTATTTGAGATTTTCTAGGCAAAGATATTAGAATGGTTTGCCATTTCCTTTTCCAGACCACTTTACAGATGAGGAATCTGAGGCAAACAGGAATAAGAGACTTGTTCAGGGTCACACAACTAGTAAGTATCTGCGGCCACATTTGAACTCAGGAAGATGAGACTTCCTGACTCCCCAGGCCTGGTAGTCTATCCACTGTACCACCTAGCAATCCTGATGTGGCCTTCCATGGTCACATCTAAATGTCCCACTGACCATAATTTTGTAAGTCAGCACTTGTCACGTCCAGGAGGTCTATAACTGATCCTACTGGAAGATGAATCACCTACAGTAATACAAGTTGTGAACCCAGTGACTCTCTAGCCAAATCTCCCTTACATTCTGTGAATCAAAATAATCTTTCCATTAGTCATTGGTTTAAAAGACCTATAAAGATCTTGGTCTTTCCTGATTCCATAAAATTCTCTGTGTCCACTGAGGGTAAAAAAAAAATCATAGTCATTATCTGAAGTCCTGTCATAGGTAGTGCCAACTCCAGAGCTTTGTGGATAGGGAATGTCAGATGAATATGATGGAAGTCCACCAAGAATTCTCATGCTTTCAAACTGGTATATGCTTCCTTTGACTGCTATTTACACACACCCCGATGCCACATCATGGAGAGTGCCCTACAGAAGAGGGATAGACACTATCAAACACTATCCTTCTGATTTCTATTGTCAGGGCATATACTATCACAAATAGATAAAGGGTGGAGATGGGAGTTTATATACAAGAATGACCTGTAGGTCAAAAAATGCTTGGCATATAAATTTAACTTATTGGCATTGAAAACTCCCACAGCTTGTTCTCTGGTATTAATTCCTAGATTTCCCTCTGTTACATTTGACTATTATTTTCTTTGACTTATCTCCTTTGTATATAATTCAGTCTCCAGCATACCTCCCTCTTTCAACTTATAGATGCTAAGTTATCCAGTAGCAGTTTTGCCATCCTCATGCTGATTCTGACCTTCAAAATGGAAGAGTCAAGACCCAGTACCATGGCATATCAGTTACACTTTTCCTTCAGTTTAGTAGTATTCTGTTATCTGGGGCAGCTAGGTGGTGCAGTGGATAGAGCACCAGTGCAGGAGTCAGAAGGACCTAAGTTCAAATCTCACCTCAGACACTTGACACTCACTAGCTGTGTGACCTTGGGCAAATCACTTAATCCCAATTGTCTCATTCTAGTTCATGTTCAGTCATCCTGATGAATATCTGGTTACTGGATTCAAATGGTGCTGGAGGAGAAGTGAGACTGGTGACCTGTATAGCCCTCCCTCACTCAAAACAAAGTCAAGTGCAAGTCATGTGAATATTTCTCTGATGGCATGGTCTTTGGCAACAAAGGATGAACACACATCTGTTATCTAAGAAATGTACAGAAGTATTTCAATAATCATCTTTGGAAAGGGACTCATGCTGTTACTCTATATATGCTCTTTACATCTCCCAGGACTTACCTACTTGTAGATAGAGAACTGACTACCTGCTGGTTTTCATTTTCATGAGTTTGGGTATTACCTGTTCCCTTTGTACTTGATCAGAATGATGGTGGCACGGGTCTACCCAGAGCTCATGTCACTCTAGTGACCTATGATGGTACCCTGATCTCTCTGACTACTCTGGGGCTGAAAGGGTGTGTTTATCCTAGACTCATGGATTCTTTTTTTGTCCACAGTTATTAACAGTGGGCAGTTTCCATATTGTTACTCCAGTTTTAGAGGTGAGGAAACTGAAATTCCTAGCAGTTAAAAGAAATGATCATGATTAATAGATGTATGTGATGTATAGCTCTTATACCCACATCTTCTCACTTTTAATATAGTGCACTTTCTACTGCATATATTGTCTCACTGACCTCTTGTAACCACCTGCAACAATTTTTTTAAGATTCACTCTATAATTAGATAATCCAATGAAAGTTTTAGGGACTAGAGTATCTTAACAGATTTTCCATAACCAAGAATAACTTATTTAAACTACAGGAAGGGCATTTAAATCAAAGTACACATGTTGGCATCACAGAACAAGGATGTATGTATACCAGGATTTGACCACAGGTCTTTCTGATTCAAGTCAAACCCCTTATACACTATGTCTACTAGATGACTAGAGAGAGAGAAATTTTTTTAAAAGTCAGAGAAAAAAGGTAGAAAGGGGCATGCCTGCCTTGAAACAATAACCCAGAGCCCCACTAGGAAAAGCTACAATAATAATGTAGTAATGCTAATAACTAGAATCCATATAATATTTTAAAGTTTTCAAAGTTATTAGCATTACTGTTATTGTTATTGCAGCTTTCCTAGTGAAACTCTGGGTTATTGTTTCAAGGCAGGTTTTCTTCCCCAATATTGATGGAAATACTCTTCCCTCCTCTCTTCTAAGAAAGGAAGCAGCTTTCAGTCCCTCCCAGCAGGATGCCAACATGTGTACTAATTTTACTTCTCAGCCTACATTATGGTCTGGGGATCTTGATCATTGACCAATTGTTTGACTTCCCCTAGGAAATGAATATGTGTGTGATCTAGTAGTATTAGGTCTATTGTCTTTTCCATTGCATCTATTTTGGCTTTTCTAAACTGTTTATTTATCCATTCTCTGTACTTTGTCCCAAGACAATGCAAGTCTGCCCATCCACAAGCTTAATCTTACAGAATAAACTGCTCCTTTGAAGTCCAAATATGTTGCCTTTTACCCTCTAACAGAAAATCTTTGACCCTAGCAGATTCCCCTGACAAGCTGCTGGGGAACGTGCTATAATTTTGCCATTTGTTCAAAGTAGCAGTGAAAGGCAACTAACATGCCTACTTGGGTTGGGATACCCGACTTGCTATTACCCCATGAGGCATCACACCAGGAGACTCCTGTTTTATACAAGCAGAGAAATTTTTGGAAAGAGTTTAGTGGCTTTCCTTTGATAGAACCTTACCATTTACCACTCATGGGCTCAGCGCCTCCTTGGTTTCCCTAGGTCAGGTATCTTTTGGCAGTAGTTGCCCATTCCTCCATGCTTTCATACCTAGGTTGAAAACCTTTACTCAGAGCTTCTACCTGTTGTCTCCTTAGGACTACTCTGCCCTGTTTTCAGCTCTCTGTTCTATTCCAAAAATAGTATAAAACTCTACCTCTTGGCTCCAGACATTTTCTCTGACTGTACCCCATACCTGGAATGCTCTCTGTCCTTATCTTTGCCTATTGGTTTTCTTGAAGTCCCAAATAAAATCTTATCTTCTCCAGTAAGTCTTTCTCAAGTCTTAATTCTAGTACATTCCTTTTTTTTATTTTCTATTTATCCTTCATATGGCTTATTTGTACATACTTCTTTTCTTCCCCATTAGATTATAAGCTCTTTGAGGGAAGTGATTGTCACCATAGGATGTTGCTCAGGCTCTTCCCTGCCCCTTCTGGTGATAAAGAGGTTTATCCATACTAGCTCCAAAGGCTTGCTCTTGATCTCACTTTTTGGTTAAGAAAGATGAATTGTAAATATTTTCTTTTGAAGTTCAGTCATGAGTTTCATTCCCTCTAAATGTATCCATGGAAATGTTAAACAGTCAGAATAGGCTCAATACCAACTCCATGGTTGTCTCTTAGTTCGACTGTCCAAAACTAATGTGAAGTGCTTTCATGGTGTGAGAAACCCCAGGAAATACCCATTGACTTTTTTGCATCTTGTTTTGGATGAGTTATGATCTAGAAGGAACACACAATGACAAAGTTCTGATGTCTTGTCACTGAGTGAATCCTCTAATGATAGCTAAGTTGTCCAGTTGGTAAAATACTGCATCTGCCCTCAGCAAGATGTAAGTTTAAATCCAGTCTTAGTTATTTGCTAACTGTGTGACCTTGGGCAAGGTCTGCCTCAGTTTGCTAAACATACAATAGAGAGGATAATAACACTTTCCTCCCAGAATCATTGTGAGATCATAAATGATAATTTTGGTAAGGCATTTTGTTGGGGGTGTAAGCTCAGTTTCACGTGGACAGTCTCGGGCAGGTAAAGGTGAGGACTTCTAAACCTCAGAGTTCTCATGAGGCCCCCAGGGAACAGCTGGGAATTGAGGCGTGAGACATGGGCTATCTTGTGCATTTCCGCCTCTTCTCCGTAGGAAACTTGCTGGGGAGAGCATCCCACCCTTGAGATTGGCCCATGGTCTGAGCACACCTGTTGTTGACTAGCTAAGGGCTGAGAGCAGGCACGGTATTCACGTGCAAACTATGCGGCGGGAGAGCTTAAGTAGGGACAGGAAAGCCTGAAGGTGCTCTTCTCACTAAGGGGCCCTTAGAGGGCAGAAGGTCCCTCCCCTCTCCTGCTCCCATCCTCTTGCTGTACGATCTTTGCCCCTTGGGAGGAGGAGGATTCCTCTCTCCTGAGGAAGAATCACCCTGCACATGTAACTAAGATCCTGAATAAAGCCTAACCCTTGTTCGACTCTGGAAAGTCTCTTCTCTCAACACGTTTATCTGGTTGATCTCCGAAGACCTGGACAACAGGTAAGAAAAGGCTCGGGTAGCCCTTTGGCCTCAAGGCCGAACAGCATTTAGCAAAGTTCCCAGTGCATCTTAGGTGCTTAATACATGATTTTTCCTTTCTTTCCTTCTCTGGGGCATGACAATTATCAATTGTGTCTTCCCTTTCTGGGCTGTTCAGCCTTCTCATAGACCTTCATCCTGCAACTTCTGTCACCAAAATCATCCAAGAATAAGTGGAGAAAGAAGGGTCAATCCAATGCTCCATTTACTTTCTCTGAAGCTACACTCTCTTGGAGGTATCTTAGCCTGACAGTTGCATTTGTTGAATTTGTCCGGTGATCAATGTGGCATTTATAAGCTCCATCCTTTCTTTGGGAATTATCAAGTTCTTCACTGCATTATGGATTGAGGTTGGGGCATCTGTATCTTCATTAATCTTCTTGGATGGTGATGCACACTGAATTCATAGCTGGCCTGTGCTGATCTTCATATCTGTGGTCCTAATATCCAAAAAAGAACTTCTCAGAATCTTATGTCTACAGATTATCATTCTTCAAAACATCAGATCAAATTCTATACACAAAGACACAGAACTTATCAGTGACAGCACATTTCAAATATAATAATTTCAATTTTTCAACAAGATAATGAGTCTTGTTCAATTCCAGAAGGCAAGATAGCAGAGTGACTGATAATTGCTATCTTCCCACCCCCCCTTGTTGACCTTGACAAGTCCAGAGAATATCTACCCAGGAAAAACACTGGAACAGTGGGAGCAGAAGAAGAGGTAAACAGACACTCAGCCTGGGAGGCTAGAAAGATCACTAAGGAGGGTTCCTCTTGCTGTGGCCAAAGGCAACCAGTGCAGGATCAGAGCTGTCCCAGACAGCCTCACCTCAATAAACTGAGAGAAGATCCTGAACCCCAGGGGGTTCCAATATGAGGACCGCAGGTGTGCCTCAGCAACCCAGTGGAATCTGGAAGATACTAGCATAGACAGCTGAGCTTGCATATGTTCGACCCCAGCAGAGGAGACTCTGGTGTCCAGACCAACCCATCCCCACACTTAATGAGCTATCTCTACAGTAACTACAGGGAAACCCCAAAAGACCTAACTGACCTCTGCTTTCAAACACTAGCCAGCTCAGTACCAGGTAATTTGCAGCATTTTAATTTCTGGCTGTAAGAACCAGAGGCCACAACATACAAAGCCTGAAATTTTAGGCATAAAAACTGTGGGACAGAGCTCCCTGTGACACAGACAAAGAGATTTATCTTAAAGCCAGGAAAAGAGTTATTATCATGCATAAGAAGCAAAGCAGAAAAGAAAAGACCATAGAATCTTTCTATGGGGACAAGGACCAAAACACAAATATCAAAGAGGTCAGAATTGAGACTATACTCCCATCTGAAAATCCAGAAGGGAATATGAACTGGTCTGGAACACAAAGAGCCTTGTTAGAAGAGCTCAGGAAGGATTTTAAAACCCAAATTAGAGAAATAGAAGAAAAACTGGCCAATGATTTTAAAAATATGGAAAAAGAATTCACTGAAGAGAATAGCTCCTTAAAAAGGAAAATTGGACAAATGAAAAAGGAAATACAAAATCTAACTGCTGAAAATTACTTCTTAAAAGGAACAGTTGGACAGATGGAAAAGGAGATGCAAAAGTTAACTGAAGAAAACAATTTGATAAAAACTAGAATCAGGGAAGTAGAAGCTAATGAATCTATGAGACATCAAGAATCAGTCAAACAGAATCTAAAGAATGAAAAGATAGAAGAAAATGTAAAATATCTAACTGGAAAAAACAACTGACCTGGAAAATAGATAAGGAGAGAAAATCTAAAGATTATTGGGCTACCAGAAAGCCATGATGAAAAAAAGAGCATGGACAATATCATCCAAGAAATCATCAAGGAAAATCACCCAGAAGTCCTAGATCCAGAGGGCAAAATAATCATCAAAAGAATCCACTGTTCACCTCCTGAAAGGGACCCCAGACCAAAAACATCAAGGGATATTGTTGCCAGATTCCAGAACTATCAATTGAAGGAGAAAATACTGCATGTAGCCAGAAAGAAACAACTCAAATATCGACGAGCTACAATCAGGATTACACAAGATCTTTCAGCTTCTACATTAAAAGACCGAAAGAATTGGAATACGATATTCTGTAAGGCAAAGAAGCTGGAACTACAACCAAGGATTAATTACCCAGCAAAGTTAAGCCTAATATTTCAGGCAAGAAAATGGACATTCAATGAAATAAGAGATTTTCAGACTTTCCTGACGAAAAGGCCAGAACACAACAGAAAATTTGATCTTCAAATGCAGGTCTTAATAGAGGCATAAAAGGTAAACAAGGGGAGAAAAAACTTGTTACACAATATGGGCAAGCTGTTTACATCCCTATAGGGGAAGATGATTCTTGTTAATCTTCAGATTTATATATTTGTTATGAAATGTAAAAGGGATATACATAGACACAAGAAATGGATATAAATTAAATGATGTGATGATAACAAATGTGATTTAAGGATGTGAAGGGATTGTAATGGGAGATGTGAAAAGGAAGAGGCAGAAAAGAAGAAATTCCATCACAGGAAGAGGCACAAAATATATTACAGTAGAGGGAAAGAGGGGAGAGAGATGAGCATTGTTTGAAAGGTACCCTCATCTGATTGCATTCAAGGAGAATACAACAAACTTAGTTAAGTATAGAAATACAATTAGCTCTATGGGCAGTAGGAGGAGTAGGGGGAAAGAAAAGGGAGGGGAGGATAAAATGAAGGGAAAAAGTAGTAAGGGAAAAGGGGATTAAAAGGGAGGGGGGCAGAAAGAAGGGAGGGAAGACTAACAGAAGGAGTGGTCAAGAATTAAAACTATTGTGGAGGGTAAGGGAGATGGGAGAGCTAAAAGCACAAATGGCAGGAAAGAGGATGGAGGGGAGACACAGATAGTAACTATAGCTGTGAATGTGAATGGGATGAGCTCTCCCATAAAATGGAGATAGCAGAATGGATTAAAAAACATAATCCAACAATATGTTGTTTACAAGAAACACATTTGAAACAGGAGCATACACAGAGGGTAAAGGTAAAAGGTTGGAGCAGAATAATTTGTGATTCAGCTTATGTAAAAAAAGCAGGAGTAGCAATCATAATCTCAGGCTTAGCAAAAGCAGAAATAAATCAAATCAAAAGAGAGAAGGAGGGAAACTATGTCCTGCCAAAAGGCACCACAGACAACGAAGCAATTTCATTACTAAACGTATATGCTCCAAGTAGTATAGTATCCAGATTCTTAGAAAAGATGGTAAGGGAGTTACAGGAAGAAATAGATAGTAAAACTATACTAGTGAGAGACCCCAACCTCCCCCTCTCTGAACTTGATAAATCTAACTTCAAAATAAACAAGAAAGAAGTTAAGGAGGTGAGAAGAACTCTGGATAAGGTAGATATGGTAGATCTTTGGAGAAAATTGGATGGGGATAGAAAGGAATATACCTTCTTCTCAGAGGTACATGGCAAATATACAAAAATTGACCATGTACTAGGTCATAAAAACCTCACAATCCAGTGCAGAAAGGCAGAGATAGTGAATGCATCCTTCTTAGATCATAATGCAATAAAACATAGTTGTAATCTAAAGCCATGGAACTATAAACCAAAATTAATTGGAAATTAAACAATCTATTCCTAAAGAATAAGTGGATTAAAGAATAAATTGTAAAAACAATCAACAACTTCATGCAAGAAAATGAGAATAATGAGACAACCTACCAAATTTTATGGGATACTGCAAAAGCAGTTCTTAGGAGAAGTTTTATATCTTTGAATGGCTACAGGAATAAAATAGAGAAAGAATTGGGCATGCAACTGAAGAAGGTCAAAAAATGACAGATTAGGACGTGGAGCCAAGATGGCAGAATAGAAAGACACACATATGGAGTGTGCCCCCACACACCCGATAAAACACCTGTAGAGAGGGACTCTCAACAAATTTTGGAGAAGCAGAAGTGGAGAACAACAGATTGGAGGAGATTTCCAGCCCAGGATGACCTGAAAGACCACAGGAAATGTCAGTTGCACTGGATTCGGAGCCCAGCCCAGCCTTGGCCACGCAGGCTCATGAACAGCCCTCTGGGGCAGAATCTCCAGTCACTGAATCCCCAGTCCCAGTAGCAGAGGGACAGCAGATCCCTCAACCCACAGGCACCAAAGGTTAGTAATGGGGTTTATTCAGCTGGCCAGGAAGGGAGAAGGGCCTTCACATCAGGCAGGCAGCAGGAGTTTTCTGGGCAGCCCCTACAGCAGCCTGAGACCATAGCTGGATCATAAGAACCCCTGGGGGCACTGAAGAGCTGAGTCTTACCTCAGCCCTGTGTAGATGCCCTGAGGCAGCTGGTCTTTGTCTCACACTGAATGGAGGCCCTATCCCCGCAGCTTGACTGAATCCCACCTCCCCCATTGCTAGCTTGGTGGAACTGGAGGTCAGGTGTCTGTGGAGAGGAAACACTGCTAAGATTCTGGACACAAAAATCCTTCCCTGCCTCCAGATTAGTACACACTTGATTGTGCCACCTTGGAGGAACTGATATCTTACAGGTCCCCAGAGTATACCCTACTCTTGACAAAGGACCCAAAAGTCAAGTAACTGGTTGGGAAAAATGCACAAAAAAGGGGAAAAAAATAAGACCATAGAAGGTTACTTTCTTGGTGAACAGATATCTCCTCCCATCCTTTCAGATGAGGAAGAACAATGCTTACCATAAGGGAAAGACATAGAAGTCAAGGCTTCTGTATCCCAAACATCCAAAATAAATATTCGATGAGCTCAGACCATGGAAGAGCTCAAAAAGGATTTTGAAAATCAAGTTAGAGAGGTGGAGAAAAAAATGACAAATTAAAAATCCCCAAGTAAATACCAAATTAGAGATACTGAAAACCAAAGGAAACACTAATAAAATTGAAATTAAGATAACTATTGAACTAATAAATAAAACTAAGAGTTGGTTTTATGAAAAAACTAATAAAATTGATAAACTTTTGATCAATTTGATTAAAAAAAAAAGAAGAAAACCAAACTACCAATAACAGAAATAAAAAGGGTGAACTCATCACAATGAGGAGGAAATTAAAACAATACTAAGAACTTACTTTGCCCCACTGTATGCACATAAATTGGACAATCTGAATGAAATGGATGATTATTTTAAAAGATATAAATTGCCCAGATTAACAGAAGAGTATTTTTGAATACTTAAATACCCCCATCTCAGAAAAAGAAATTGAACAAGCCATCAATGAACTCCCTAGGAAAAAATCTCCAGGGCCAGATGAATTCACAAGTGAATTATATGAAACTTTTAAAGAGCAATTAATTCCAATACAGTATAGACTATTTGGGAAAACTGGGGAAGAGGGAGTCCTCCCAAATTCTTTTTATGATAGAAATATGGTTTTGATACCTAAACCAGGAAGAGACAAAACAGAGAAAGAAATTTATAGACCAGTTTCTCTAATGAATATAGAGGCAAAAATTTTAAGTTAGATTTTAGCAAAAGGAATACAGCATCTTACCACAAGAATAACACATTATGATTAGGTAGGATTCATTCCAGGAATGCAGGGCTCATTCAATATTAGGAAAACTATTAACATTATTAATTATATCAACAACAAAACTAAGAGGAAGCAAATGATTATCTCAATAGATACAGAAAATGCTTTTGACAAAATACAACACCCATTCCTGTTCAAAACATTTTGAATTTGAATTTATGAAATTTTTCATAAAATAATAAGTGGTATCTACCCAAAACCTTCAGCAAGCATTATATGCAGTGGGAATAAACTAGATGCATTTCCAATAAGATCAGGAGTGAAACAAGGATGTCCATTATCACCACTATTATTCAATACAGTACTAGCAATGTTAGCTGTAGCAATAAGAGAAGAAAGAGAAATTGAAGGAATTAGAATAGGCAAGAAAAAAACTAAGTTATCATGCTTTCCAGATGATATTATAATATACTTAAGAGAATCTCAGAGAATCAAGTAAAAAACTACTTGAAATAATAAACAACTTTGGCAAAGTTACAGGTTACAAAATATACCTACACAATTCTTCTACATTTCTATATATTACTAACAAAGCCTAACAGCAAGAGATAGAGAAATCCCATTTAAAGCTAGGGTAGACACTATAAAATATTTTGGAGTCTACCTGACAAAACCAACCCAGGGATTATAAGAACACAATTACAAAACACTTTTCACACAAATAGGGACAGATCTAAATAAGTGGAAAAGCATCAGTTGCTCATGGGTGGGCTGAGCCAATTGAACAAAAATGACAATTCTACCTAAATTAATTTATCAATCAAACTATCAGATAATTATTTTGTAGAGCTAGAAAAAATAATATCAAAATTCATCCAGAAAAACAAAAGGTGCAGAATATGAAGAGAACTAATGAAAACAAATGCTAGTGAAAGTGGGCTAGTTCTACCAGATCTCAAATTGTGTTATAAAGCAGCAATTATCAAAACTACTTGGCACTGGCTAAGAAACAGAAGGGTAGACCAGTGGAATATGTTAGGCATCTAAGACACAGTAGTCAATGAATATAGCAATCTACTCTTTGATAAACCCATGGACCCCAGCTTCTGGGATAAGAACTCACTGTTCAATAAAAATTGCTGGGAAAACTGGATAACAATGTGGCAGAAATTAGGCAAAGACCAATGCCTGACACCGTAAAGAAGAATAAATTCCAAATTGGTACATGATCTAGTTACAAAGACTGACAATATAAACAAACTAGTGGAGCAAGGAATAGTGTATTTATCAGATTTATGGAGAAGGAAAGAATTTTTGACTAAAGAAGAGATAAAAAACATTGTGAAGTGCAAAATGGATTATTTTGATTCCATTAGATTGAAAAGGTTTTGCACAAACAAACCCAATGCAACCAAGATTAGGAGGGAGGCAGAAAACTGGGAAAGAATTTTTGCAACTAGTGTCTGTGATAAAGGCCTCATTTCTAAAATATATAGAGAACTGAGTCAAATGTACAAGAATACAACTCATTCCTCAATTGAGAAATGGTCAAAGGACATGAACAGGCAGTTTTCAGAGGAAGAAATTAAAGCTATCTATAGTCATATGAAAAAATGCTCTAAATCACTATTGATTACAGAGATGCAAATCAAAACAACTCTGACATACCACATTACACTTATAAGATTGGCTAACATGACAAAACAGGATGATGATAAATTTTGGAGTGGATGTGGGAGAGTTGGAACACTAATTCTTTATTGGTGGAGCTGATCCAACCATTCTGGAGAGCCATTTGAAACTATGCTCAAAGGGCTACAAAAACGTGCATACTCTTTGATCCAGCAATACCACTTCTAGGACTGTATAGCCAAGAGACTATAAAAATGGGAAAGGGTCCCATATGTACAAAAATATTTATATTAGCTCTCTTTGTGGTGGCCAAAAACTGGAAATCAAGGGAATGCCCATGAACTGGGGAATGGCTGAATAAATTGTGGTATATGATTATAATGGAAGACTATTGTACTATAAGAAACAATGAACAGGAAGACTTCAGAGAGACCTGGAAAAACTTATATGAACTGATGCTAAGCACAAAGAGCAGAACCAGGAGAACTTTGTACACAGAAATAACCAGTGTGCGAGAATTTTTTCTGGTAGACTCAGAACTTCATTTCAATGAAAGGACTTAAAAAATTCCCAATGATCTCTTAAGGTGAAATACCTTCTGCATCCAAGAAAGAATGATGGAATTCAGTTGCAGACTGTAGCAGATCAATTTTTTTAATATTACATTTTGGTTTATTTCATGCTTTCTCCCATTCATTTTAATTCTTCTATGCAACATGACTAATGTGAAAATGTATTTAATAGGAATGTATGTGTAGAAGCTATATAAAATTATATGCCATCTCTGGGAGTGATGATGGACGGAGGGGGCAGAAGGGAGAAGAAAGGGAAAAAAATCCAAGTTATATGGAAGTGATTGTAGAATACTGAAAACAAATAAAATAATAATAGTAAAGTTAATTAAAAAAGAAAAAAGACAAATAAGTCTTATTATCAGTGAATTAGAGATTTCAGTTGTATGACATTGGAATGTTGCAGCATTCAGTGACAGACAACGTTAATGACAAGTTCTGTAGGACTTTTCATTAGTTTCCTATAATGCCTGTAATGGTAATTTTAAAGGGAAGATCTTTCCCATTCATTAATAGGTCCATGTGACCTGCCCAAGTAACATGGAAGCCTGAGTCACATGAGTCTGCAGAGGAAACACTTTATTGAAGGGATGGAGCAGGAAGAATGGAACAGGAAGAGGCAGAATTAGAGCAGAGTTGACAGGAAATTGTTCAGAGCAGTCAAAATTGAGGGACAGGAGGCAGACAGTTAGGCTTGAGAGTATATGTTTTGTTGGTGGGAATGCCCTAGTATGAGAAACACATGGGGATGATGTTATCCTCTGCTTTATTTTTGCGTATAGATTTTTGTTGCTATGATGAATTAGGCTTTCTGGTTTAGGGATTTAGCTTTCTGGTGTCTAAATAAATATTTTGGTTTTGTCTTCCATGTGGAGAGTCTGTTGTGTTTTGTGATTCAAAATTGTCCTGGGATATTCATGGCCACTGTAGGCACTATGAATATTGCTTTGGCATTACAGCCCCTAATATTCCTGTATGATCTCAAAGGGATGCCCTAACATAGGTTACCAAAATGGGCAATACTGCCTTCTGGGGGGTTCTGTAACAACCCAGTGGGGCAGTATTTTTTTAATGAACCAAATTTAAAAAAAAATTAAAGAGCGAAAGAAAGTAGATTTCCAGAGTGGTGCTGAGTATTTTTTTTTTTTTAAAGACAGTAGACCACATAAGTTTAGAAACCTCTGCTAGCAAGAAATGAATGGTTACTTTCCTAATTCCTGGGAAAGTCCTTTGAAAAATACCACTGTATTAAAAACTGGAGATTCAAAATGAAGCAAAAAATAATAATCCCTGAACCTTAAGGAGGCTACAATTTAATAAGTAGAAACAAAATGATTTATTCTGCAGAAATTATAGAGAAAAAAAAAAAACTTCCAGGGAAACTCATATAGAGATGGGAGTGGGGGGTGAGCCATGCTAAAATAGGGTAGAAGAAGTCAGTTACCCTCTAATCACTTCTTACCTTGCTCTTAGTAGCCAGCATCAAGATAGGTGGATGTTTTTTGGATGCTGGGCTTTACTATGGTGGATCCAGAGTGATTAGGGTTATACCAGAATTCCTGTAACCAGACATATCAATGTGGCTATTTCTACTTTCTTAACTATAGCTGTCTGCACTATGCTCCCTCTTTAGCATACTTTCTGTGGCTGACAAGATGCTGATATTGGTAATTCTCTCCAACCTTCTATTCCTTTTGAAACCATCTCATATTTAATGTTGTAAATCTTGACATAAGTCATGGGGCACTCTGATTTCTGATATGCTCGCATTTTCTTTACTTTTTCTGTACAATTCTCACTGCTTTTCTTTCTTTCTCTTTGTTTCTGTTACTGTCTCACTCCCTAAAGGCACAGACTTCATCCAAGTCAGAGAGAGTAGTTAACAGGTAATAGTGGTTGAATGGAAGGACACAATAGCATTCAATAATAGGGAGAGAAGGGATTGGTTGCAAGAAACACATTTTTATGAAAGGCTCTTCAGAAAAATGAGCAGAGTCATTAATAAAAACAGATAAAAGTAGGAATTAGAGCTCCTGAGGAAGAAATTGGCAAGTATAACAGAATAGAATTTGTGATTACTTTTAATATTCATGAGTTAGCTCTACCGGCATTATCTGGGAAAAATTGCAAGTTAGGTTCTAGATGACTGCAATAAAGCTAGCCACAGAAATTTTTTTTTGGTTTACCAATGTATATAAAAGTGTGTTTACCCTATACTGTAATCTTTTAAGTGTGCAATAATATTATGGCTAAAATAATGTATACTCTTTAATTTAAAAAATACTTTGTTGCTAAAAAATGATAACCATCATCTGAACCTTCAGAATGTCATATACTTTTTGCTGGTGGAGGATAGTTCCTCGATGTTGATGGTGGCTGAATGATCAGGGCAGTGGTTGCTCAGGGTTGGAATAGCTGTGGAAATTTCTTAAAATAAGACAACAAAGAAGTTTGCTGCATCCATCTACTTCTTCTTTCATTTGAACACTTAAAAGCCATTGTAGGGTTATTAATTGGCTTGATTTTTGTCTTGTTGTGTATCAGGGAATAGGGAGGCTAGAGGAGTGGGAGAAAGACTGGAAACAACCAATCAGTGGAGCAGTCAGAACACACCCAACATTTATTGATTTAGTTCACTAGGTACAATTCATGGCACACTAAAAATTACAATAGTAACATGAAAGATCACTGATGACCAATGACCTTAGCAGATATTATAATAATCATGAAAAAGTGTTACAGGCAGGGATAAGAGAGGTATATCTTCTCCTATACTTCCTGGGTCAGAGATGGCTTTACTTAGTGACACCCTGATTTTATGTTTACCATCCTAGTACATAATGGGTCTTAGGTAAATGAGTCAATGGGTTCTAACTGTACTGAGGCAATCTGCATGCCAGGGCAAGTTCATCATCTCTGTTGGCCTTTTCATGTATTGTTGAGTGACTCACAGCCTCAGAATTCTTTCTAAAATGTAGAATGCTTTATTTTACTCCCTGTTTAGTCCCTCTCTCTGGTGGTATGACTCCTCCTAGAATATACCTTTAAGTAGGCCTCTCTTCATTTCTTATCAAACTGCAATTCAACCCCTTAGTCTTGGAAGATCATACTTCTGAAGTACCTTCTACTCCTGCAATCCCTTTGTCCTTTTAATTGGATGAGTTCTTCTAGAACTTCCACTTAAGGAGGGTACCCAGGCCAACCATCTCTTCATTTCTTATCGGGTAACAATCCACACAGCCTGTTGTCTCCCTGCCTGCCCCAGCTTCTGAGATTCTTTTTATGTGTTATCTTCCTACATTAAAAGCTCCTTGAAGGAAGGGACTAAATTCCTTTTTTGCTTGTATTTGTATTTTCAGCGCTTAGTACCATGTCTGGAACATGGTGGGTATCTGTAAGAAATGATTGTTGACTAACCTTTGAAAGAAATTTCATTTTTACATTTAATCATCTCCATTTTTTTTGTTAATGAAAATAAGCTTTATTACATCAAGTAATAAACACATACAAAGATGCACGTAACAGTTTTAGTCATTTATCCAGATTTTTTTTTTAAATCATTCTATGGCAAACTCAAGAGCTGAAATCTACAGTTTTCCTGTAAAAAGTAACTATCAGGGTTCTTAATTTTTTAGTAGGCTTATCAGTCTCCTGTTTCTATAGCTCATGCATTTTACATTGACTTCAAAGCACAAACAATCATGCAAATGCTCACACACCAGAAACAAAACAAATGAAACCATCATTTTTAAAACAGGATTTCTATCATGTGACTCTACCTGGGAGATACCCAACTGCCAGTCAGTATTGGCTCATAAAAAATCCTTAAGAGTTATTGGAAATTCTGGAAAAGGTACAAAAGAACAACAATGTCAGTGGTTTTAAGTGTACTTGGGGCAGGTTAGGAGGGCAGTAAACTTTAGTAAGCAGCAACATAAGAAGAACTTTCTACATGCAATTTCTGGATTCAATGCTTTTTTAAAAAAGTGACCTAGGCTGTTCCTCACTACTTATAATGCAAATCTTAACTGAATTATAGCCTTTTTTTCTATTCTTACAGACAGTAAGACCATTCAAAATAAGGGATTCATATGATTGTTTTGAAAGTCACCAGAGGAATAGGTGTTATTCTTTCTTCTTCACAAAGAAATGGAAAACTTTGGAGGTGAAGTGGAAGGCTAGGATCTTACATTTTGTTCAGTCTCTGTCAGGCATTCCTGGACTAATCCACAAGCATGAATGATGCTTCCCTTTAGCCTCTCCATGGCACTCCCGGCATATGCGGGTCTGATCTCTTTGCCTAGCTCTTCAGTGATAGCTAGGAATTCGGCCTTGGTGTAGCTTAGAGACAGGGGCCCATAGTCGTTGATCAACTGCTGGTACTAGGTGGAAGCTGCCATGCTGACAAAAGGAAAGTGGATACTCTCAGCCAGGTTCAGGGACGTGCCCAGCATGTGGGTGTTCAAGTTGGGCTTGAAAGATGTGCCCAGTCTCTCCATTTTTGACTCTTATAACCCTTAACCTTGCTGAAATTCCAGCGAGGTACAACTGCAACTATAAAACACTCTTAAATAAGAAATAAAGGGAGAAAATAATTGGAGATATACTGCAAATTGTTGATAAAAATGACAGTATCACCATAAGTAATTTACACATTTTATGCCATATCAGTCAAATTACTGAGGACATACTTTGTAGTCTTAAGAAAAATAATGACAAAACTCATTTGGAAAAACAAATGCTCTAGTATCTTAAGAGAAATAATAAGAAAAAAACTATGAAAGATGAGGCTTAAAGCATTAAGCATTCCTGGGTTGAAATTATATCATAAAACAATGGTTATATTATGTACATTATACAATTAAATGGTACTATAAAAGCAGTCATCAAAAATATTTTTTTTGCTTTTGTTTGCTATCCCATATATTTTAATGTGTTCTCTTCAAGGCATTTAAAACACCAATTTGTCAGGATAAACTCCATTGGAGAGAAAGAATACTGAATTCAGGTAGCCACAGAGCTGAGGAATTTTCCTGATTTGGGGAAGGATCTGAGAACTGTTTTTTTTTTTTTTTTATCAGTTTTGTGCTCCTCTGTAATTCCCTATTTCTCTCTTTCTGTGTCAAAAATCTCTCCTTTTTGATTTCTAGGTTTACGAGACTCTTCTTCATGAAGTAAGCATCACTGAGATGATTTGGAATTTTTACACAAATTTCTGATGTGCCCTTCTCTGAGGAACACAGTTCATGGTCAGACTTAGAGACACCAATAGCAAACCAGTGGCCAGCTGCTTCAGGAAAATCAATCACTTGCCCCTGTGGCAGCCAGTGAGCATGATCAGAATTATATTTGGGGTGATACTAGCTCAAAGTCTCCTTAAATACTGGTTGAAGGGCTTTTTGTCATGGTTTAGCAGCTTTCTAAGCACATCCTCAGTAGAGTAATACCTAAACATTTTGTGAATCTTTACCACATGGATTGTTCCGTTGTTAATACCACCAATTGGCTTTGAGATAGTAGAAGGCAGCTTCTCTTTTTCTTTTCAATCCAGGTTTTTGATGCAGAGTTGTTCTTCTTGTATATGGCTCACTGGAAATATGCTACAAACCTGAATTATCAACCAATCCCTCAGCCCAGGACTGGGTTCCAACAGCAATGCTTTCAAAACATTTTCACCACTTTTTCAGGCACATCCTTCATTCTGTTCTTCTCCTTTTTCCCCCCTTTTTTGACCTTTTTCTTTGGTTCCTTTGGGGTTTTTTTCCTGCCATCTTGAGAGAAAAGAAATAGCTGCTTTTTTTAAAAGAAAGAATAAAAAAGATGAGAATAGACCAAGTAGCTAAGAATTATAAGTAATCAAAATATGGCCAGTGTTTGATATAACCAAGAAAATAAATTACTAGAGGATTCTCTTTTTTTTGTATGAAAATTGCTAAGAAATCTAGAAGGTCATTTGGCAGAAATGAATTTTAAACTAAGACATATTACAATAAGTTTAAAGTGAATATATAATCTGAATATCCAAAAGTCATGCTAACAAACAAAATAGAATAGGATCAAAAAGTATTTATAACTATGCCTAAAGGGAGATTTCTTATATAAGCAAAGAATAGAGATCATAAAAAATAAAACAGATGTTATATAAATAAAGAATAAAAACGCTTTGCACACATAAAATCAATGATGATAGAATGACAAGAAAAATAGAAGAGTAGGAAAAAATAATTAACAATAAATATTATGAATGCATAACTCCTCCAGATTCTCTCTCTTATGGATGATACATTTTGATTTCATCAACTTCTGGCATATTACAGAGCCTTTTGAAAGATGTCCATTACCACTTAAAACAATTTGGCCCACCATCCATCTATATGGGAAAGACCAACTAGATAAAGAGTGTCCATTATTCAGATTATGACATGTTGTTGAACAGAAGATCTGCAGATTTTGCTATGAATTATGAATTTCTGAGACAGACAATACATAAAGTCAATAAGCTGGTCCAGAAATTAGGGAAAAGAAAAAAGTAATTGGGATATATTGCCTTTAAGAATTTGAAAAAATTCCTCTAATGACTTTTATTCTTTTTCCCAGCAATAAATTCTCATCTTTTTCATCCCAATCTTCTGTTGATGTTATGGTATAGCTGTGATATGTGTGTCTAAAGAAATGAAAATGAGCACTCTACAGAGGACAATGGAGAAGTGCATTTTGAGTGTAACCAGTATGTCCCTGTATAATGGGAGATAGTGAAAAGTTTAAATGTTGAGCTCTTGAAACTCTCTTAATTGTTCTTTACGTGAATCCATTAGGTAGATTTTCATTTTGTAATTATTATACAGGTTCAAGTGCCAAGTGTCTCTATCTCAGCTACATTTTTCCATCCAGGGTAAACTGCCTTGAATGGAGAAAACAAGAACAAATATAACAAGAACAACAATGGCTGTTACCCTAATTCTTTACAGCGATTCCTCAAGGATTAAAAACAATCCTCCATGGACAAGTTGACTTGGAATAAAAGTCTCCATTTCATCTGTCAAATTACTGGTTGATTTTTGAAAATGTGCCACTCCCCCATAACCCAAGTAATCAGGAGCTGGAGGTGTCTGTGGTGATACCCAACCGTTTGGGGTTGTTCAAGACTTTCCCACATTTAGAACTAGGAAACTATGTTGTTCAGTCATTTCTCAGTCATGTCTGGCTCTTTGTCACCACATTTGGGGTTTTCTTGGCAAAGATATGGTAGTAGTTTGCCATTTTCTTCACCAGCTTACTTTACAAATGAAGAAACTGAGGCCAGCAGGGTTAAGTGACTTGCCTAGGGTCGCACAGCTAATGAGTGTCTGAAACTGTATTTGAACTATTCTCACTGCATTTGGGAATGCTGGTTGTCATCTGAACCTATTTGTGGCTGTAATGGTCCTTGCTATATCCATAATTTCTTTGATGTAATTCTTTAATGCAATACTTGATTTGAACTGAAACTTTGATTGATTTGTTCCACCTACCACACCCTTTAAATATAATTGATGTAGGAAATATTCAGCAGTGATTTGCCTTATTTGACATTATTCAGTTCATCCTTGAGAAAAAAATCTTTTGTAATGAGTATTAGAAAGCTTTCAGCCACAACCATAGTTTTATTTAACATCAGAATATTTATTGTTAGAAAAAATTTTTAGGGGCAATCTGACTGAAGCCATACCTGACCAAAATTCCCTTCTACTTGTTAGAGGTATTATTGTGATGCAGCCTCTCCTTAAATAATTTCTTTGAAAGAGAAATTACTCCCTGAGGAGGTTATTTCCCCCTTTTGATAACTTCCATTTGTTTCCATGCTATATCACATCACTCCCAGTCATCCACCTAGACTTATATTAACAACTGTCTTCTCTTGCTGTTTTCCTCTTTCTCCCTTTCTGGATTATCACCTTCTGAATAGGACCTCTGATTTAGACCTCCAGCATCCATGCCCCTAGTTCAGGGGTGGGAAACCTGGGGCCTAGAGGCTACATGTGACTATGAAGTTTGAAGTTTCAAAGGGATGAGCCTGAGGACCTAGAAGGCCCCATGTGACCTCAAGGCCAACAGATTCCCCACCCCTACCTAGTCCTTGGGAAAACTTCATCTGCATCTCCTTAGAACTTCTGCTCTGGTGGCCAAACCAACTTAACTGATTACTGCAAACCTCCCTAGGCACTATATCCTGAAAACCAGAGGAAACATCATGTTGCTTTACATTCCATTCTGCTATCCATACAAGCCATCTATCTACAATCACATGTCTAATCCCTGACTTCCAGTCATTTTCTACTCTTTTTCTGGGCATAGTAATTAAATAAAATTCCATGCCAATTGATTGTTCAATGAATCACCTCACTACTTCTTTTAGTACTTGGTACAACACTCCTTTTTCCCTCTATACACATTTTCTTCCCTCTTAAGGTAAGCTTCTTGAGGGCAGAGAGTGTCTTTTTTATTTATTTTACTTGTATTTTCAGGGATTTGTCCAGGACCTGGCAATTTGTTGTTGTTTAGCATTTGCAGTCATGTCTGACTCTTTGTTATCCCTTTTAGGGATTTCCTTAGCAGAGATGCTTGAATAGTTTGCCATTTTCTTCTCTAGCTCTTTTTTACAGATGAGAAAAATGAGGCAAACAGGGTTAAATGACTTGCTCAGGGTCACCCAGCTAGTAAGTGTTCTGAGACTAGATTTGAACTCATCTTCTTCATTCCAAGCCTGGCACTCTCTCCATCACGCCACCTAACTACCTTGAGCTATCAATTATCAAGTACTTAATAATTTTTTCATTAATTCAATTGTATATTCATTCAGGAACAAAAGTAACACGTCATCAGGTATATGTATGATAGGAAGAGATGATGTACTGTTCACATGCTAAGGGATGATATAACATGGTGGATCACATAACAAGCTAGAGTGTTTTTGTGCTGTCTTCACTGTGTCATGAGAAAAGTAGGAAAGTCTCTAGCATGTTGGGTGGGCCCCCTGCTTTGAAATTTTAGCAGGACAAGGTAAGAGACATACAGGATAGGCAGGCATTCAGTGCTTCTGAAGCTATGGGTCGCAATGTCACGGAGTTTGAGAAAGGCTGAAGGGGTCACAAGTAGAAAAAGTTTAAGAATATTGGAGATGAGTTGTGATCTATATTATAGGAGGAATCATTCAAACTACTAAGATCATAAATTTATCTGAGTTATTGAGTAGTGTGGATAAAATTTGGATATTCAAAATCCATGTGAAATTGACATAAATATAGAATATCAACATTCATTCTCCAATTGATAAACAGTCAAAGGATATTAATATCTTTCAAAAGAATGGAAAACTACACAAACAGATGGAAACATATTCCAAATCACTAAAAAAATGCAAATTTAAACATATCTAAGGTTTCCCCTCAAACTGTGCAATTTGACAAAGGTGAAAATAAAAGATAGGAACAAGTAATATTAAGGGAAATGTGGAAAGACAGGCTTCAAGATGCATTGCTGATGGGGTTATAAAATGACCTAATTTTGACTTTATGTATCAAAAGTAATTATAAACCTTTTTAAAACCTTTGATTCAATATTGGACATATATACCCCATAGAACCCAAACACAGAATATATGGTCAAATATATACAAGATATTCCCAGCACACTGGACATCTTTTTTCCAAGCCATCCAGTCACTCTTGTAGCTGCCAGCTTCTAATTCCCTTCCTGGGACTATACTCCTCATCAATGAAGTGACAGAAGCTAGATGCCAAATACTAAGAAGCCAAATGGTTTTTAAAGACTGGCTCCTAGAAATACCTGTCAGTACCTGAGGAAGCAGACTTGGAACTGTATTAAAGCTGGAACACTGTTATGAGAGATTTTCACAAAGCCCTTGAAACAGGGCTAAAGGGGACAAAAGAGCCTGCAATAATCCAAATTACTGAATAATAATTGTTCTTTTTTGAACAATGTTTATGAGTCTACAAACCTCTCTGGAGTGAGATTAACCCTGCCCAAGTTCATTATTGGCAAATGGCTAATGACAGAATGTGGAGGATTAAGTTGACTTTGCCCCTGCCCCCTTTCTCCATTCTCAGGTAAGTCAACAGGGCTGTGATACTGAACTCTCATTTGTACTTGGTTTATCTCAAATGATTTTAGTATAAATACTGTATTTAACTAGAATCCCCAGTATGAACTTGACTCTGCTTTCAATGCACTCCTCCCAGACGGTGTGTGTGTGTGTGTGTGTGTGTGTGTGTGTGTGTGTGTGTGTGTGTGTGTGTGTGTATGTGTTTCTGTGTTTGGAGGGGAGCAGTTTAAAGGAGAGATGTGGTACTAGGTAGTAGACAGGCAAGGCAGTATATCTTTTAGGAAATTTCACTTGGTTTAGGCTCTTTATCAATCAGATGGAAGAGAGATAGCACTATGTGGAAAGCTCATGCAGAAACACAGGTATGCCTTCATATTGCAAATAGAGCCTGCTAAGAGCATCATGTGGAGGTCAGAGCTCAGGTCAGGGCAGGTAACCATGGTACTGAAGGGAAACAAAACCTTGACACAGCAGGAATGGCTGAAAGAAGAGGTTGTGATCATCTCAGAAAAGATAAGACTTAGGAGAGGAAAACAGATTGCTGTGTTTGAACTTTAGGCAGGCTGCCATGTGTTATAGGGACTAGACTTATCCCATTTGACTCTGTAGGAAAGGATTAGAAGCAGTTTGGGCAAGGCGGAGGGTAGAAGTTCCAAGGAGCAAAATTCTGCATAACAAAAGGATAGAACTTTTAATAATGAAAAATACAAACACAAGCACACACACACACACACACACAACTGTGGAATAAATTACCTTTTGATACAGTGAGGTCTCTGTTATTGAGATTTAGATTAACCTCTGAGATTCCTCTGATCTGAAGTCTAAAATTCTATAACTTCACAGCTTTAGGAATAAGACTGTTTCCTACCTGAAAGTATCTCCCCTATCAGAAGTTACCATTATTGAAATTTCAACCATTAGAATTATTCCATTGGGTTATGGTGTTTCTTCTGGAAAGCCTGCATCAAAAAAAAAAAAAAAAAGTGACATTGTGAAGGGAAGGTAAGACCCACTAATGCATTAGTGCATTTTAACACCATGAGATATATTTGACCAACCCCATTAAAAACAGACATAGGCTTCCAAAGAAATGGGATTCAGTAAGTCTATGAAGGAATTTTGTCCACATGAAGCCCCAGAAATAGTTAGGAGACACACTGAGTTGCTGATAATTGAGCAGCTGTAGACTGGACTGGTACTAATAGTCTGACTTCGAGTGATGGAGGACAGAAGAACACTGCAAGATGCTAGGTATGTCCTCCTCACCTCCAATATTTACTTAGCCTAAGAAAATTCAAGCTTGAGTACAAGGATAAATTTTATTTTCCTTCCACCATTAGAGAAATGGGGGACCAAAGTTCTGTAATATTTCATATAATAGCAGGCTCAGTTAATGTGCTGGTTAGCATTGAGGAACTCTTCTGTCTTTCAGTTTGTCTCTGTATCTCTGTCATTCACAAATTGTTATAAGATATGGTTCACTGAGTAGGGATGAGGAAAGAAATGTTTGCTCATGAATAAAATGTAAAAAAAATTAAAAATATAAAAGAAAGGAAATTAATTATAAATATTTAAAAGAAAATATGTTCCAAGAAAGCTTGGGAATTTGATGGTGAGCATGGTTGATTCTCCTCTCATTCTTGAGGATACTCATGAACAAAGATGTGTTGGTAGATGTTTATCCACTGCCTACCTTAAAAAATATATCAGCGTCACATTTTTAGACTAAATCTGCATTATTAACACTTTCTACATAACTTTCTTAAGTCTAGAAAGCAAAAAAACAATAAAGTCCTGATTTGTAATATGTGTGTAATTCCAACGCTGGCTCTCAGGTTAGGCTCTAGCACAGCCCTACCCATTACTAATTCCAGGGTTCTGTTTATACATTTGATTTGAGTTTAAAAAGATACATGAATGACTTCCATTTGAGCAAAGAACGTGTTTCCTTTCTAAACATACAAACAAAATATCTTTAAACGAAGTCCTCGGTAATAGAAAGCAAAGTGTTGCTACCGGTCCACAAACACTAGAGAGATAGTACATTGTATTAAATTTTTATTTTGCTTCTGAGGGTGATTCTCATAACCTCCTAAGTAATGTGAGATGGAGAGAATTTCTAAAGTGGAGCCCAAACCTTCTCAAGTGGAGCAAGACCCACAGTGTCCCAGAATAGGGATGGCCCCCAGACAATTTCAGGGGAAGGATTCACAGAAAAGACTTGGAGCATGAGACGTTGCCTGAAGGAATACAAGGGGTCTAGTATGGCTCAGGATGGAGATGAGAGGTGGGGAAGGAAATCTCAGAATGGGACAGCTTTTGGCTAGGTGGTCCTTGCCAGTGGTTCTCGTTAAACTAATTTTAGACAGCTGAGATTTGCTGAAGGTCAGTGAGTTGATTATTTGGCAAGTGTTTATTAAGCCCTTACTATGCGTCAAACTCTATGTTAACTGGTGGGGATACAAAAAATTGGTTAACTCTAAGTGTTCTAAAACAAATTAAGAATATAGCCCCTATCTTCTAAGAGCTCACAGTTCAAGAGAGACATCCTTACTCAAGATGAACAAGCTATTCCTGACAACTAAAGAGACATTGAACAAATACATGAATATAATAAACTGTAGCAGGTAGTTGGGTGGGTGGCACAGTGCACAGAGTGCCAGACCTAGAGTCAGGAAGACTCATCTTTGTGAGTTCAAATCTCAGACACTTACTTGCTTTATGAACCCCCGGATAAGTCACTTAGCTCTGTTTTCCTCAGTTTCCTCATCTGTAAAAAGAGCTGGAGAAGTAAATGGCAAACCACTCCAGTATCTTTGCAAAGAAAACCTCAAATGGAGTCAAAGAGCTGAACACAAAGAGTCAACAATGACTACAACAACAACATACTTTTCCAATAAATTTTCTTCCTTGATTTCTTTTTTTGTTTTTTCATGAATCTAGCAGGCAAGGTCATCCCTTTGAAAAACTGTAGAGTTTTATCTGTTATTTTCTGTCTTCCCTTTTTATATCCTTTCCTTCTCTCTCCTTCCTTTTCTGTGTTAAATATTTTCAGGTTCTCTTCCTCAAATAACACACAGAAAAGGAACTGATAAACTCCCCCACACTTGTGCCTTTTGGCAGGGTTGAAGCCCTCTGGTAAAAGATGGATTTCTAATGGTGGACTTTCAGGCATTAACTGATGATAGTTTTGGGGGGAGAGGAGAGTGTGGAGGGAATTCAGGAAGATGTGTCAGGTAACTCTGAGTTAGTACCTTACTTATGCTGCCAATTCTGCATGGCACAAACTGCTCGATCCTCTCCCATGCTTCTCTTTTCCCTTTCCCCTTGCTCCGTCATCACTCTCCACTGCCCAAGAAAACTCCCATAATGAATCTTCCCAAAGTCCATATAGGAATAATTGCAGCTTAACTCAGAATTCTGGGAACTCAAAGGAGCCTAAGTTCTAGTGCTGGATGCTCATGAAATGTCCATGGAAAGTAACTTGACAATAGCTGTGGTTATTCCACTGGAAATGAGACCCAAATAATGCACTTCTTATAAATTAAGAAACTACACTGCTGTAGGACCCAAAGGGAGGAAAATAATTTATGTGCTTTTTTTAAAGCTACCAGAAAAGAAACTTACTTTTCAACCCTCATCTTTGCTCTACCATCCCAACATAGCTTCTGGTCTACCTTCCTCACTTACAGCAGTGAAACAAGGTTCCTTCAAGCCATTTCAGTTCTTTGGGACTCAAGTGTCCTTATCTCTAAATAGCTCACATTTATAGGGTGATTTATTCTTTACAAAGCATTTTACACATCGTAGACCTGTGAGATGCAGAGTGAATATATTACTCACTTCATTTTATTTTGTCTTTTCAATTTATGGAATAAAACAAGCATTTCTATAACAGTATAATAAAAAAGGTGATTGCACATGAAAATGCAAATCTATTGCGTGCAACTTGCTACTCCTTTAAAATATATAGTAAAGTTATCATGTAAATTTCTTTTTTGTTTTTTCTTCTTTCCCTTTCCCCCCTCCCTAGAGATAACTATCATTACACACAAATAGATATATGTGTATATACATATACACACACATATGAGCATATATGTGTGCATATACATGTTTACATATATACATACACATACATATATACATACACACATACACACACACACACACACACACACACACACACATATATATATATATATATATATACACACACATATAAAATCACTCTATACACACTTCTATTTATCAGTTTGCCAGCTTATAAAGATCCGTTGGCTAAGCAGCTAGGCTCAGAGTCCAGAAGACCTGTAGTTAAATGTGGACTCAAACCCTAGCTGTGTGATTCTGGACAAGTCACTTATCCACTGTCGGACCCTGTTTTGCATCCTCCTACTACTGTTGTGAAGTTCGAGTGAGTAAGTATTTGTAAAATGTCTAGTACATAGTGGGTGGTTATTAAGAGCTTGTTTCCTTTCTAATAGTTAGCATTGTGGCAGATTGAGGCCTTGAGCCTAGGTCTTCAGTCTCTAAGTCTTGTACTCTTTCCATTATATAATTTTGTAAAAGCTTTCAGAGGCAATTCAAAGGCTAGAGTGCTATAAGGAGTAAGGAAGATCTGGGTTCCAATCTCCCCTTTGAAGTTTAGTAACTATATGACTGTGAGCAAGTCACTGAACCTTATGCCTCTCCCACCTCTTCCTTTTCACTTGCCACACTTTCTCACCATGTCTCAGTTGCCTTCTCACTCTGGAACTTGCTTCAGTTCATGTGATCTCCAGTAGAACAGTACCACCCTTCCCCCGTCCTTCCCCCACACCTTTGGACTTCTCCTATTGATGAATTTTTACCATAAACTCCATTTTGAAGAAGCGTCCAGGTCAGCCATCCTTCGTTCTTCTCCTGGTTCTGCTCCTGATTCTCCAGATATAGATACCATGTCTTATGTGGGTACCTACTTCCCTGCCCCATGTCCACTTTTCAGCTCCTTTTTATGTATTATCTTTACCCATAAGAATGTAGGCTTTTTGAGCCTAGGGATTATTATTTTTTTTACTTATATACCCTTTTTTAACTTATACCCCCCTCCCTTTTTAGGCTTATATCCCCAGCACAAAGTACAGAACCTGGCAGTTGGTAAATGCTTAATAAATGCATGTTGACAGCTAAAATGGGCATCCTAATAGCTCCTCCCACCCAGTATTATGGTGAGGGTAAAATGAACTAATAATTGTAAAGCACTTATACAGTACCTGGCACACTGCAAATGCTACATAAATGTTAGCTATTATTATCACGGGCTTGCTGATTTAGTTTCTCTAAATTGCCATTACCTTCTCTGTAAAAATGGGTACAACACTACTGACAGTACCCAGCTCACAAGATTGGTAGGGTTAGGGACGGGAGCTGTGATTACATTTATAAATGAAAATCCCAAGTGAGGAACCTTTACCCTCCATGACGGTAGGTCAGTGCCTTCCCTATAATTCAGCATTTTAGAGAGTTGCCCAGAGCCCTAGAGATTAAGCAGCATTCTCAGGGAGAAGCATCCAGTGTGTGTCAGGGGCAGAATTTAAATCTGGTGATTGACTTCCTGTCTAATCTGTTCCACAAGGTATATTTGAAAAAAAAAAAATGGAAATATTGAGGCACTGGAGAAACGTTGCTGTTGTTTTCACTTCTTCTGTTATTTTCATTGTTTTGTTATTATTATTTTCAAAATCCCTGCAAGCTCAAAATTCCGTGATTCTACTTGAGCGTGAACAGAAACACTTTTCCTAGTTCCTCTTGAAAGATCTGCATTCTTATTACTTGATGCATATATATGACCCCACAGCTTTAGGCAAAGAAGTGTCTAAGATCTGATGACAGTTTTGATTTCATGCGGAAAAGTGGGGACACCCTACTCACTTTAGGTCAGAATAGTAGATGGGTGAGTGACAGATGGGTGATAGAAACTGTGCCCTATTTTTTCCTATAAAAGCTCAGCCATTCTCTGAAGGCACTTCCCCCAACCTCATGGACACATTTTCTAATAATATTCTTCATGGAAGATTTGCCTACATATGGATTATGGGCCTTAGGATTTTAGAAACTGGGTTAGCCCTCCTTGTTTCTTCTTTCCAATTCAGAAATCAATTAGTCTTAGACTGCACTGTCTGTGGTTAACATGGATATTTGACATGGGGAGAGAATATTGTAAATATTCATGCTATTTTTATTTTCTCCCATCATTTCCTGTACGCCATCATCTACCATTGGGAGACATGGACATTTGAGGTTGTCACATCCATTAATCAAGGGCAGCATGGATTCTCCGTACTCCTATCCACTGGGAATTAAAAATAGTCATTAATGACTTATGATTTTTGTCACAGATGCACACACCACAGTGCCCCTATATCCCCTCCCCTCATGTTCTCTGATCACATTTTCTCTCAGGACATTTGTTTCATGACCATTTCGTGTCGGAGTACTCATGTCATGAATCTAGGTCCTGACTCATTTCCTGGAGAGATGGAATAGTCATGAAGGAAAATAGCTAGTTTGTGTTCCTGCGGCTGGGATACTCTGTCCCTAGAGATCTGAGGCCAAGCAAAGGACCTCTTCAGATGCTAATAGTCAAACAAAGTGGCTTTGGTCCCAGCTGGCATTCACCTGCAGCCTTCAGTCATGTAGGACCCTGTGGAGAAGATCCTGGTTTCCATAAAAATAGGAAGGGCACACATGGCAAATTCAAGAGATCCAGCATGAGCTATAAAATTATTTAAAAGCAGCTCTCAGACAGTTAAAACTAATTGCTGTGAACACAAAGCCCTAGCGGGGAGCTCCTTTTTTGTAATTCACAGGAGATAGGGACATTTGAATCCTTAGCTAATGCTTCTACCTAAAATTAAATGGAGGTACTAAATTTAAGATGCAGCCATTGGCGTTAATACTCAAATATGTTTTAAGCACAGGGGAAAATGTGCATTTACACATGGCAATGAAAAATATTGATGGGTAACTTAGAATAGTTCATGCTGATTCTTAGCTTTTATAGGGGTATATAGTTTAAGCACAGCTTTCTTAAAGATCATTATTACTATCATTACAACAATCTTGGCTGATTTTCTGTTATTGTGAAGCATTTGCAGCAGTCAGCTTGGTGTCTCTTTGACAACAGATTTCTAAATCAAATGCTACTTCATCTAGCAATATCTCCCAGGGTTGAGTCAACTGTATGCAACCAAGGGTGGCTTTATAATAATAATGATGATAGCTAGCATTAATATAGTGCTTTTTAGGTTGTGAAGTTCCTTAAATATATTATTTTTGCTTTCTGTGAGGTAGGTGTTATTATTATCCCCCTTTTATAGATGAAGAAACTGAGAAAGAGAGAGGTTAAATGGCTTGTTCCAAGTCCCACAACTAATGAGTGTCTAAAGCTGGATTTGAACTCAGGTCTTCCTAACTTTAAGGGCAATTCTCTATCCACTGTATCACCTCGCTGCCTAAAGTAGCCTCCATACTCATGATTGAGTTCACTTATATATGAATAACCTGGTATTTGCCTTGTATTCTGTCCTCATGAGAGATGGAATGTGAGCTTAGATGCTGGGAGGCCATTGGATTTGGGAGCTCACACAACCAGGTTTCAATCTTTTGTGCCATTCATAAACAGGCAATTATAGGTAAGTATCTCTCTATGAGATAAGAAGACAGGAGATTGTGGTGATATCCTGACCATAAACCAGCTGTGTGACTCTTGGTATTTCACTTGACCCTCTGTGTCTGTTTCCTCATCTGAAAAGTATGGCCAATAAAACCCTAGCAAGCTCTGTCTTCTTTGAAGAGTTGCTAGGAAGGTAAAATGAGATATAATGATATAAAAGTGTTTTGAAAAGTAAAAAAGCACTATTCAGAGTATCTGCCCATTTAAGGGCTAAACATTTCAAAATTGGAGAAAGACAGAATATTATGAAAATTCTTATGGTTAGCTTAAAGAAGAGTACTTTGAGATTCTTGAAAAGAGTGTTAAATAAAAGCCTTAAATTAGATTGCATCTCAAAGCGTCTCAAATATAGAACTTTCCTTACATTTTTTTTCTTCCTCAAGATCTGACAGGCCTGGGAAAGAATTGAATTTAGATAAGGACCCAGTATTCTTTCATTATTTTGTTTCCCATAAAAGTATGACTTGTTGAACTGGAAATTAATATAAACAATGTTTTCCTTTTTATATTCAATAGTCAAATTGGTTCTGTTTTCAGGCATATTTGTAGTTATGCCAAATCAAGATTTAGTAGCATGACATAGTAGAAAGAATGATCAAAGATAGCGTTACATAAAAAGGATTGAATTTTGAATTTGAAGAGATGAGTTCATATCCTGCCTCTGCTTCTAATTACTTAGTAAATGTTTATATATAATTTTACCTCTCTGGGACTCAGTTTCTCTAGAAAATAAGGACTTAACCCAGATTATCTCAAAGGTTATTGTACTTGTAGAGCTGTAATATTTCTATGACTGAGAGGCAGTATCGTGTACATCTAGAGAACCAGAGTTGGATCAAGAAGATAGGGAGAAAGAAAGAACAGAATTTGGGAAATGATTGGATATGTTAGATGGAGGAGAGTATGGATTCAGGATTACCTCTGAAATGTCAGATCTGGGTACTTAGAAAGATGATAGCAAACTCAACAGTAATATCAAAGATCAGAATGGTGTAAGTTTAGGGGGGAAGATAAAGAGTTTAATTTTATCTATATTGAGCATGATATGTCTCTGGAATATATAGTTTGAAATACCTAGGAGATAATTGGTGATGTGAAACCAGAACTTAGGAGAGTGACTAGAGCTGTAAATATAGATCTGGGAGTCATATGCATAGATAACTAAACCCATAAGAGCTGATGAAGTTAATAAATGAGTATAGAGAGACAAGAGAATAAGATTCAGAATAGAAGCTTGGGTATAACACACAGTTGTAGATTTGTCATGGATGGTGATACAGCAAAGGAGACAGAGAAGGAATAGTCAGACAGGTAAGAAAGTGGTCAATAGTGCTAAATAGTAGATAATGGTAAAGAATGAAGATTTAGCAGAAGACATGAACTTTGTCAATTAAGTTGATCATTGATACTTTTAGAACTGACAGTTGAAATTGAATGATAAGATCAGAAGCCAGACTTCAGTCAGTTACTGAAAATTTGAGTCCTTATCATGTGCCAAGTACTGTGCTAAACGCTGGAGATACAAAAAGAGACAAGACGATCGCTGCTCTTAAGCAGTACACAATTAAATGGGGAAAACAACAAGCCAACAAATATGTGCAAACAAACTACATGCAAGATAAATAGGAAATAATTAATAGAGGGAAGGCACTAAAACCAAGAGGGGTTAGGAAAGACTTCCTGTGAAAGATGGGATTTTAGTTGCAACTTGGAGAAAGCCAGGGAAGTCAACAGATAGAGATGAAGAATGGGAGCATTCCAGGCGTGGGGGATAACCAGAGAAAATGTTTAGAGCTAAGAGATGGAATGTCTTGTTCATGGAACAGTCAGGAGGCCAGTATCATTAGATTAAAGGATATATGGAGGGAATAAGGTCTGAGGGCTTCTGAACCCTTTTTAAGACTGCTTTCTACCTTTACTGTCCACCTGATCCACTTAACTCTCACCTGTGACTCCAAGAAGCTGTAGGATGTGACCACACTCAGGTAAAATTGTCTCAGCCAACAGGCTAAATCAAGTTGAAAGTAACCAGCTATCCTCAAACCTATCAATGAGTTAGGGGGATGTCATCATTGATACCTTTTTACTATTTTCACCTATCTCAAAGTCCTCTGGTGACAGGCAAGTGACTAAATAGCAGGTACAAATACACTGGGAACTGGTGTCACAACCCTACACACCTGTGTGGCCCAGGCCACAGGACTGTCTTCTCATTGGAAGCAGCAGTGGGATTTGACAGCTCCTTGGATGTCTGAGTATCCTTTTAAGGGTGCTCACACCAGGGGTTAGAAAAGGGGACCTAAAAATTATCTGCTTCTCCAACCCTGACCTGATTACCTAAGCAGTTCAGGATCCCACAAAAAAGTGTACAAAAGTTTCTGCAAAGTTGATTCCACTCACTGTCTGTAGATGGAATGTGTGTACATTTAATTACAACACAAAATCCAGTAGAACCGACAGACAAACAAGTCTTGTTGGTAGAGAACTCAACAGTTATCACATCCAAATAGCAACCCTGAGTGAAATAATTCTGGGAAATAAAAGCCAGCTTACTGAAATTGGAGCTGGATACATTTTTTTTTGTTTGTGTCTGGAACGGCCAGAGTGAAGGGGAATGGTGTGAAGCTGGTGAAGGTTTTGCAATCAAAACTAATTTAGTCAACATGCTTATATGCCTACCAAAAGTGAGTGAATGACAGACTCATGACAATATGATTGTCACTTGTAGGAAAATGCTGCACCACCATCATCAGCACCTATGTTCCCACCATGATGACCCCTGATGAAATCAATGAAAAATATCATGAAGACCTGGAGACTGATCATCAAAGTGCCAAACGAGGAGAAATTTATAACTCTGGGTGGCTTTAATACTAGAGTAGGCTCAAACGATCAGACATGGTGGGGAGTTCTTGGGAAGAATGAATTTGGAAACAGCAAGAGCTGTGGTCATCTACTACTGAAGACTTGTGCCTCTCATGACCTTCTCATCACCAATACTGTCTTCCATTTACTTAAAAGCAACACAACTTTGTGAATGCACCCTCACAGCAAACATTGGCATTTAATAGACTATGTCATTGTAAAGAGAAGAGACAGACAGGATGTGAGAGTAATGAAAGCAATGTGTGGTGCAGAGTGCTGGACTGATCATAGACTTATCCTCTCTGAGCTAAATATTTGCACTCAACAAAAGTAGCTGCCTTGAGACAAAATGACTACCGGAATTAACATCAACAGATTAGAGCACTTCTCTGAACATGAAAAGTTTGTTGCAGAAAAAGTGGGCAATTTTGGTGCAGTACTGCATTTGCTCATATAGGTTAGAACACTCGTAAACATCAAGACTGGGTTGATGAAAATGATGGGGAAATTCAGAAGCTGTTAAATGAAAAATGAGAACTCCAGTAGGATAGTTTATTCACCTCTAAGAAGGCAGCATTTAATCCCATTAAAAGTATAGGTGAAGCTTAGAGAGATGCAGACTTCTTGGCTCAGTAAGGAGGCAGATGAAATTGAGTTTTACGCTGATAGTAACAATCCAAAATGCTTTCATCATGCCCTGAGGGCTATTTATGGGTCAAACACACATGGTGCATCTCAACTACTTAGTGCTGATGGCATCACATGGATTAAAGATAAGACCATGATCCTAGAGAGATGGGCTAAACACTTTCATAATGATTTCAACAGACCATCAACAATCAATGCTGAAGTAACTGACCATTTGCCTCAGGTTGAAGTCAATCCCTCCCTAGCTGAAGTTCCAGCTGAAAAAGACTTTATGAGGGTCATTAGGCTTCTCTCTTATGTCAAAACACTTGGTGCTGATCCTGTCTCAGCTGAGATTTATAAGGTGGAGGTGGGGGGGTCATTGCTCATACAAACACTGACTAAAAATTTTCCAAGTTATATAGCAAGAGATTGTGCCTTCTGAGTTCTAGAATGTCTCCATTATCCATTACTATAAAGGTAAAGGAAATAGATTGTTCTGTGACAATCACATGGGGGTCTCTCTCTCTTTGTCATTACTGGCAAGATTCTTACCACAGTCTTCCATAATAGGCTTATCTTTCACCTGGAAGATGGTCATCTACCTGAGAGCCAGTGTGGCTTCAGAAGGGACTGAGGGATGGTCTTTATGGTGTTTTCTGCCCAACAACAACAGGAGAAATGCCAGGAGCAGAGCAGAGATCTGTACGCATTTGTAGATCTGACCAAAAGGCTTTTCACACTGTCAGTTGTGCAAACTTATGGAAAAGTATATAAAAATTTGGTTGCTTGGAGAAGTTCATCAGCATTTTATGTCAATTTCATAACGGCATGTTTGCCCAGGTTCTGGATAATGGATGATGCTGTTTTGATTTCCTAGTTAGCAATGGAGTGAAACATGGTTGTGTGCTTGCTCCCCTGCTTTTTAGCATGATGTTTTCAGCCATGTTGTCAAATGCCTTCAAGGATCATGAATGGAGCATCAAGGTCAGCTACTGCACTGATGGTAAATTCTTCAACTTGAAAAAGCTACAATCCAGCACTAAAGTGGAGGGACTGATGGTGCATTTTTGGTTTACAGTTGACTGTGAACTCAGTGCAACCTATGAAGCTGAGAAGAAATAAAATATGGATTGATTCTCTGCTGTTTGTGCTAATTTGGCCAACAATTAATGCAAAGAAAAGACAGGTGTTCCACCAGCTGGAACCACAACACTCATGTGTGGAACCATTGGTTAGAGCAAATGGAGAAATTCTGAATGCTGTGGAGAAGTTCATTTACCTTGGTGATGTACTTTCTTTTTTCTTTTTTTCTTTTTTTTAATTTTGTAATGTTTAACAATCACTGCCATACAATTGCAATTTTATCCCCCCCACCTACCCCCCACTACCTCCCTCCCTCCCCATGACTGCATACAATTCTGTATAGATTCTACATATACTTTCCTATTGAGTATATTTTCACTATAGTCATGTTATGTAGTCAGACTAAGATAAATGAAAGAAATCGTATAACATATCAGAACATGATACACAAACACATACACATACACAAACATGATCTGCTACATTATGTGAGTGACTTCCATATTTCTCTCTCTGAGTGTGGAAGGCATTTTGCCTTGAGATCCACCATTGGGTTTTTTTTTTTTTTGTAAGAAGTTCTTGTGTTATTACAAAAATCTGAGTCTACCAGAAAAAACTCTCACATACTGTGGTTGTTGCTGTGCATAAAGTTCTCCTGGTTCTGCTCCTTTCACTCAGCATCAGGTCATATAAGTCCTTCCAGGCCTCTCTGAAGTCTTCTTGTTCATCATTTCTTATGGCACAATAGTACTCCATTACATTCATATACCATAATTTATTCAGCCATTCCCCAATTGATGGACATCCCCTTGACTTCCAGTTTTTGGCAACTACATAGAGTGCTGCTATAAATATTTTTGTACATGTGGGACCCTTTCCCATTTTTTTGATCTCTTGGGGATATAGTCCTAGTAGCGATATTGCTGGGTCAAAGGGTATGCACATTTTTGTAGCCCTTTGGGCATAGTTCCAAATTGCTCTCCAGAATGGTTGGATGCGCTCGCAGCTCCACCAACAATGAATTAGTGTTCCAACTCTCCCACATCCTCTCCAGCATTTATCATTTTCTTGTTCTGTCATGTTTGCCAATCTTATAGGTGTGATGTGGTACCTCAGAGTTGTTTTGATTTGCATCTCTCTAACCAATAGTGATTTAGAGCATTTTTTTATATGCTTATAGATAGCTTTAATTTCTTCCTCTGAAAATTGCCTGTTCATATCCTTTGACCATTTATCAATTGGGGAATGACTTGTATGTTTATACATTTGGGTCAGTTCTCTATATATTTTAGAAATGAGGCCTTTATCCCTGAGCTTAGCTGTAAAAATTCTTTCCCAATTTACTACATCCCTCCGGATTTTGGTTGCATTGGGTTTGGTTGTGCAAAAACTTCTCAGTTTAATGTAATCAAAGTTGGTGATGTACTTTCTAGGGATGTACACATTGATAATGAAGTTGATGAATGCATTGTCAGAGCTAGCTCAGTGTTTAGGAGGCTCTGAAGGAAAGTGTGGGAGATAAGAAGTATTAGACTGACTACTAAACTGAAGGTCTACAGAGCTATTGTGCTGACCTCGTTGTATGCCTGGGAAACCTGGATAATATACCAGTGCCATGCCAGGAAACTGAATCACTTCCATTTGAATTGTCTTAGAAAGATTCTGAAGATCACCTGCAGGATAAGGTACCAGACATTGAGGTCCTTTCTTGAACTAAACTGCCAAGCATTCAAACTCTACTGTAGAGAATGCACCACTGATGGACTGGCTACATTGTTCTAATGCCAAACGTATGCTTGCCAAAAGGCAGACAGAGAGAGACAGAGATTTCAGCTTGATATAAGGACAAAATTCCTAATAATTTCAACTATTCCCAGGTGAAACAGGTTGGTTTGGGAGGTGGTGGGTTCCCCTTTACTAGTGGTTTTTATGTGTTTATCTTTCATTGCCTAAGAAGACCATGTTATTACAGAAATCATGACATGACTTGCACCTGACTTTGTTTTACGTGAGGGGGGGCTGTGCAGGTCACCAGCCTCACTTCTCCTCCAGAGCCATCTGAATCCAATGACCAGATATTCATCAGGAAGACTGGAGATGACCCAGGATGCAGTGGGAGACCTTGGCCCCTTCAAGCAAAGACCTTTGCAGGTATTCACTTAGGGTGAGGCAACACCCATTCATTGAAAAGGACTGTTAAAGAGATAGCCAGGTCATGGTCCCTTTAATGATGCCAAGAAAAAGAAAGACATCAGGCTGGGAGGGGAACAGCAACAGGTATTACTGACAATCATTGCAAAGGCAGGAGGGTCCAGAAGAGCCCTTAGGCAGGGCCCCTTTGTTATCCCAGCTTCAGAGTTCAGTAGGTTTAAAATTTGGGGAGAGAAGAGGAGAGAGGATGGGAGGGGAGGGGATGGGAGGGTAGGGGAAGAGAGGGGAGAGTAGGGGAGGGGAGGGGAAGAGAGGGGAGAGGTTAGGTTCATTGGTGAAGGTGTTTTTGTCCAGGCATTGACTGGATTAAATCTGTCCTGCACAATTGAAGGATTTTCTTTACATATGGAGGATGCTTTTTACATTTTTCACCAGCCTTTGAAAATCTTTTGGCTGGCTGCAAGTTGTGCAGGATTGGATTAGATGGTTTCTTTGGACTTTTCAACTTTGTGATTATGAGAAATATATTATGCTTCTGTGTTACTCCTAATCCCTACCCCCTAAAATTTTTTTGACATGAGTGCAATATTCAGCCCTAAAGGATATTCTCCTAAAAGATATGTCCTGCATATAGTACATAAAATTTGTCTTCCTCTGTTAGAATTAGGAGTTAGAAACTCCTTGAGGGTAATGACTCAGATTTTTATAGTATGTCTCCAGTGCTCAGCACAGTACTTGGCCCATAGTTAATGCTTAATTAATGTGCTTTTCCCTATTCATTCATGCAATCACAAAAATTGTTCAATTGTCTCATGAGTATCAATAGCATATGAGATAAAAATTATATACATGATCTTCAATTGTATTTGCTATTTTCATGAATGTTTATAAATTCAGTTCAGAATCTAAAGGCAATAGTAATTACTTGTGGACAGGGAAGACCTTTTTTGCTTCCTACTTATGTCAGGCTGGGAGGACAAGACTTCCTCAGTCATTCCACAAGTATTCATTAAATGCCTACTCTATATACTAGACAGTGCAATAAATACCGGAGATATCAAGAAATGTAAAACATAATGCCTATTTTCAAGCAGTTCACATTCTAAAGAGGGTGCCACTCTGCAAGCAAATGTTTACAAACAAAGTATATACAGGGTAAATCTGAGGCAATATGAGAGTGAAGGCAGTACATTTAAAGAGAAATGGAAAAATGTTCATGCCTTAGAATGTTTTGGGATTGAACAAAGAATCTACAGGAAAGCAGATAACCAATAATGGTTACATGTGCCCCACATGATAAGTAATTGAATCATCGGTTCAGTAAATTACTCTTATTGGTATACCTGTCTTGAGCAGGTATCACAGACAGATAACGATCATGGTCCAGATTTGAATAGGAGGAAGAAGATGAACAAAATTGGATTTGAGAAATTGTGAAGACATTTCAATAGTTCTGTGTTGCTCTCTATCCTTCTTGAAAAACATCAATATTCTCCTTCTGGAGTTATATGGCTCCAAATACAGAATACCCCAGATTACAAAGAATCTAAATTGTAGTGATCCAAGGGCAGATGAGAAACATAAATTACAGTATATTTCAAGCAAAGACTGGTACTGAAGGAAAGGAATTTTTTTAAATCACAGAATCTCATAATTGCAAGTATGTCAAGTTCAATATACAACCCAACAAGCATCACTTCAACCTCATTCCTTCCAAGGAGTCACCTAGTCTCTGCTTGAAACCCATCATCTCCTGAGGAAATCCATTCCAACTTTGCACCATTCTAAATGTTAAAATATTTCCATAGATTAAGCAAAAATTTGATTCTTTGCAGTTTCCACCCACTGCATCTTCTTTGTTTTTTTCAGGGACCCAAACAGATCAAGACTAAGCCTTTTACACACCATAACTCTTCAAACATTTATTTATAAATGAGTTAGCTATGATTCAAGAGACATGAAATATTGCCCTATGGTCAAATAGCTTATTAGTGGTAGAGAGGGGAGTAGAACTCAGGTCTCCTGGATTCCAGTCGATAGTGCTTTCCATTGCACCATTCTACCATTATAATTTACCATTATAGATAAGAAATTAAAATAAGAATACAAAAATAAGACTACTTTTTTTTAAGTAGAAAGAACAGTAGTGTCATTTCACAGATTTTTATGACAGACTTGTGATTAGGATGAAACCACTTGGGAGAAAATTTGTGTTTAAGCAATGAAGACCTTAACTTTCTGCCTATGAGAAATAGTATAATTAAGTAGACATACACTGACTAATACCTGATGCTTCAAAGGTAGGTGTGAAACCTTTGAAGTACCTTAATTTTGTCATAATTCCCAAGGTAGATAATTTCCTTCAACAGGAGATCCTTGTAAAGCTTGAAATATGATCATTAGTATTGTCCTCCTAACTCTTTAAGGGAGAGACTGTTTTACTTCAGGAACTTATGTTCTTGTTTTGTATGAAAATACTAGGTATCCTGGAGTGACAGAAATCACAGAAAAAGCCAAAAAAATCTGTAAGAGCTTGAACAAAGCTCAGAAAGTGATAGTGAGGCTCATTTAAAGACATAATTTAGTAGCAAACCTGGATGGAATTCTGGTGCAATGGAACTTGAAACTCATTTTTTTTTTTCAAGAAAATGACATGAATGTTTGGAAGACTTCCCCCTGTTTTTCCCATTAAGTACTAGATTCTTTGATAATATTATATTTATTACCCTATATCTTCTTCCCCTTTTCATTAATATGAAAAGAATTTGTGATTTTATTAACATGGGAGAATTTCCAATGTGGCTATTGCATAAAACAGAGAACCATACCACTCCGAGGGCTAGCAGATGAGTCCTGGGGGTTTATGTCTAAGGCATACAGATTAAGTTGACTTGCCTAAGGTTGTACGCCTATCAAACATCTGAGGTGAGAATTGACTGAAATTCTTTTTAATTTCAATATGAGCATCCAATTTATTATACTGCCTTGACTCTTTAACATATGTGTTTATTTTTATAAGAATTGGGGTGGAGGGGGCGGAGCCAAGATGGCGGAGTGAAAGCAACGACTCACCTAAGCTCCTGGAAAAACTCCTTTGGATATTTCTGGGGGGAGAGTCTGACCAGACTTTGGAGGTGTAGAATCCAGTGGGAGACGGACTTTGACAGATTCGGAGCCCAGGCTGGACTGGAAGGTCCACGGGAGGGATCTGTTCCGCGGGGGTAAGAGCCCGGCGCACAGCGCAGCGCGGTCGGCGCGGCAGGGCGGAGGCGACCCGAGGGGCCCGAGAGTGGCGGGCGAGACCAGCGGAGCAGGAGATAAGCCAGGCCGAGCCAACGATATCAGCGCAACAGCCTTTGAAATCTTCAGCCTAAAGACGGGACTTCAGTGGGTCACTACTTGAACATCCAGAAGCTGGGATGCCGGAGTGATCAGTAAGTGCTCTCCCCTCCCCCCCCCGATGACCGTGAGGGAACCATAAAATTCTTCCCCAGATTGATCCTGGATCAGTGGGAGCAGCAGAAAGGGGCGAGTGGTCTCGTAACACCAGAGGCTGGAGAGGTGGCAAAGGGGGATTCTTCCTACCGTGGTGGAGGCTATCTGGAGGGACAGACGACCCAGGGCAGAGAAAAATTCGCACTGAGACCCAAGCAAGCCTCAGCCCGGGAGACGAGCCCCAGGAGGGGCGGGAACACGCATTAGCCTCTAGGCGTGCCCCAGCCCTCCAGGGGAAAAGGGAAGACAATAGGGAAGCTGGGATCACCATCCCCCTGGACCTTGCCTTTGCCTCAGGCCAGCTGAGGAGATAGCCTGAGACCAGACCACACCTCCCACACACCTATCAAGCTAAACCCAGGGTTGATCTGGGAAACAACAACAACAACAACAAAAAAAGCCTGCTTTTAGCCTAGACAAACATCAACTCAACTTAAAAGATCTGTATCTTCTGACTGAAAGAACCAAAAGCTACAACACTCAGCCAACATCATGAATCGGAAAAAGCAGACGAAAAGTGAAAAAACCATAGAATCTTTCTATGGGGATAAGGACCAAAACACAAACACCAAAGAGGTCAGAGCTGAGACTGTACTTCCATCTGAAACCTCAGATGGGACTATGAATTTCTCGCAAGCACAACTAGATTACCTGGAACGTCTGAAGAAGGATATAAAAGAAAAACTGGCCAATGATTTTAAAACCATAAAAAAAGAATTCACTGATGAGAACATCAATCTGAAAAAGAAAATTGAAGAAATGGAAAAGGAAGTTCAAAAATTAACTGGAGAGAATAATTCCCTAAAAGGAAGAGTTAATCAAACGGAAAAGGAAACTCAAAACCTAATAGGGAAAATTGATCAGATGGAAAAGGAAACCCAAAACCTAACTGGGAAAATTGGTCGAATGGAAAAAGAAGTACAAAAATTAAATGGAGAAAATAGCTCCTTAAAGGGAAAAATTGGCCAGATGGAAAAGGAGATGCGAAAGCTAACTGAAGAAAACAATACGATCAAGATTAGAATTGGGCAAGTAGAAACTAATGACTCAATGAGGCAACAAGAGTCAGTCAAACAAAATCTAAAGAATGAAAAGATGGAAGAAAATCTAAAATATTTAATTGGAAAAACAACTGACCTGGAAAATAGATCCAGGAGAGAAAATCTAAGAATTATTGGCCTGCCAGAAACCCATGATGAAGAAAAGAGTCTAGACAATATCTTCCAGGAAATCATCAAGGAAAACTGCCCAGAAGTACTAGACTCAGAGGGCAAAATAGTCATCGAAAGAATCCACCGTTCCCCACCGGAAAGGGATCCCAAACTCAAAACCCCAAGAAATATAGTTGCCAAATTCCAGAGCTATCAAGTGAAGGAGAAAATACTACAAGCAGCCAGAAAGAAACAATTTAAATATCAAGGTCACACAGTCAGGATCACACAGGACCTTGCAGCTTCTACATTAAAAGATCGAAAGAATTGGAACCCAATATTCCGTAAGGCAAAGGAGTTGGGACTCCAACCGAGGATCAACTACCCAGCAAAGTTCAGTATAACATTTCAGGCAAGGAGAAAGTCATTCAACGAAATAAGGGATTTCCAGAGCTTCCTGACCAAAACACCAGAACTCAATAGACAATTTGATCTTCAAATGCAGGTCTCCAGAGAATCATAAAAAGGTAAACAGAGGGGAAAAAACAAAAACAAAAACTTGCAACTCAATTAGGGCAATCTGTTTACCTCCCTGTAAGGGAAGATGCTGCCTGTTAATCTTGAGAACTGTGCAGCTATTATGATAAAAGGGATACATGTAGAGGGAACGGGCATAAAGTAAATGATGTCATGGCAAAAATATGATTTAAGTATGAGAAGGGAATGTAATAGGAGGTGTGGAAAGGGGGAAGCAGAAAATGGCAAATTATATCACAGGAAGAAGTACAAAACCATAGTAGAGGGAAGGAGGGGAGGGAGATGAGCATTGTTTGAGAGGTACTCTCATCTGATTTGTTCAAAGGAGGGAACAATAACCTTAAGCAGATAATCCTAACTAGCTCTATAGGTAGTAGGAGGGGAAGGGGGAAGAAAGGGGAGGGTGGCTAAAAGGGAGGAAAGAAGCAATAAGAGTAAAGGGGACTAAAAGGGAGGGGGGCTAAAAGAAGGAGGGGAAGGCTGCAGGAGGAGGGGGAGAAAAGTGAATACTATTGAGGAGGGGAAGGGAGACGGGAGAGTTAAAAGCACAAATGGTGGGAAAGAGGGTGGAGGGAAATACACAGATTGTAATCATAACTGTGAATGTGAATGGGATGAACTCTCCCATAAAACGGAGACGGATAGCAGAATGGATTAAAAGCCATAATCCAACAATATGCTGCTTACAAGAAACACATTTGAAACGGGGGGATACACATAGGATAAAGGTCAAAGGATGGAGCAGAATATATTGTGCTTCAGCTCATGTAAGAAAGGCAGGAGTAGCAATCCTAATCTCAGACAAAGCAAAAGCAGAAATAGATCTAATCAAAAGGGATAAGGATGGAAACTATATCCTACTAAAAGGCACCATAGACAATGAAGCAATATCATTACTAAACATGTATGCTCCAAGTGGTATAGCATCCAGATTCTTAGAGGAGAGGTTGGGGGAGTTGAAGGAAGAAATTGATAGCAAAACTATACTAGTGGGGGACCTCAACCTCCCCCTCTCTGAACTAGATAAATCCAACCTTAAAATAAACAAGAAAGAGGTTAAGGAGGTAAATAAAACTCTGGATAAGGTAGATATGATAGATCTTTGGAGAAAATTAAATGGGAATAGAAAGGAATATACCTTTTTCTCAGCGGTACATGGAACATTTACAAAAATTGACCATGTACTAGGACATAAAAATCTCACAATCCAGTGCAGAAAGGTAGAGATAATCAATGCATCCTTTTCAGATCATAATGCATTAAAAATTACATGTAATAAAAGGCCATGGAAAGAGAAACCAAAAATCAATTGGAAACTAAATAATCTAATTCTAAAGAAGGATTGGGTTAAAGAAGAAATCATAGAAACAATCAACAACTTCATTCAAGAGAATGACAATAGTGAGACAACGTACCAAAACTTATGGGACACTGCAAAAGCAGTTATTAGGGGAAGTGTTATATCTCTGAATGCTTACATAAATAAAATAGAGAAAGAGGAGATCAATGACTTAGGCTTGCAGTTGAAAAAGCTAGAAAAAGAACAAATTGAAAATCCCCAAGTAAATACCAAATTAGAAATACTGAAAACCAAAGGAGAGATTAATAAAATTGAAATGAAGAAAACTATTGAATTAATAAATAAAACCAATAGTTGGTTTTATGAAAAAACTAATAAAATTGATAAACCTTTGGTTAATCTGATCAAAAAAAAGAAAGAAGAAAACCAAATTACTAACATTAAAAATGAAAGGGGTGAACTCACCTCCAATGAGGAGGAAATTAAAACAATAATTAGAAACTACTTTGCCCAACTTTATGCCCACAAATTCGATAATCTAAACGAGATGGATGAATATTTTAAAAAATACAAATTGCCCAGATTAACAGAAGAGGAAGTTGAATACTTAAACAACCCCATCTCAGAAAAAGAAATTGAACAAGCCATCAATGAACTCCCTAGGAAAAAATCTCCAGGGCCAGATGGATTCACAAGTGAATTCTATCAAACATTTAAAGAACAGTTAATTCCAATACTACATACACTATTCTTGAAAATTGGGGAAGAAGGAGTCCTCCCAAATTCTTTCTATGATACAAATATGGTTTTGATACCCAAACCAGGAAGAGACAAAACAGAGAAAGAAAATTATAGACCAATTTCCCTAATGAATATAGATGCAAAAATTTTAAATAAGATTTTAGCAAAACGAATACAGCATCTAATCACGAGATTAATACATTATGATCAGGTAGGATTCATACCAGGACTACAGGGCTGGTTCAATATTAGGAAAACTATTAGCATTATCGACCACATCAACAACAAAGCTAACAAAAACCACATGATTATCTCAATAGATGCAGAAAAAGCTTTTGACAAAATACAACATCCATTCCTACTAAAAACATTGGAGAACGTAGGAATAAAGGGAACTTTCCATAAAATAATAAGCAGTATCTATCTAAAACCTTCAGCAAGCATTATATGCAATGGGGATAAGCTAGATGCATTCCCAATAAGATCAGGGGTGAAACAAGGTTGTCCATTATCACCACTATTATTCAATATGGTACTAGAAATGTTAGCTGTAGCAATTAGACAAGATAAAGATATTCAAGGAATTAGAATAGCCAAAGAAGAAACTAAGTTATCACTCTTTGCAGATGATATGATGATTTACCTAGAGAATCCCAGAGATTCAAGTAAAAAATTACTTGAATTAATAAACAACTTTGGCAAAGTTGCAGGGTACAAAATAAACCCACACAAATCCTCTGCATTCCTATATATTAGCAACAAAGTTCAACAGCAAGAGATAGAAAGAGAAATCCCATTTAAAGTTAGGGTAGACAGTATAAAATACTTAGGAGTCTACCTGCCAAAACAAACCCAGGGACTATATGAACACAATTACAAGACACTTTTTGCACAAATAAACTCAGATTTAAGTAAGTGGAAAAACATTAGTTGCTCATGGGTAGGCCGTGCTAATATAATAAAAATGACAATTCTACCCAAATTAATATACTTATTTAGTGCCATACCAATTAAACTATCAGACAATTACTTTCTAGAGCTGGATAAAATAATATCAAAATTCATTTGGAAAAACAAAAGGTCCAGAATATCAAAGGGACTAATGAAAAGAAATGCTTGGGAAGGTGGCCTAGCGCTACCAGACCTTAAACTGTACTATAAAGCAGCAATTATCAAAACCACTTGGTATTGGCTAAGAAACAGAGAGGTAGACAAGTGGAATAGACTTGGCACTCAAGATGCAGTAGGCAAGGAATATAGCAACCTTCTGTTTGATAAACCCAAGGACCCCAGCTTCTGGGATAAGAACTCATTGTTTGACAAAAATTGCTGGGAAAACTGGATAACAGTGTGGCGGAAATTAGGCATAGACCCATACCTGACACCGTACACAAGAATAAAGTCCAAATGGGTACATGATTTAGGTATAAAGATTGATACCATGAATAAACTGGAGAAGCAAGGAATAGTGTATTTATCAGATCTATGGAGAAGGGAAGAATTCTTTACTAAAGGAGAGATAGAATGCATTATGAAATGCAAAATGGATAACTTTGAGTACATTAAACTGAGAAGTTTTTGCACAACCAAACCCAATGCAACCAAAATCCGGAGGGATGTAGTAAATTGGGAAAAAATTTTTACAGCTAAGCTCGGGGATAAAGGCCTCATTTCTAGAATATATAGAGAACTGACCCAAATGTATAATCATACAAGTCATTCCCCAATTGATAAATGGTCAAAGGATATGAACAGGCAATTTTCAGAGGAAGAAATTAAAGCTATCTATAATCATATGAAAAAATGCTCTAAATCACTATTGGTTAGAGAGATGCAAATCAAAACAACTCTGAGGTACCACATCACACCTATAAGATTGGCAAACATGACAGAACAAGAAAATGATAAATGCTGGAGAGGATGTGGGAGAGTTGGAACACTAATTCATTGTTGGTGGAGCTGTGAGCGCATCCAACCATTCTGGAGAGCAATTTGGAACTATGCCCAAAGGGCTACAAAAATGTGCATACCCTTTGACCCAGCAATATCGCTACTAGGACTATATCCCCAAGAGATCATAAAAATGGGAAAGGGTCCCACATGTACAAAAATATTTATAGCAGCACTCTATGTAGTTGCCAAAAACTGGAAGTCAAGGGGATGTCCATCAATTGGGGAATGGCTGAATAAATTATGGTATATGAATGTAATGGAGTACTATTGTGCCATAAGAAATGATGAACAAGAAGACTTCAGAGAGGCCTGGAAGGACTTATATGACCTGATGCTGAGTGAAAGGAGCAGAACCAGGAGAACTTTATGCACAGCAACAACCACAGTGTGTGAGAGTTTTTTCTGGTAGACTTAGATTTTTGTAATAACACAAGAACTTCTGAAAAAAAAAAAAAATCCCAATGGTGGACCTCAAGGCAAAAAGCCTTCCACACTCAGAGAGAGAAATATGGAAGTCACTCACATAATGTAGCAGATCATGTTTGTGTATGTGTATCTGTTTGTGTATCATGTTCTGATTTGTTATACGGATTCTTTCATTTATCTTAGTCTGACTCCATAGCATGACGATAGTGAAAATATACTCAATAGGAAAGTATATGTAGAATCTATACAGAATTGTATGCAGTCGTGGGGAGGGAGGGAGGTAGTGGGGGGTGGGTGGGGAGGGATAAAATCGCAATTGTATGGCAGTGATTGTTAAACATTAAAAAAAATAAAAAAATTAATAAAAAAAAAAAAAAAGAATTGGGGTGGAAAAATTAAGTATTTATATAGAACCTACCATTTACCATGTGCTATGCTAAATGTTTTACAAATCTTATCTCATTTGATTGTCACAACAGTCCTGGGACATAGGTGCTATTGTTATCCTCATTTTACAGTTGAGGAAACAGAGGTAAACAAAATTTAAATGACTTGCCTAGGATCACACAGGTAGTGATTGTCTGAGGCTGGATTTGAACTCATTGTGTCACCTTGATGCCTAATAAGTTTATTTCTGTGATCTTTTAAAGAATTTTTTTCTTGTGGACCTGTGATTTCCTTGGGGGTAGGGAATTCTTCAGTGAAGAAACTCCCTTTATCAATGAAGATGGACCTACAACTTATCATGTCAGTTAGTTTCCTAAGGAACTGAGAAATCAAGTGTGCTTTTCGTGGTAATAACCAACATTTAGGGCTGAGGGCATTAACTCAACACTTCCCAATTTTGAGACCAGTTCTAATCACGTTGTCACTTAAAAAAATATCAAGAACAAGTTAATGTGTATTTCAGAGTATGGAACTGAAGGGAGGAAGAGACAAAAGGACTCATCTAGAATGATCTACAGATATTTTGGGTTTTATGGATAAGATTTCTTTCTTCAGGACCATTCCTTAAGCCCAAATCCCTCTGGCTGTCATTGATTGGCCAACAATAGGTCTCAGTCCAACTTCTGCTTTGTCATTGTTTAAACTCTGATGCCTCAGGGTGAATATAAATAGCAACTGTTTCTGTTTTGGCCTGAAACCCTGAGGGTCTTCCATTCCTAGATTTTTTTTTGACTGTGTAAAATAGGTAATTCTTTGCCTCATTTCTTACCTAGTCTTAATCACTGAGTGGACATTGCCTCAGTGAAACTGAGACCTGGGGAAAACCTTAGTTTAAAAGGCCAAGGTCTCCCACTGTATCAGTCATTCTGATCTATATCTTGCCCCTAGGCCCAGATGGCTCTGGAAGAAAAAATGAGGCTGGTGACTGCATGGCCCTGTCTCACTTAAATCCAATTCACTTGCAAGTCATGGCATCACCTTCCCAATGTCATGGTCTTTTTTTTGAAAATGAAGGACAGACAAAAGCAAGAGGAAAAGTCAGGAATAATAGATAGATGAAAAGGATGGTCACATATGAAATAGGTAAATATTGAGTCAAGGAAAAGTCAAGTCCAAAGATAAAACATGGTAGACAACTGGTTCAACACGATCTGGTGAGGGAGGTGGGGCCAGTCACATATAGAAGATAGTGGCCTCTCTTTTTGTGGTGGAAAGGAATTGGAAATTGAAGCAATGCCCATCAAATGGGGAATGACTGAGCAAATCGAATGTAATGGAATACCATTGTGCTCTAAGAAATGATGAATAGGAAGATTTCAAAAAAACCTGGAAAGACTTAAATGAACTGATGCTAAATGCAGTGAGCAGAACCAGGAGAACATTGTACACAGTAACAACAAGATCATGCAATGATCAACTATGATCAACTTAGCTCTTCTCAGCAACATAATGATCTAAGACAATTCCAAAAGACTCATGACAGAAAATGCTGTCCACATCCAGAGAAAGAACTATGGAGGCTTAATGTATATCAAAGCACACTATTTTTGCTTTCTTTTTTTTGGCTTTGTTTTTTGTTTTGTGTGGCTCTCGCCTTTTATTCTGTTTCTTCTTTTAGTATATGATTAATGTGGAAATGTGTTTACATGATCGCACATGTATGACTTTTATCAGATTACTTGCCATCTTAGAGGCACGAGAGTGGGAGAGAAGGAAGGAGAGAAAATTTAGAACTCAGAATCTTATAAAAATGAATGTTGCTATATGTAAATGTAAACTATCTTTACATGTAATTGTGGAAAAAATACTATTTAAAAAAAGTTACCTACCCCAGTACTGAAAAGACCAAAATTCCTCTTGCTGAAGGCCAGTCAATTGTTCTGGTCTACTTATTTGTAACTTGGCCTTTATTTTTGCGTTTACTCCCTCACTCCTTGAAACCCCAGTACTTTTGGAATCTGATTTTGGTATGATTCCTTTTTCTGGGTTCCCCTAGGTATTCTATCACTTAGTCTTAACTCACTTTGCTGTCTCTCTCATACTAACTGACCTAGACAACTCCAGCTTTTGTACTAGTAAGACTCCAATCTTTGTGTCTTTAGAACTTCCAGGATCCTTCCCAATGATTAACATCAAGAAAACACTAGTGCTCCCTCAACCTACTTATTCAGATTACCTTTAAAAAATTCTGGGGGGGCGGAGCCAAGATGGCGGAGTGAAAGCAACGACTCACCTAAGCTCCTGGAAAAACTCCTTTGGATATTTCTGGGGGGAGAGTCTGACCAGACTTTGGAGGTGTAGAATCCAGTGGGAGACGGACTTTGACAGATTCGGAGCCCAGGCTGGACTGGAAGGTCCACGGGAGGGATCTGTTCCGCGGGGGTAAGAGCCCGGCGCACAGCGCAGCGCGGTCGGCGCGGCAGGGCGGAGGCGACCCGAGGGGCCCGAGAGTGGCGGGCGAGACCAGCGGAGCAGGAGATAAGCCAGGCCGAGCCAACGATATCAGCGCAACAGCCTTTGAAATCTTCAGCCTAAAGACGGGACTTCAGTGGCTCACTACTTGAACATCCAGAAGCTGGGATGCCGGAGTGATCAGTAAGTGCTCTCCCCTCCCCCCCGATGACCGTGAGGGAACCATAAAATTCTTCCCCAGATTGATCCTGGATCAGTGGGAGCAGCAGAAAGGGGCGAGTGGTCTCGTAACACCAGAGGCTGGAGAGGTGGCAAAGGGGGATTCTTCCTACCGTGGTGGAGGCTGTCTGGAGGGACAGACGACCCAGGGCAGAGAAAAATTCGCACTGAGACCCAAGCAAGCCTCAGCCCGGGAGACGAGCCCCAGGAGGGGCGGGAACACGCATTAGCCTCTAGGCGTGCCCCAGCCCTCCAGGGGAAAAGGGAAGACAATAGGGAAGCTGGGATCACCATCCCCCTGGACCTTGCCTTTGCCTCAGGCCAGCTGAGGAGATAGCCTGAGACCAGACCACACCTCCCACACACCTATCAAGCTAAACCCAGGGTTGATCTGGGAAACAACAACAACAACAACAAAAAAAGCCTGCTTTTAGCCTAGACAAACATCAACTCAACTTAAAAGATCTGTATCTTCTGACTGAAAGAACCAAAAGCTACAACACTCAGCCAACATCATGAATCGGAAAAAGCAGACGAAAAGTGAAAAAACCATAGAATCTTTCTATGGGGATAAGGACCAAAACACAAACACCAAAGAGGTCAGAGCTGAGACTGTACTTCCATCTGAAACCTCAGATGGGACTATGAATTTCTCGCAAGCACAACTAGATTACCTGGAACGTCTGAAGAAGGATATAAAAGAAAAACTGGCCAATGATTTTAAAACCATAAAAAAAGAATTCACTGATGAGAACATCAATCTGAAAAAGAAAATTGAAGAAATGGAAAAGGAAGTTCAAAAATTAACTGGAGAGAATAATTCCCTAAAAGGAAGAGTTAATCAAACGGAAAAGGAAACTCAAAACCTAATAGGGAAAATTGATCAGATGGAAAAGGAAACCCAAAACCTAACTGGGAAAATTGGTCGAATGGAAAAAGAAGTACAAAAATTAAATGGAGAAAATAGCTCCTTAAAGGGAAAAATTGGCCAGATGGAAAAGGAGATGCGAAAGCTAACTGAAGAAAACAATACGATCAAGATTAGAATTGGGCAAGTAGAAACTAATGACTCAATGAGGCAACAAGAGTCAGTCAAACAAAATCTAAAGAATGAAAAGATGGAAGAAAATCTAAAATATTTAATTGGAAAAACAACTGACCTGGAAAATAGATCCAGGAGAGAAAATCTAAGAATTATTGGCCTGCCAGAAACCCATGATGAAGAAAAGAGTCTGGACAATATCTTCCAGGAAATCATCAAGGAAAACTGCCCAGAAGTACTAGACTCAGAGGGCAAAATAGTCATCGAAAGAATCCACCGTTCCCCACCGGAAAGGGATCCCAAACTCAAAACCCCAAGAAATATAGTTGCCAAATTCCAGAGCTATCAAGTGAAGGAGAAAATACTACAAGCAGCCAGAAAGAAACAATTTAAATATCAAGGTCACACAGTCAGGATCACACAGGACCTTGCAGCTTCTACATTAAAAGATCGAAAGAATTGGAACCCAATATTCCGTAAGGCAAAGGAGTTGGGACTCCAACCGAGGATCAACTACCCAGCAAAGTTCAGCATAACATTTCAGGCAAGGAGAAAGTCATTCAACGAAATAAGGGATTTCCAGAGCTTCCTGACCAAAACACCAGAACTCAATAGACAATTTGATCTTCAAATGCAGGTCTCCAGAGAATCATAAAAAGGTAAACAGAGGGGAAAAAAAAAAAACAAAAACTTGCAACTCAATTAGGGCAATCTGTTTACCTCCCTGTAAGGGAAGATGATACCTGTCAATCTTGAGAACTGTGCAGCTATTATGATAAAAGGGATATATGTAGAGGGAACGGGCATAAAGTAAATTATGTCATGGCAAAAATATGATTTAAGTATGAGAAGGGAATGTAATAGGAGGTGTGGAAAGGGGGAAGCAGAAAATGGCAAATTATATCACAGGAAGAAGTACAAAACCATAGTAGAGGGAAGGAGGGGAGGGAGATGAGCATTGTTTGAGAGGTACTCTCATCTGATTTGTTCAAAGGAGGGAACAATAACCTTAAGCAGATAATCCTAAATAGCTCTATAGGTAGTAGGAGGGGAAGGGGGAAGAAAGGGGAGGGTGGCTAAAAGGGAGGAAAGAAGCAATAAGAGTAAAGGGGACCAAAAGGGAGGGGGGCTAAAAGAAGGAGGGAAAGGCTGCAGGAGGAGGGGGAGAAAAGTGAATACTATTGAGGAGGGGAAGGGATACGGGAGAGTTAAAAGCATAAATGGTGGGAAAGAGGGTGGAGGGAAATACACAGATTGTAATCATAACTGTGAATGTGAATGGGATGAACTCTCCCATAAAACGGAGACGGATAGCAGAATGGATTAAAAGCCATAATCCAACAATATGCTGCTTACAAGAAACACATTTGAAACGGGGGGATACACATAGGATAAAGGTCAAAGGATGGAGCAGAATATATTGTGCTTCAGCTCATGTAAGAAAGGCAGGAGTAGCAATCCTAATCTCAGACAAAGCAAAAGCAGAAATAGATCTAATCAAAAGGGATAAGGATGGAAACTATATCCTACTAAAAGGCACCATAGACAATGAAGCAATATCATTACTAAACATGTATGCTCCAAGTGGTATAGCATCCAGATTCTCAGAGGAGAGGTTGGGGGAGTTGAAGGAAGAAATTGATAGCAAAACTATACTAGTGGGGGACCTCAACCTCCCCCTCTCTGAACTAGATAAATCCAACCTTAAAATAAACAAGAAAGAGGTTAAGGAGGTAAATAAAACTCTGGATAAGGTAGATATGATAGATCTTTGGAGAAAATTAAATGGGAATAGAAAGGAATATACCTTTTTCTCAGCGGTACATGGAACATTTACAAAAATTGACCATGTACTAGGACATAAAAATCTCACAATCCAGTGCAGAAAGGTAGAGATAATCAATGCATCCTTTTCAGATCATAATGCATTAAAAATTACATGTAATAAAAGGCCATGGAAAGAGAAACCAAAAATCAATTGGAAACTAAATAATCTAATTCTAAAGAAGGATTGGGTTAAAGAAGAAATCATAGAAACAATCAACAACTTCATTCAAGAGAATGACAATAGTGAGACAACGTACCAAAACTTATGGGACACTGCAAAAGCAGTTATTAGGGGAAGTTTTATATCTCTGAATGCTTACATAAATAAAATAGAGAAAGAGGAGATCAATGACTTAGGCTTGCAGTTGAAAAAGCTAGAAAAAGAACAAATTGAAAATCCCCAAGTAAATACCAAATTAGAAATACTGAAAACCAAAGGAGAGATTAATAAAATTGAAATAAAGAAAACTATTGAATTAATAAATAAAACCAATAGTTGGTTTTATGAAAAAACTAATAAAATTGATAAACCTTTGGTTAATCTGATCAAAAAAAAGAAAGAAGAAAACCAAATTACTAACATTAAAAATGAAAGGGGTGAACTCACCTCCAATGAGGAGGAAATTAAAACAATAATTAGAAACTACTTTGCCCAACTTTATGCCCACAAATTCGATAATCTAAACGAGATGGATGAATATTTTAAAAAATACAAATTGCCCAGATTAACAGAAGAGGAAGTTGAATACTTAAACAACCCCATCTCAGAAAAAGAAATTGAACAAGCCATCAATGAACTCCCTAGGAAAAAATCTCCAGGGCCAGATGGATTCACAAGTGAATTCTATCAAACATTTAAAGAACAGTTAATTCCAATACTACATACACTATTCTTGAAAATTGGGGAAGAAGGAGTCCTCCCAAATTCTTTCTATGATACAAATATGGTTTTGATACCCAAACCAGGAAGAGACAAAACAGAGAAAGAAAATTATAGACCAATTTCCCTAATGAATATAGATGCAAAAATTTTAAATAAGATTTTAGCAAAACGAATACAGCATCTAATCACGAGATTAATACATTATGATCAGGTAGGATTCATACCAGGACTACAGGGCTGGTTCAATATTAGGAAAACCATTAGCATTATCGACCACATCAACAACAAAGCTAACAAAAACCACATGATTATCTCAATAGATGCAGAAAAAGCTTTTGACAAAATACAACATCCATTCCTACTAAAAACATTGGAGAATGTAGGAATAAAGGGAACTTTCCATAAAATAATAAGCAGTATCTATCTAAAACCTTCAGCAAGCATTATATGCAATGGGGATAAGCTAGATGCATTCCCAATAAGATCAGGGGTGAAACAAGGTTGTCCATTATCACCACTATTATTCAATATGGTACTAGAAATGTTAGCTGTAGCAATTAGACAAGATAAAGATATTCAAGGAATTAGAATAGCCAAAGAAGAAACTAAGTTATCACTCTTTGCAGATGATATGATGATTTACCTAGAGAATCCCAGAGATTCAAGTAAAAAATTACTTGAATTAATAAACAACTTTGGCAAAGTTGCAGGGTACAAAATAAACCCACACAAATCCTCTGCATTCCTATATATTAGCAACAAAGTTCAACAGCAAGAGATAGAAAGAGAAATCCCATTTAAAGTTAGGGTAGACAGTATAAAATACTTAGGAGTCTACCTGCCAAAACAAACCCAGGGACTATATGAACACAATTACAAGACACTTTTTGCACAAATAAACTCAGATTTAAGTAAGTGGAAAAACATTAGTTGCTCATGGGTAGGCCGTGCTAATATAATAAAAATGACAATTCTACCCAAATTAATATACTTATTTAGTGCCATACCAATTAAACTATCAGACAATTACTTTCTAGAGCTGGATAAAATAATATCAAAATTCATTTGGAAAAACAAAAGGTCCAGAATATCAAAGGGACTAATGAAAAGAAATGCTTGGGAAGGTGGCCTAGCGCTACCAGACCTTAAACTGTACTATAAAGCAGCAATTATCAAAACCACTTGGTATTGGCTAAGAAACAGAGAGGTAGACAAGTGGAATAGACTTGGCACTCAAGATGCAGTAGGCAAGGAATATAGCAACCTTCTGTTTGATAAACCCAAGGACCCCAGCTTCTGGGATAAGAACTCATTGTTTGACAAAAATTGCTGGGAAAACTGGATAACAGTGTGGCGGAAATTAGGCATAGACCCATACCTGACACCGTACACAAGAATAAAGTCCAAATGGGTACATGATTTAGGTATAAAGATTGATACCATGAATAAACTGGAGAAGCAAGGAATAGTGTATTTATCAGATCTATGGAGAAGGGAAGAATTCTTTACTAAAGAAGAGATAGAATGCATTATGAAATGCAAAATGGATAACTTTGAGTACATTAAACTGAGAAGTTTTTGCACAACCAAACCCAATGCAACCAAAATCCGGAGGGATGTAGTAAATTGGGAAAAAATTTTTACAGCTAAGCTCGGGGATAAAGGCCTCATTTCTAGAATATATAGAGAACTGACCCAAATGTATAATCATACAAGTCATTCCCCAATTGATAAATGGTCAAAGGATATGAACAGGCAATTTTCAGAGGAAGAAATTAAAGCTATCTATAATCATATGAAAAAATGCTCTAAATCACTATTGGTTAGAGAGATGCAAATCAAAACAACTCTGAGGTACCACATCACACCTATAAGATTGGCAAACATGACAGAACAAGAAAATGATAAATGCTGGAGAGGATGTGGGAGAGTTGGAACACTAATTCATTGTTGGTGGAGCTGTGAGCGCATCCAACCATTCTGGAGAGCAATTTGGAACTATGCCCAAAGGGCTACAAAAATGTGCATACCCTTTGACCCAGCAATATCGCTACTAGGACTATATCCCCAAGAGATCATAAAAATGGGAAAGGGTCCCACATGTACAAAAATATTTATAGCAGCACTCTATGTAGTTGCCAAAAACTGGAAGTCAAGGGGATGTCCATCAATTGGGGAATGGCTGAATAAATTATGGTATATGAATGTAATGGAGTACTATTGTGCCATAAGAAATGATGAACAAGAAGACTTCAGAGAGGCCTGGAAGGACTTATATGACCTGATGCTGAGTGAAAGGAGCAGAACCAGGAGAACTTTATGCACAGCAACAACCACAGTGTGTGAGAGTTTTTTCTGGTAGACTTAGATTTTTGTAATAACACAAGAACTTCTGAAAAAAAAAAAAAAATCCCAATGGTGGACCTCAAGGCAAAAAGCCTTCCACACTCAGAGAGAGAAATATGGAAGTCACTCACATAATGTAGCAGATCATGTTTGTGTATGTGTATCTGTTTGTGTATCATGTTCTGATTTGTTATACGGATTCTTTCATTTATCTTAGTCTGACTCCATAGCATGACGATAGTGAAAATATACTCAATAGGAAAGTATATGTAGAATCTATACAGAATTGTATGCAGTCGTGGGGAGGGAGGGAGGTAGTGGGGGGTGGGTGGGGAGGGATAAAATCGCAATTGTATGGCAGTGATTGTTAAACATTAAAAAAAATAAAAAAATTAATTAAAAAAAAAAAAATTCTGAACTTAAACACTTAATAAAACAAGCATTTTCATATAAATACTAGAATAGAAAAAGAGAATTTTAAATTAAATTGTGGATCTCTGTTAGCCACAACTTGGTTTACATTTTATGTATATTAAATTCAAGATATAACTCAAACATATACTCTTTATCTATAACTCTTCCTGATTTTCCTTCTTTTCTCTTTTGAGTATTTTAAACTTTTTCAATGATTTTTTTCTGTCTAGCCTATCTCTATACCATTTCTCTTTCCCACCCACAAGTATGAGTTCTTTTGCTCTTTTCACCCTATTTTTCATCATTTGCTTCAGCTCAGTGATATTCTAATAAATTCACTATTACACTTTTTTAATCGTTTTCCAATTAGTAAGCATTCCTTTTGTTTTTAGTTTTTCTGCCAGGAGCAAAACAGGAGCTACTATAAACATCTTTGAATGGTTCCTATTCCTGTGGTTTTTATTTGTTTGTGGAATAGGCCTACTAGTGATAGCATTGGCTCAAAAATGCATAGTTTAGTGGCTTTTGGGCATAGTTCTAAATTGCTTCTGGAATGACTGGATACCATCAAAGTACCACCTATAGTATATTAGTGTGCTTATTTTCCCATATTCATTCCAATAATTATAATTCTTGTTTTTAGTCATCTCTACAGATCTGTTGTGTAGGAAGTTCTGTATCTGAGTTACTTTAATTTATATTTCTCTAAGTATTGGTGGCATTGGAGCACTTTTTCATATGCTTGTTGATAGTTTAGAGTTCTTCTACTGAGAACTACCTGAATATATCTTTTGAACATTTATCTATTAGGGGATCGATATTGTCCTTATACATTTGACTCAATTTCATATGTCTTGGATATGAGATTTGATTAGAGAAACTTCCTGCAAAAATGTTTATGCAATTACTTGTTTCCTTTCTAATTTTAGCTACATTGGTTTTGTCATAGGAAATGAATTTTATGTAATAAAAACTGTTCATTTTTCGCCCATGTTCCTCTACCTCCTGTTTTGTCATGAATTCTTCCTCTTTCCATAAGATCAAAAGTATTTTCTTTTTCTCTTGCTCTAATTTATGATGTAATTTTTTAGAGGGTAACTTCTACCTTGTTTCTGAATTATGGTGCAAAAGTAATAGCTGAAAGGTATTTAGCTTATAGAAGAAAAGCTTTCATGGAAACAAGAAGACTGTCTTCCAATATTTGAAAGGTTGTTATATGAAGGAAAGAAGAGACTTGTTTTGTGTGGCTCTAGGGTTAAAAGTAGGATCAGTGAGCAGATTTAATAGGAAGCAGATATCAGCAAAATACAACGAACATTTTCTAAGAATTAGGGCTTACCAATAGTTCCTTCATGAGGTCGTATGTATTTCAGGGAGAAGTATGCAGCGGAGATTGTGTATCAATTTGTCCAGGAAGCTGCTGAGAAGATCTCTTCATTGGATCAGAGGGTAGGTTAGAGAATTGGTGCTGGGTTGTGCATCAGGGGGCTGACTTCAACTAAAGAGCAGAGGTAAGCAGTGGGGCCTGTGAGAAGGGGGAAATGTCTGATTCAAACTAAGGGAAAATGGTGCAGAGGTCATTTTCCTCCAACCAGAATGCAGTGAGAGCTACTGCAGGGATGAGGGTGGGATTTATAATTCTCTGTGGAGTTAGATGTGGGGGCCTGGAGAAGTGGGTGGGAAAGTAGAGGATAGATAGGTAGACCCTCAATGCACCCATACTCCCCCACCTCAGAACTAGCTAGATGATGAGCTTTTAACCCTTGCCAGCCCCAACCCACCTGCCCAGGGAAAAGCCAGGCTGGAGATGTGTGCAGCACACAGCCTCAATGGCAATAGGCTTATGTGTGTGTGTGCATAGCCTGGGAATCTCTCCTGGAGGCCACTATTTTCCTCTTCTGGTTGTAGGGTAATCCCACCAATGCCCCTTGTGAGTAACTCCCACTTTCAGCTTTAGGTCTTTTTCAAGATAAAGTACTCTGTTTGTTGTATACCTTCTTGTTTAGTAGTAACAGAGTAGAGGAGGGCTGCTTTGAACCTACTCTCATCCCCTCAACCTTTCCTGACCCATGAGAACCAGGCCATAAGCTGAACATGCTATTCTTTGTAGTAGTAGCTATTTAACCGCTAAACGTGTATAAAACTGTGCTGCCTTTTTCGATTAGGTTGTACCTTTTTTTTTGCATGGATAAATCTTGAGCATGGTACCCCGAACCCCATTTCCCTCATAAGTCCTGTGGTATTTGTTGCTCAATTTTGTATGGCCCAGTGTTGCATAGGTCAAGTTATAGTAGAACTACCAGTGCTGAGGTTCTTCTGAACACTGAGTCTCTGTTTCTAAGTATCTAAGGCTGGACTCTAAGGGAATCTGCAAGCTAGTTGGAGAAGTAAGGCCAATCCAGTGTATTCATAAAGACATGTGATCACAGTGCACATATATAGCACGGACACTTGGAATCACTCCCACCCTCAAGCATGTATTTACTTATTTGTTTTTACTTTGCATATGAAGAAAGCAACAGGCCCCAGCCCAGTATCAAAAGCTAATGGGAAACATGACACTTTAAAGATGTGGCATGGTGTAGTGTAAAGAATAAGACCAGGATGTGAATATGAATCCTGACTCTAAAACTTACTATATAATTTGAAATAAGTCACTTAAATTCCCTGGGGCTCAGTTGTACCTGATGAGGGCAGAATATAATGAGATTATTATTTATACAACTTAAGACAATATTAGCTTTTTTATCTATCAAAACATATTACTGATTCTCACTGAGCTCACATTTCTTTAAAACTCCCAGATCTTTCAGAGATCAAGTGCTAAATAACCTTACCTCCTCCATTTCATATTTGTGAAGTTGATTTGTTTTACCCAAGCAAAAGACTTTCTATTTATCCCTGTTAAATTCTGACTTATTAGATTTAGCACAACGTTGTAGCTTGTCAAGATGTTTGGGATTTTGACTATTAGTTATCCTTCTCCAGCTTTTTTTTTTTTATTTGCAAATGTGATTCAATGAGATAATTCAATGAACATTTATTAAGTGTCTACTACAGGACACTTAAGCACTGGGAATATAAAAAGAGGCAAAAGACATTCCCTGCCCTGAAGGAGCTTACAATTTAATGGAGCTTACTATCTAACGCGTACGATCTATGCCTTTATCACACAGTACATTCTTGCCAAAAATATTAATTAACACAGAGTCAAACAGAGATCCCTGGAGTCTTCCAGCATAGACTTTCTATAACGACATGAAAACAATTACAATTACACTGAGTGTAGAGAACTTTGAGGGGTTTGAAAGAGCCCCTTATCAAGAATTCCCCTCTTCCAAGGGAGAGTAGCTGACTTGAGAAGGTAAGTGATATATTGTTCTCAGGTGCACGTCCTTGAATTCCGGTGTTGAAGTTCCAGGAATCAGGGCCCCTGCTATACAGGATAACATTCCAATAAAGAGGCCTTGAGGCCTCCCTTTCTACTTATCACAATCTGTTCTGTTTCATTCCTCAGTTGCTACCCCTATGGTTTTTTACTATTTAAGCACCCGACCCCCTAATTTATTGGCTCAGTATGTCTAGAATAAACTCAGCTTCTTCAGACTGCTGTGTCCCACCTGTCTTTTCATCCTTGTTCTGTGAGCCCCATAACTGCCCCAGACCTACTGGACTCTTCTAGCCACAGCAACTGAGAGTCTACTTGATTAATTAGCTCTAAATCCAATTATATCATTTGATTCATATGTCTCTAGCTTTTCTACAATAATAATGAGATATACAAAAGATTTTAAAAACAATTTTTCCCATTCTATGTAAATTAATTTACTTATTCAGTGCCATACCAATCAAACTACCAGATAATTGTTTTCTAGAGTTGGAAAAATAGTATCAAAATTCACTTGGAAGAACAAAAGGTCCAGAATATCAAGGGAACTAAGGAAAAGAAATACTAGGGAAGGTGACCTAGCCCTACCAGATCTCAAATTGTTTTATAAAGCAGCAATCATCAAAACCACTTGGTAGTGGCTAAGAAATAGAGGGGTAGTCTGGTGGGATAGGTTTGGTCCTCAAGACATAGTAGTCAATGAATAAGAAATAGAGGGGTAGTCTGGTGGGATAGGTTTGGCCCTCAAGACACAGTAGTCAATGAATACATCAATCTACTGTTTGATAAACCCAAGGAGCCCAGCTTCTGGGATAAGAACTCACTGACAAAAACTGCTGGGAAAACTGGATAACAGCGTGGCAGAAACTGGGCATATACCAATGCCTGACACCGTACACAAGGATGAAGTCCAAATGGATACATGATATAGGTATAAAGATTGACACTCTAAACAAATTATGGGAGCAAGAAATAGTGTATTTGTCAGATTTATGGAGAATGGAGAAATTTTTGACCAAAGAAGAAATAGAGAACATCATGTAGTGCAAAATGGATAATTTTGGTTACATTAAATTGAAAATTTTTTGCACAAACACACCCAATACAAACAAGATTAGAAGGGAAGCAGAAAACTGGGAAAGAATTTTTGCAACTAGTGTCTGTAATAATGGCCTCATTTCTAAAATATATAGAGAACTGAGTCAAATGTACAAGAATACAAGTCATTCCCCAATTGATAAATAGTTGAAGGATATGAACAGGCAGTTTTCAGAGGAAGAAATTAAAACTATCTATAGTCATATGAAAAAATGTTCTAAATCACTATTGATTAGAGAGATGAAAATCAAAACAACTCTGAGATACCACATCCCACCTATCAGATTGGCTAACATGACAAAATAGGATGATGATAAATGTTGGAGAGGATGTGGAAGAATTGGAACACTAATTCATTGTTGGTGGAGCTGTGAGCTGATCCAGTCATTCTGGAGAGCAATTTGGAACTATGCCCAAAGGACTACAAAAATGTGCCTACCCTTTGACCCAGGAATATCACTTTTGGGACTCTTTCCCAAAGAGATCATAGAAATGGGAAAGGGTCCCACATGTACAAAAACATTCATAGCAGCACTCTTTGTGGTGGCCAAAAACTAGAAATTGAGGGGATGCCCATCAATTGAGAAATGGCTGAACAAGTTGTGGTATATGGATGTAATGGAATGCTATTGTGCTATGAGAAATGATGAACAGCAAGACTTCAGAGAGGCCTGGAAGGACTTACATGAACTGATTGATGCTGAGTGAAAGGAACAGAACCAGAAGAACTTTGTACACAGTAACAACTACAGTGTGTGAGGAATTTTTCTGGTAGACTTAGCCCTTCATAGCAATTCAAGGACCTAAAAAATTCCCAATGGACTCTTGAGGTAAAATGGCATCCACATCCAGAGAAAGAAGTATGGAACTGGATCACAAAATGAAGCAGAGTATTTTCTCTTGTGTTATGGTTTGTTTGTTTTTTTCATGATTTCTCCCATTCATTTTAATTCTTCTATGTAACATACCTAAAGTGAAAATGTATTTAATAAGAATGTATGTATAGAACCTATATAAAATTGCATGCTGTCTTGGGGAGGGAGAAAAAAGGAAGGGGGGAGGAGTGGGAAGGGAGGGGGAGAAAATCTGAGATATATGGAAGTGATTGTAGAAAATTGAAAACAAATTAATTTAAAAAATTTTTCCACTTAATAGTGTTTTATTTTTTAATTACATTTAAAGATAGTTTTCAACATTCATTTTCATAAGATTTTGAGTTCCAAATTTTTCTTTCTCCTCCCCTCCCCATCCACAATTGCAAGCAATCTGACATAGGTTATACATGTACAATCATGTTGAAACATTTTTCCACGTTTAAAAATCAGAGCAAAAGGAGAAAAATTGAGAGAAAAAAACCAAAAAGTAGCAATACCTTGTTTTGATGTGTATTCAGATTCCATAGTTCCTTCTCTGGGTATGGATAGCACATTGTGTTGCTGAGAAGAACCAGGTCTATCATAGTTGATCACTGAACAATGTTGCTGTTACTACAATGTTCTGGTTGTGCTCACTTCACTCAGCTATGTACAAAAGTTTTGCTCAAATATAGGTAACCTATATCTAGAGAATCCCCCTCAAATTCTAGTTTAATAATCCAGTCAAAAAAGGAGAGATTAACCTGGCCTCACACGCTCTTCATGAGCATCATGCTGGTTCTTTCTTACCACTGCATTGCTTACTTAGTTTCCCCAAACTTGTCAATCAAAACTGACAAATTTTGGGCAAAAGTAAATAAAAGAAGACACTTCAGGTTGAATTCACCCAAATTTCCTAGTTAAGTTTGCATTCTGTTTTTTGTCTGAAGTATTTATAAAATCACTTATTAGCATTTAATCATTCATAGACTATATATATCGTGTGTGTGTGTCTCTCTCTCTCTATGTGTGTGTGTGTTCATATATTTTGTTGTTGTTTAGTTATTTTTCAGTCATGTCTGACTCTTTGTGACCCCATTTAGGGTTTTCTTGGCAAGGAGTGGTTTTCCATTTCCTCTCCAGCTCATTTTATAGATGGGGAACTGAAACAAAAAGGGTTAAGTGACTTGCCCAAGGTCACATAACTAGTAAATGTCTGAGGCCAGATTTGAACTCAGGAAGAATATAGGTATATATGAATAGACATTATGCACACCCATACGTGTACATATATATACATATATATATATATATATATATAATCATATAGCTATAGATATGGTATAGATGAATGTAGATATACAGATATCTCTATCTATATCTGTAATTTTACATGACATGACCTAATTTTGACAAGAGTAAAAGATAACTGTCTCTAGGATATATAGTTCGTTCTATCCTAGAAAGCCAAGCTAAATATACAGTGGATGAAGCACTCTGGGAGAATGGAACAAGGGAAACAAAAGCAAAGAAAACAATGAAGACCCTTTAGAGTCAATTTGCACAAAATTTCTAGTTAACTTAGGTTTATGTTTTTATCAGAATTATTTTTATAATAAATTTTTTGTCACATAATCATTTGTAGACTATGTATGTGTCTGTGTACACATTCGCATACATATATCATTTTACATTTTATAATCTAATACAGATGCAAACAAAAGGCAAGGCAACCTTCTCTAGGATATATAGCCATGGCCTAGAAAGTCAAGCCAAATATATAGTGGAGGAAGCAGCCGGGGAGGTAGAGCAAGGTGGAGCTACTAAAAACAACATTAATGAAAAAGAATGATATTTTTCATCGTGCCCCAGACTGGGGAAGTACTTGAAAAAATTGAAGGAGAATTAGTATGGGATGTTAGCAAATAGCCATGACACATCTAAACTGTAGGAGGATCTCCTGTCAGCAGTTTTCATTATTCTTGATGTCATCAAATGGCACTCAAGTGCATGGGCAATCCTTTCTCTCCCTAGCTCCCAAAAGAGAAGTGTTCACTTGCATAGGCAACTATTTTCTTTTCTTTTTTCCTGACTGACTCTTGAGGAAGTTGAAATGAGAGGAGAGAATGAAAAAGGATGGTGGGAACATCCCAACAGCTAACAAACCAAAAAGGAAAAAGAAAGAAAAAAGCCTATGAAGGATTTTATTCAGTAAAAAATTTTCACTTCTGGATGTCAAGGAGGACTGAAGAGGGGGCGCTAAAAATGAGATATTGAGGGGGATTTAAACTCATTATTTTGCCTTGGAAAGTCAGCTTTTTGGGTAGGTATGAATAATTCAGCTTCCTTCACCTCAGTATGACAAGTCTCCTGCCTATCTACTTTCTCACCTTTGTCTTTAATTTGTCTTTTCAGGTGTACGCTTCAGGCAGAGGAGAAAGGCGATGAGGGGTCAGGATTACGGAGTGCTACTGTACTGCTAATCTCTTTGCAGGTTCCTGAACCCTCAGCTTCCCTTCCTTAGTTCGGTCATCGAAATAAAAGTCTATTCACACAGCTGATGGAAGGTCAATTTCACATGTGAGTTTCCAAAGCCTAGGAGGAAAGGTGATAAACTATGTGCCTCTCAGTCTTTAAAATTTTGTTTAACTCACCTCTGTGAAACCTTTCAAGATTAGCTCTGCTGAGTGCCAGCTTCTATAATCACTTTATTAACACTACCATCCCTTAGCCTTCTCATCTCCCCAATCATTTAACATCTGCCTTATCTTTCTGTGAAGTGTTTCTCTGTGGAACTGTACTTAGCTGCATCACTCAGTCAATCACAAATGTTTTTGAGAGCCAAATGAAGTACAGAGTGAAAAGTCCTGAAGTTATGCCCTACGAGGCAGGGTGATCCTCAGAAATGCGTTCGGAACATGGAATCAGAGGACATGAGTTCACATCTTCAGTCTGCTGCTTTAAACCTATAAAATTAGCTGTCTGTGATAGATGATAGCTCATGTCCTTTTCAATTTGAGATCCTATGCTTGAATCCTGAGCTTGATCACTCTCTAGCTATGTAACTTTGAATAACCACTTAATTTTTCTAAATAGCATTTTCCTCATCTTTAACATAGTGAAAAGCAATGGGATAGTACTTTCACTATTCTCAAATTGTTGTCAGGAGTATATCATATAAAGTGCTTTGTAATGTCAGGTATTATTTTTGAGGCTCACTCCTGGCACAAAGGATGTTGATATGTTTTAGAGGCCTCTCATTATTGGATGTTTTTGATTATTGCCCTCTTGCAAGAACCAGTGAACTTCAATAACTGACCTTCATCTAAAGGTAACTACAAACTCCTCTTAAAAGTATTCCTGTGGACTTCAAAACACAGAGGTTTTATTCTTATAATAAAGACAGAGAAAGGAACTCATCTCTTGAGCCCATAGAATTTAAAGAGCCCTCTCTTCCAATGGGGTGCTCTCTTTTCATAGTTCCCATAATACTACTCTAGGTAGGGCTCCGGAAGGGGAGAATGGAAGGGTTTGATTCCCTTAGAGAGCAGCTAAGGGTTGCAATAGATAGAGCATTGCTCTTGGAGTCTGGTTGACCCAAGTTCAAGTACATTCTCAGATGCTTACCAGCTGTGACCTTGAAGAAGTTATTTAACCACCGTTTGCCTCAGTTTCCTCAACTGTAAAATGAGGATAATGAAAACACCTTCCTCCCAAGGGCTGCTGTCATGATCAAATGAGATCAAACTGATAACATGCTTAGCACAGTGCCTGGAATATATTAAGTGCTCATTCCCTATATTTGTGTTTCATCCTTCTGTTACCAGAAGTATTTTTCTTGTTAGTTCTACTTTGCTCTGCCCCATACTCTCCTCAGTTCTTGACAAGGTTCATGGGTCCTGCTCATTGATATTAACACTCTTTCCCAAAAGTCATTATGGACATGTCTTATCATTTTGAAGTCTTCATTTCCGCTACATTGCTTTCTTAAAGCTCAGTTCTCCTCCACTGAAAGATGACATTGAGTAGTTGGACTATGGAGGAAAGATAGTGGAGCCTCATCTATTGTTATTACAGCTTTTTCACATTTCTGGGGCATCACATGCCTCAAATCTATTAAATTTTTTACTATTTTATACCTAGTTCCCACAGCTCTGATCTCCACAGAGGGTTTCCTTAGGTGTCCAGGAAATTATATTCTTATGGTAGACAGATCTAGCGCTGCTGACCACTTTCTTACACTAGCACCTGGATGGTATACCCTCCATTCACACTCTCTCCCACTCAGTCATCTGTGATTCAGAAAGTCATTCCTGAAGTTTTGATCTCTCTGTCTCTTGTCTTCCTCTAGGGCCAATGGAAATACAGATTACACCAGGTTACTTCTTTAAAATAAATGCATGGAATGGAAATTAACATATTGGACGCACGTAGGCACATGGAGATATTCTAAAATTGTTTCCACATTGTTAGGTCTTTGTTGAACTGCTATTTTGAGAGACAAAACTCTAAGAAGAGAGATTTTAGACCCTTCAGAATAAGGTCAACATGTGGCACCATGTGACTCCTCAGGATAGAGAGCTTTTAGCATTCCAGCATCAGGACCACAATATCCCAGTTTTCATAACTGGCTCTGCATTGATGCATCAAGGAGAAAAGACTGACCTTCTGGAGAAAACTTTGGGACCCAGCCCAGTGGTAACTGAGATAAGGATTGATCTGGCAATTACGCTGCATTAGGACATGTTGTTGGAGCCAATGCTATATTCAGACTATGCTATGTGAGTCTTTTCCTGGTAAAAGAAGGAGGTGGGATAGGACAGAGTGTGTCCCCAAGGTATTGGCAGAAAACTTTTGCACATTTGTAATAGCTTTCAAAGTAAATATCTAATTGATATAAGTAGTTAAATGAAACTGGAATGATACTCACTGACACTTAGCAGAGAGTGAGAACCAATTGGTGAATGTTCAAGCCAATAGCAGCAGAGAATAGATACTCTAAAACCCTCAGTGTTCTTAACATCCCACTATATAGTATAGTTTTTCTGGCTCTGGGACAGTGAACCAAAGCATACTTGCTACACTTACAAGGTGTTGATGCTGTCCTAGAGATTTAATTGGCTCAGGAGACTAAGAATTCAGCCATTGACATAGCCTCCTTTGTCTTTTCAGTAAAAACTATCCAGGATCTGAGGGGCTGGAGTTTTTCCCTCAGGCTTCATACTGAAAATCAGCAGCATGATCAACAATGACACAGGAAAGCTTTGCTGACTTGAATGAACTGCGGACTGTATGAACATTCTTTCCCTGCTCTGAATGTTCTTCCCCTGCTATGGCTAAATAAATCTCTATTTTTAAACTGTTAGGTTACAAGTGTCTCATTCCATTCTAGTCACAAACCTGAGCTGTCTTCCCAAGGGTCAGACTGTCTTCCTTTATTCTCTGATTCTATGTGCATTTCTGCAAATTGAATGGTAGAATAAAGAACCATATGATCTGAGAGAAGGAACTGCTTCAAATCAAATACTGGAAGGACTGGAAGCATGGGGGTACCAGCTTCTGGTACATGGTACCCTAGAATTTTCCTTGCTTATCACAAGTACCTAGAACACCTTCAGATCATCAAACATCTCAATCAACAAAAGATCTAATGGGCATTTTTTCCTCCATTAACTTCAACTCTAACTTCACCTGAGTTTCCAGAAATCACAGACTGAAGGCAGATGCTATCTCAAAAAACAACAAACAAAAAATATGATCTTGGACATCTAATGAATTAATCTCCTCAATGAGCATTTTAAAAACTGTAAATCATAGGATCTGTTACTTTGTCCAATTTACCCATTTCACAGACTGTAAAAACTAAAAGTCAGAAAAGTGATATGTTTTACTGAGGATCAACTTCGATTTTATTTTACCTCCTCTGCCTCTACTAGACCTCAACCAGAGTCAGTAGAGGTAGTTTGCCACTGACAGATTCTGTATGATACCTATACACAAGGTTTGCAGAGAGAAAGGTATTACTCAATCTCTAATCAATTTTAATACCCTTGAATCTGCCTATTCCTCAATGTGTGTGTATATATACATATATATGTATATATATACACATACATTCATGTATGTATATATACACATATGTATACACACATATGTATGTATATGTGTGTGTATGTATGTGTGTGTGTGTATATATATATATAAATTTAATGGCAAACCATAGGGACTTGTTAGAGGCATTATGAATGATTGACCTTAAACTTGTGTTCATTAAAAAAAATATTGTCAATTCCAAATTCTCTCCCTCTCTTCATTCTTTTCCCCACCCACTGAAGAAGCATGAAATATGATCTCTATAATATATATGAAGTCACGCAAAACATATTTAAATATTAACCATATTGTAAAGAAGGCAGAAAAATAAAATTTAAAAAAATGCTTCAATCTAAACTCAGTTACTCATTTCTTTCTCTAGCGTTAGATAGCTTTGCCCATGAACTTCTCATGACTGCTTATGACCCAGTGTCAAGGACTTGTTGGTCCTGGTCAGCATAATCCCTTTCTCTCTTACCATCTATGGCAGTAATACTTGACACAGACTTGCTCCAAGCTCAAGGGAGCAATGACATCTTTGCGATTGTTGAACATAAACCAAGATGACTCATTTTCCCTTTTATGCTGAACTTTTCCTCATGGCTGAAGCTACTCTGTTCCTATAGGAAAATTTCTGATTGCATAGCCTTTCTTTTCACATTCCATCCAGTTGTAATACTCAGATTGTCTTGAATGTTTAGACTTCTTATCCATCAATCAACAAGTATTTATCAAGCATCCAGTATGAGGCAGGCACTGTGCTGGGCACCAAGCATGCATATTCAGGGAATTAAACAACCCCTCCTTGCAAGGAACTTTCATTATAATGGGGAAGATGACAACATATAGAAAACAAACAAAAAGAGACTAAATGCAATGCAGTTGTTTTAAGGTAGTTTCAGAAAAGATACAAGCAGTTGAGGGAATCAAAAAGGTTTCAAGTACGAAAGAGTGATAGAGAAGAGTCTTGAAAGAAGAGAGGGATTCTATGAGACTGTATTGGGGAAAAATGTATTCCAGGCATGAGAGAGAGCCAGCTCAGAATTGTGGAGACAGGAGATGGAGTATTATGTGTGAGGACCAGAGACAAGGCTGGTTTGGCTAGACTGTAGAGGAAGGACAGTAATTTACAGGGAGGCTGAGAAAGGTCAAAATTATGAAAGACTTCAAAAATTAAACTGAATTTATATTTGATTACAGAGACAACAGGGAGCTGCTTGAATTTATTGATTAGGGGACTGATTAGACAGGGGAATGAGATGATCAGATCAGTAAACAGGCAAATCACTTTGGCAGCAATGTAGAGGAGGAACTGAAGTGTAAACAGACTTGAAACAGAGAGACCGGTAGGAGGCTGTTGTAGTAATTTGGTAAGCACTGATAAGAGCTTGAATTAGAGTCGTGGATGTATAAGTGGAGAGAATGGGATCAGATGGGTGAGGTATTTTGGAGGTAGAAATGACAACCATGAATAATTAATGATGAGATGAAAGAGTTGATGGATTATATACATTGCATTATATGAATGGGTGGAGGCACCAAAGAACAGGGGAAGGATTGCCATCTTACTTCTGGGCAGACCTTCAGTGAAGGTGACTAGGTTTGACTAGCTTCCTGCAAACCTTCTCCTTTCCCCCACCTTCATCCTGCTTAAAAACTTACAAAAAATGTGGAAATCCTCTTCCCTTTCACTGAACCCATGTAGCTCATCAACTGAGGCTTCCATCTTTAAGTAGTATTGACTTGATTTTCTACTTATTCCAACCTCATATAACAACCTCTGAGTCTTCTCTTCCCACTTCTAATCATAGATCATTAGGAAGCACAAATAGTTCTATACATCTGACACAGACTCTATGGGGCTTCATGCAGAGATGAGTTAACTCACAAGAATATAGACCAAAATAGAGGATATGGGAGTGAGAACATAATGCATACACCTTAGAATTGGTAGATTTTTTTCAAGAAATCCATCCAATCAAGCCATAGTCGTGAAGGTGGCCTTGAGGTCTAGGAAGATTTTCAAAGGAGGGCTATGTGTGTGTGTGTATGTGTGTGTGTAGAGACTTCTGAATATAGCTGACATAAAAGTATGATTGGCAGACCTCAACTCATTTGTGATCATATTAAGATGTCAATGCTGTAAAAGGACTGAGAGCAAAAATAACTCATTAAAGAAGGATAAAAAAACCAAACTAAAACAAAATTGAGCCTTTAGAAAATCAGGCTGTGAGACAAAATGACAAGGTCCCTTAAACTCCTTATATTTGGCCTCCTAATGTGGTAGAGATTTCATGGCCTGAATCTCTCCACCTGAAAACATTTTTCCTATTTATTTTAGCCTTTTGGATATCTGGACTTTGGTGGCATTCTATTACCAAGTTGGCCTGTCTTTTTCTACCCTTATTTACATCCTAATATTAACCTCTCCTTTGTCCATTCCTAGACTAAATCTTCCTTCTATTGATCAGATGCTTCCTGAATGACCAATACCTGATGGTCCTACTTTGGACAGAATAGGAAACATCACTGTAGTATTACAGTGGACTCTGTCTTTGAACCACCTTGCTTTTCATTTCATGGGCTAGTGCTTTGGCCCCTTACTCAGACTCTCTTTCTACCTTCAGATATCATTGTCACCTATTCTTCAATCACTCCATTAAGGAGAACAGAAGGAAGATGTCTGGGATCCCACAAGAAAAAAAGGTGGAGCCTTGCCTGTCAGAGTCAGGGGACCCAGGGACAGAGTATAAGAGCAAAGGGAGTAGAATACCATACTAATTTTTCACATTCACATAGAAATTAATAGTACAGGAACAAATACAGTAGGGTATCATTGCTCCAGAGAGCTTTGTGATCACAATTTTCATATAGCCAGATCCAGAATTATAGTCAAGAAATTGAGAGACTTGAGTTCTAGTTCTACCACTAAGTATTTCATGGTCCCGAACAAATTGCTTTACTTCCATCATCCTCTGTTTCTTCATCAACAACATGGTGGAATAAATAGAGTTAGAAAATAGGTGACAAAGATTTATTAAGTGTGCAAGGAATTGTTCTAAGTGTCAGGGCTATACAGAAAGCCCAAACCATTGCCCCTACCCTCAAGCAGTTCTTATTATAATGGGGGGAGATAATATACACCAGAAGACCAAATATTTCATGACATAAAAACATATGAAACCTGCCCTGGATTAAATGATCTCTAAGGTCCAGTTCTAATATTCCATGGTTCTATGAAATTGATCAGATTTGTTCTACTTTTGTGGTAGAAACAGATCTATCACAGGGTAGATTCAGAGATTTTTGAATGCAAATACAAAAAAACCTCAAATTTTTCTAGGACAGAACTAGGAACAATAGGTGGAAACAGCAAGAAGGCAGATGTTAAGTCTTGAAGAATGAGCAGAACCTATATAAAGGAGAGAGGATGAGCATATTGGTGATGAAGATTCTTAAACCAGTCAGTCAGTCCTAAGTCAGGGAAGTATTTACTGTCTGCCTTGCTCTAGCACACAGGAGGCTGTGGGACTTGTCCTATGAGGTTTGTATTTTCCTTCATTGCCGAAGATGGTGACATCATTTCTCTGATGGCATGGTCTTCTTCAGCAACGAAGGACAAACACAATCCTGTGAGCAGACACAGCAGGCTGAATGGGGACCCAGTTAGCTGGGTAACTCAGCCCCTTCTCTCCTCTCAGCCCTCTATGAGGTAGTGAAATGCAAAGGCCTTCTCCAGAACCCCTTCAATGATTGCCTTCCTTTCATTCTTTCCCCTGAGTTTTTCCTGCATTCCCAAAGAGTTCTAACCTTTCCACTTCCCTTTAGGTTTATAGAGCTGAGTCTATCCCTTCTCCTTTGGGTCCTGGGAACTCTAGGCATTACCCCACCAGTTGAGGCCTGAAAAGCAAGGTCTGTGTAGGGAAGAGGAAAGAAGGGGAAAGGAAGAAGAAAGATGAAATATATATTGCATTGCTATTCCTGGCTCAGTCAGGAACAAAGAGCATGGATATACCCTTTCAGGGCACTATTTTATAACTCTTGATTTGAAGCTGTCCACACTCCTCAGAGCAGACAATATAGGGTAGGGTGCACAAAAGATCAGACCTCTTTTTGCTGGCATGTGCTACTTATTCCATTTTCTCTGACTTGGGAATCTTCCTTACTCTGGACCATTTCTACTTGATATGTTCCTGATTTTTCTTTACCTTCTCTAAATTCTAAACCAGATAGTCTCTGGTCTACTGAGACATATGCTTATCTCCTTGATCTTTCCATTTGATGCTTCTTAGGAAGAATTTTGTTACGCTTTGCTTTACACTTTAACTTCTTACCACAGTTCTTCATCCACTGGTGTGGGAGTCATATAAAGATTTTGTGACTTATAGTCTTTGCAATTTCCCTTTCTTCAAGCACATCCTAGTTCTACTTTTTCCTAAATAATTTTTATCATTGTGTATGTTACAAAATAAGATAAGCAGTGTAGGGAAGTAAAAGGGAGAAGTTTATAGAGAGATTGTAATTCCAAGGTAATGAGAATGGATTATATCTCTTAGGGAATAGGGGACCATTGAGGTTTTTCTCTTCTTTTACTTCTCTCTCTCTCTCTCTCTCTCTCTCAGTAGATGAAAGATATTATGCAAACAAAATTTTAATAAGGTTTATCTTATATGGACATGTTATCCCTTTGGGGGTGAGGGTTGTGTTTGGGACAAAGATCAATGAGGATGTCATTGTAATAATTCAATCCTATAGTGATAAGGGTTTGGATTAAAGTATAAAGGTGGGACTGAAAGGAAGGAGTTGATATTAGAGATATTATTAAAGAAGAATTAGCAGAACTTGGTGATTTTTCAATATTAGGGCCTATAACAAAAAGCATTTTCTAGAGAACTATTAGAAATGTATTTTCTTTGTCTTGTTTTCAGAAGGAATGAAAAGTGCTGTGGAAGAACTGACAAATTAAAAATAAACATAAAAAAACCCCTTTTGTGTTATTCCCCTAAATATGCTAAAAAGAATGAAAATATGTTGGGGTGGGGTGATAATCAGAAACAACAATAACTGACTGCCAAGAGAGGAGATCAAACTACATTTAAATGTGCACTCAGGTTTGAGATTTAAGAATTGTTCAGTCTCAGAAATGCCTTTTGAGACAAGAACAAAGCCTTATAGTTTCCGAATGAGAGGGTGTGAAGTGGCTTTTATCCTTAATGATTTTATAACGGATGGGAAGCTGTTTCAGTGGTCTGAAGTAAAGCTTTCCCCCACAACTTGGAGTTATCAGATTAAGCCTGCTATTTCAGCATTAGTGGAGTTAGAGCACCTCGGTGCTCTCAATCCTTAAAGGGCCAAGGGTTCTAGTTCCAACTTTGCAGTGATTTGCATTGTAGCCTCTAAACTTATGGGAGTGATGTGGAGCAAGAGAACCAGGGAAGACTTTGAAGTCAGAGGACCAGCATTCAAATATGGTTCTGAAGGGAACCTGTCAAATGGAGACAAAGAGATTTAAGGTTTAATATTTCAGATAAATAGCTAGTTAGCTAGCAGATTATCTGTCTGTCTATCTATCTATCTATCTATCTATCTATCTATCTATCTGTCTATCTGTCTATCTATCTATCATCTATCATCTCTTTTTGTTTAGTCATTTCAACTGGCTTTGACTCTTTGTGACCCCATTTGGGGTTTTCTTGGCAAATATACTGGAGTATTTTGCCTTTCCTTCTCCAGATCATTTTGCACATGAAGAAACTAAGGCAAACAGGTTTAAGTGACTTGCTCAGGGTCACACAACTTTTAAGTGTCTGAGACCAAATTTGAACTCAGGAAGATAAATCTTCTTGATTCCAGGCCTGACACTATCCATTGAGCCACCTAGCTGGCCCTTTTCAGCTACATAGTTGTAGAGATAGATAAATATAGATATCCATCCATAACTGCATCTATCTATCCATCTATCTATCTATCTATCTATCTATCTATCTATCTATCTATCTATCTATCTATCTACCATCTTTCTGTCTTCATCTCTGATTCTTTCTGTCTCTTTCCATTTCTCTCTGTATCTATCTCTGTCTCTCTTTCTCCTCCCCTCCAAAAACACCATTGTCCAATAATAAATTGCCAAAGGATATGAGCAGTTCTCAAAAGAAGACTGTCAAATATTAACGACCATCTGAAGGAATGTACCAAATTACTAGTAATAAGAGAAATTAAAATGAAAAGATTTCACTCCATATCCAACAAATTGGGAAAGGTAAAAAAAGAAAGACAGGCAATTTTGGAAGGACTGTGACATGATAGGCACACACTAGTAGATTGGTGGAATTATGCAAATAAAGGAACTAAAATGTCCATGTACTTTGAGCCAGAGATTCCACTACCAGGCTTATACTCCCAAAAGGTCATTGATGGAAGAAAATACTCATATATATCAAAATATTTTTACCAGCACCTTTTGTGGTAGCAAAGAATCAGAAAAAGAAGTCGTTTCTTCCTTGATTGGGGGATAGTTAAATAAATTGTTGTACATGAATGTAATGACATATTACTGGGTTGTAAGAAATTATAATGCAATAGAACATGGACAGATTTATAGAACTTATGTAGAGTGAAGTAAGTGTAGTCAAGAACACTATATGTATTTATGTATATTTATATGTGTGTATATATGTATATGTGTGGGTATATGTGTATATATGCACACGCATATCCATATCCATATATGTGTATATATGAATTAAAACAAAATAAAGAGAAAGAACTACTCAAAAATAAAATTAAATATTGAAAAAATTACAAAAGAAAGTATATCTCCAAAGAAGGGAAGAGAAAAGATACTCCCCACCCCACTCGATTACAGAGCTGAGAGGCCCATAGAGGTGATACAGTGCCTCTGTTTTCAGACCTTTTCACTATATTAATCAGTTCTGTTCATTTTTTTCCCCTTCCTTCTTTCTCTTCCCTCACTTTTTAAAACAAAATACATTATTATTTGTTGTAAGTGATGCCTTTCTGGGAGGTGAAGGGGAATCATATTGAAAGAAATTCTGGTGATGTAAAGCCAAAACATATCAATAAACATTCATAAACATATTATCATAGGATAGAATTAAAAGGAAACTTAATGGCCATGTCAACTAATCACTTTCTTTTCATAATATCATCTCTCTTGGGGGGACAACTGATCTGTCTAGAAATAATCTTTTCATGCAAAGCTTTTCTAAATTATGTATAATTTGAAAAGTTTGCTTGAGAATATTTAGTACCCACGCTCTTAAAAAACTAATGCACAAAATTTTAATATATGATTGGAATTGCACAGCTGTGACTAGATTTATATCAAAGAAATGGGTAATTTTATGATCATTAATAACAATTGCAACTGTGCAGACTAAGACAATGATTTGGGTAATCGAATCCCATGCTTCAGAGCACAAGGTGATTATGTTGAAGGAGCTTGGAACAAAGAAACTCTTGCCCCACATTCAATTCCATGTATTTGACCAGGCACACAGGGTTTTTTAGACTTTTTCCATTCATGACCCCTTCAGTGCTTCTCAAACTGTGAGTCATGACCCTAAAAGAGGTCACAATCCATAGTTTAAGAAGTGCTGGAGAGAAGGAGCAGATCACTTTTCCCTGAAGAGGTAGTTCTTTCAGAGCACCTGGGTTCTAATTCTACCTCTGCTACTCATCTGTATAACCTTGAGCAAGTCACTTAAACAAGTTGGACTTTTGTTTCCTTGTCTACAAAGTGAAAGGATTGGGTTAAATGGCTTTTGATATCTCCTCAAGTTGTAGAACTATAAATATATAACTTTTTGGTTAAACTGATGCTGAATCCTGTCTGGCAGATACGCTGTCCTCCTTTTACTCTCTTGAAGTGGCTGGGAGAATAGTAGAGCCATGTCTCACCAGCCAGTGTATAATTAACTCAGGAAGGTTCTCTCAGCTTTGGAAAGCCAACAAGAAAGTGGGTTTGAAAGAATAAGTTCAATACTAGAAGAGAACTCAGAGGAAAGTGTTGAGGTAATAGATGTTTGACAGAATCATATGCTAATACAACCCAGATGTTCAACCATTTGACCATTTGAAAACAGAAATTCCAGGAGAATGCAGAAGTCAATCTTTTTTTTTTTCCCTGAGACTTAGCACATAGTAAGAATTTATTAATTGTAGGGGCCTAAATAAGTGTTATTGCAATTCTATGTCCCATATCTATGACTTTTTACTGATCACCCCCCATGCCTGGAATGTACTCCTTCCTTCCCTCTGAATCTCTGGATATCTAGCTTCCTTCAAAGCTTGGTTCAAGCACCAGCTCCTAAATGAAGCCTCTCCTGGTCAGCCAGATTGCTAGTTCTTCTCTCTAAAATACCTTGTGTCTAATTCTATTTGTATACATGTGTATGTGTGAGAGAGAAAGAGAGAGAGAGTATGTGAAAGAGAGAGGGAAGAGGAGAGAGGGAGAGAGCCTAGGTGTTTGGAAGGAAGTTTATCCCATAAGTACAGAAGAGGAGAGGGATTAAGGGTGGAGGGGGAAGAAGATGAATTCTACCTTAGACAAACTGAGTTGGAGATGCCTATGGGACATCAAATTTGAAGTGTCCAATAGACAATGTAGCAAGACTGAACATTAAGAGAGACACAATGGATGGAAAAATAGAGTATGTAATCACATACATAGAGATGATAATTGTAAAGAAGTAGCATGTAACCCTTGGGAAGGTTACAGGGATAAGATGATATTCTTGTTCTTCTAGACAACTCCTGGCAGCTCTTGAGTTTATCATTACTTTCTCTGATTGCCATAAAAATTTTAGCTCATTCTTTCAACGAAGGCGGTTATCACTTCATGCCTAAATTACTGTAATTTAATTAGATAGATTTCTGCCATGGTGGAAAAGATTTTAACAATCTTAATAATTATAAAGAGCAAAAATAAAAATAAATGTGAGATTTGCATATTTAAGAAGCTCTGCAAAAGCAGCCTGCTGTAACAAGGCACTTACTCAGGGTAAAGGTGTCTACAAGGAACTGTTTTATAAAATCTAATTCACATGTACCTGGCAAGGGTACTTTGGAATCGCTAGTTAGGGGATCCTGAACTCTAAAATTCTTTTGTGATAAGTTGGTAAATATGTATTTGTAATTATTATTTAGATGGAGGAAATGAGGATTTGTGTTTATCACCATGAGTTAGAAGTGTGCTCTCTCACTGAAAGGATTTGAATCAGTAAAGGGGAGCTGAGCTCAGGTACAATTCTATGAAAAGAGCAGATTAGAGGAAAGTTGCTGTTCCTTTTCTCAGCACTGACATTTGCTCTCTGGAAGAGATGACTGGCAATGGGAAGGCTTTGTTACCTTTATCTGTCCTGTCACTTGCTTACTGGGAGGCTGAAACATACTAATGTCCAACTAAGAGATAAGGTCTGGAAAAAGTTCTGCAAATCCTAAGCCAAAGATTCTCTGCCCTTTCAAAAAGGTTACAGCACTACCTCAGCACTCAGGAGTAGTGGTCCAGCTCAGCCAAGGAGGGATATAGACAGCCGAGAAATGGCCTTGCCCAGTGGAGGAACAGACTTGCCCAGAAGAGGCCAGAGCTGTATGTTCAACACCATAGCCATGCTCACAAATAGACTTTTGTTCTGACTGTTTGTGAGAAAAAAAAGAATATCAAGACCCAAAGTTCCAAAATTATGCATTTCCCTGGGCACATAGATTCCTTAAATATGTACCTCATTTAACTGTTTTTTTTTTTTAAGTGTGGGTCCACATTCCCCTGTAGATATTGTGTGCATTCATAGAATAATGCACCTCAGGTTTATGAGTGTAACAACATTTCATAATTATTTTTGCTTTTTCTGTATTGTAAATGTTTTCATTAAGAGTTAATGCTATCATCTTATCTGATGAATTAAATGGGAAGTACCCTGGTGGGAACCAAGGATCTATAGTGTTAGTAATAGTTGGGTAACCATAGCACTAGGGTAACTCAAGAACCCCCAAAGTGAATTGTAATAGTGGTTGGGTTGCTTACTTTGGGAACTCCTCATGTACCAACAGAGGTGCAGGTGGTATTAGTGATGTGATCCAGAGATAAGGGGGTAAATATATGTGCTGCACACTCAGAGGAAAGTTCTCTCTGAGAGTATTTAGCATTATTTCAAACCAAAGTCTAAGATTTAAATGAAAGATCACTCTGTGTAGGTAATAATGCTGAATAAAGAAATTCTCACTACCTATGCAAATTTCTCCAGTCATTATAGATGTAGGGTGGGTTGAAGATTGTTTAAGCAGACTGGAGAAAAGGGAAATATTTTTTGATAACTTGAACTACCCTGATGAGTCACCTTTGCTACAGAAACATTTGGGAGATATTATATTGAATAATTATAAGTATATCACTTGTAAGGGTAGAATATTTAATAGTAAGTGATTCCAATCTCACCTTCCTAGGGTGACTTTGACAGTTTCTTGCAGCTGTCTCTGGGTTGAAGTTTTTCTGTTCTTATCTTCCCTGTAGTGTCTCTGGGAAATAGCAACATAGCAAAGGCCTAGAAAATGTGAAAGCAGGAGCCATGTCCCTCCTTGGTTGTGCACTCCCAAATGAAAAGTATTTTAATCTCTTATTTCTTCTGAATCGACTAGTCAATCAATCAGCACACATTTATTGAGCTCATATTATAATCCAAGCACTGCTCTTGGTGCTGGGATACAAATACAAAGAATGAAGCAATTCCCATTTATACATAATACTGGGGAAAACAACAAGTACAAACTTAAATATGCACAGAATAAGAATATAAAGAAATACAAGATAACTAAAAGACTTTGCAGGAAGGGCATTAGCAACATATAGAACAAGAATTTTTATACTGGGATCCATGGATCCCCAAATCATCTATGGTATGGATAGACAGATTTTGGGAGATCCATGAGCTTAGATGCAAATACACACACAAACACACCCACACCCACATATTTACTTATTCCTAATTAAAATTTGAAATTCCCTTCAATTATGAATTTTTCAAAAAAAATCATCCTGAGAAAGGACAGCCCCTGATATAGAAAGTGGTGTTTGATCTCTATCTTGAAATGAGGGATTCTGCAAGACAAAAGTGAAGAGGGAAATGCATTTGAGACATGAGGAGTGATCAGTGCAAAAGAGGAGGTTAGAGTTGCAATATCATAGGTGAGTAGCAGAGGATGGCATAAATTGATTGTGCCTTAAACTACAAGTAGAAGGGTAATATGAAACTGGATAGATAGGTTGGGGCCATTTGGGGATGGACTTAAAAAGCCAAACAGAGATGCTTATATTTCCTGTTTGAGATATTAGGGAAACATCGCAGTCTATTGAGGGAGGGGAGTGACATGATAAGAACATCACTTTGGGAAAATCACTTTGGCAGCTGCGTGGAAGATGGATTGGAGAGGGAAGAGACTTAAAGCAGGGAGATGAATTAAGAGGTCTCTGCAACAGTTCAGATGAGAAGCAAAAAGGACCTGAATTAAGGTGGTTCTTCTAAGTGCCTAGAACTACACTCAGCACATAACTGGGTGCTCAATTAAATGAGATTGTTGGACTGTCTGTTTCCCTCTGGGTATAATTCTGACAGTTAGCAGATAACACAATAGCTGGATCGTGATTCTGCACTCTCATACACTTCTGTAATGGAGCCACCTGGAGTGCAGGCAGCAAAAGAGTTAGAAAACAAACCATCATAATAAAGACATCAAAAAGGAAATTCACAATCTCACTCCAAGAGTAATTTCTTATTTGTGTAAACAGCTAAATAAGAAAAAAGGGAGCACAAACAGTAAGAGAATTGTTGCTCATCAATTTGTTTGGGTCAAAGTAGTCAACAAAAGTAAAAATATTACTAAAAACTTCCTACCTCCAGTCCTGAATGTAGGTGTAACAGGTGCTGTTCAGTGGTTTCTGAGCTGGGGACAATTTGCATGACTCATCCTACAGGGTGTTTTGGGATGACTTAATTGTCCTGAGATGTGGATTGACTGTAGAAGCCCTTCCACCTAAGTGTACAGATAACCAGGGAAGTTAGAGGAGCCAAAAAAAAGAGAACAGAGAGGGTATATCACTGAGCACATCACCTCTCTGTGACATTTGATAAATGGACAGTGTGGAAAGAGTGTAGGCTCATGGGGCAGGTGAGAATATCGATGTGGCTGGGCAGCAAGAAACCCCAAGTTCCCTTTGGTGTGTCCCACTTATGTAGTATCATATAGACCTCCATGGTTTTCAGTCCATAGCCAATAGGCATTTTAGTCAATTCACATTTATTAAGTCTTGTTATGTGTCATACATTGTGCTAAGCTATGTAAAGAAATACATGCAAATTTAGTGCTTTATCAGGCATTGAAGACACCAAGTCATTCATTTCATATTCATTTCTGGGTCATCACTAGTCATCTTGATGTTTGTCCTGTTACTGAACTTCAATGACTCTAAAAGAGAGAGTGAGGTCAATGACTTTGCTCAACCCTGCCTCACTTAAATCCAATCATAATGCAAGCCAGTACCCATGATGCTATCAGTTCTCTTTGAACATGGACAACAAGAACAATATACGTGTGTGTATATGTATGTATGTGTGTATGTGTGTGTGTAGTATATAAAGGAAGTAAAAAAGAAGTACTCCCAGCCCGCAAATAATTTACATTCTAGTGATTTCCCTCCCCTTCGAAGAGTATCAGAAGAGTCATGGCATTTATACCTATGGAATGTTCTGCATGTGTTTTCTAGGAGCAAGGGGGAAGATTCAGTGATGACAAGATGTGCCCAGTGTCAGTGCATTCCCTACTGAGAACATTCTGCCCTTGCCCTGAGGAGGAGCATTGGTGTCAGTGTTACAGATCTCTGTAGCACTAAATGTAAGTTCCCCAAATATCTCCTTCACCTCCTTTTCTCTGTATCTAAAATCCCCAGAATACTCATCCTTTTAGATATTGAAGTCCAAGGTCAAAACATTGTATTATGTGGAAAGAGTTAGGAAACTTCTGATATAACTCAATCAGACGAGCTGACCTGATACTCGACAATGTCACAATGGAATAAAATGAAACTTTGTATCTTCCATAAACAAGGAAGAATAAAAGTCTGCAGTACAGAGATTGAACAGCAGGGTGGAGCATTGCAATTCAGGCCTCCAGATACCTTGAGGGGAAAGGAGGGCTTTGGGTGCCTGGCAAATGATGAAGAGAAGTCACTGAAAGAGCTAATAAGAAGAAATGAGAACTTAAGATAAATTTGATCTAATATCCCACCTTACCCTTTGGGCCTGCTCTTGATTTTAGTAGCCATAAGTAAGGGTCACCTTCAGCTGCCACTAAACTCTAAGCCAATTTAAGATTTGTCCTCCAAACTGAAGTTAGGTCTCAAAAATTGAAAAATACATTTGGTCAAAATTCATGGTTCTAGGTCAATTTGCCCTAACATAAATTATCTAGTTTCTCTGCCTTCCAGGAAGGAAATTGAGACTCAATCTATTACCTTATAGAGAGAGAACAGGAAGGATTCCTTCCTGAGCTTTAGGCTTTGCTTCACTTCATTAGCTTTCTAGACACCCAGTTCAATCAATCAACAAACAACATTAATTGCCTCTGTCCTAGGCAGTGTGTTAAGCATGCATAAGACATACGATGACAGAAGTGAAGCAGCATGTCTCTTTAAGGAGCTTGCAATCTGGCTTGGGGATGGATATAACACATACATAAATAGGCATTTAATAACAGCTAATAAAAATAGCTAGCATTTATAAAGCTCTTTAAAGTTTATAAAATATAGTACATGGTGTTTCATTTGGTCCAACATGTCTGTGAGGTAGGTTCTATTATTATACCCATTTCACAGAAAAAGAAGCTGAAACTGAGGGAGATAAAGTGATTTGCTCAGGACCACAAGCTATATATGTTTAAGGCTGAATTGGAATTCAGACCTCCATGACTTATATTCCAGTATTCTCAATCCCAGAGCCACCTAGATAATTAAAGAGAGAAAGGCACTAAAAACAGGTGAAATCAGGAAAGGTTTCATGGAGAAGCTGACTTTCTACCTGAACCTAGTAGAAAATTATAGATTCTAAGAGAGCAAGTGAAGAGAGAGAGGATTCTTCATCTGAAAGACAATAAAGAAAAAGGCAGAGGTGGAAAATTTAGTGCTGATTGTGACAGAATGATTAATTTTTTAAGGCTATCAGAGTTTTTTTTAATTTTTTTTTTTCAGTTTTCAACAACCACTCCCCTTCCCTTCGACCTGTCTCCCTGAGATGGCATGAAATCTTATATAGGTTCTACATACGTTTTTTAAACACATTTTCACATTAGTCATGTTGCATAGAAGAATGCAGTGTCTGAACAGAGTGAATGGGGGCATGGTTCAAGTGCAAAACCTCGAAGTGTTTGAGTGAGTACAGCACATATGTCGGGGAGCAGTAGATCTAGTCTGGACTACTCTGAAGATTGGGCTTTAGGCAGTGATTTATATGGTTTTATCACAAAGGGACCCAGGAGAATAGGAGGAAGGCAGTGTGCCTGGAACCAGGATATTTATGCAAGCTCTGTCTTTTCGGGGTCAGTAGGAGCCAGTATGAACTGGCCCTGTGGCTGCTGGCACAGCAGAGGTATTTCTAGTTCAACCAGTGGACACTAAAAAAGATTGCTAGTATGTCAAACTCAGGCCTCACTCATTCCTCCTCATTGGCTGATTCCAAATCCCAGGTTATTTCTGCCTCTCCTGGATAATAAGACAGCTCAAGCAAATCACAATGATTAGTAAGCTCATTATTTATTCCATTTTCACAATGCCATCAAGGAGAAAAGTAGTAAGGTCAATTGAATTGAACAGTAGAGTATTGGAAGAAAAAGCAGTGTTCTTGAAGGACAAGGCTAAAAAAGGTAGGTTGGGACCAGATTGTAAATGATGCTAAATGCAAGACCAGAGAAGTTTTACATTTTATTCTTAAAGAAATATGGAACTGCTGAAGTTTAATGAGTAGGGGTGTAACATTGTCAGATATGAAACTCACTTATCTATTTACTTATTTTTCAGGCAAAACGTGCTTTGCTAGGGGGAGGAGCCAAGATGGCACAATAGAAAGATACACATATGCTAACTCCTAACCCACAGCCCATAAATTACCTTTAAAGAAGAACTACCAACAAATTATGGAGCAGCAGAAGCCACAGAACAACGGAGTGGAGGAGATTTCTGTTCCAGAGAGACCTGAAAAACTGACCCGAAAGGTCCGTCGAGCATCAAACCTGGAGCAGAGCCCAGCCCTGCCTTGGCTGCACAGCACAGAGAGGAGCAGATCCAAGCAGGCTTCAGAGACAGAATCTCCAGCAGCCACCGAGGACCCTCAACCCACAGGTGCCAAAGGTCAGTGAGAGGGTCTTTTCAGCTCACTGAGAGGGGAGTGGGGTGTCCCCACAACTCAGGCCCTCTTAGGAGGCAGCCACAGAGGCGGCAGCAGACAGGGGCTCCCAAAGCAGACAGGAGCCTAGATCCGTTATTGAAGGTCTCTGCATAAACTCCCTGAGGGAACTAAGCCATGTGTGGTGGCCCTGCCCTCACCTGAGCATCTGAACTTAATCTCACACTGAATAGCAGCCCCACTCTGCATAAGCCCTAAAGCTGGGAAGCAGCATTTGAATATCAGACCCCAAGTGCTGGCTGGGCAGATCTGGAGGCAAGGTGGGTGTGGAGAGGAAACTCAGAAGTCAAGTAACTGGCTGGGAAAATGCCCAGAAAAGGGGGAAAAATAAGACCATAGAAGGTTACTTTCTTGGTGAATAGATATCTCCTCCCGTCCTTTCAGATGAGGAAGAACAATGGTTACCATAAGGGAAAGACATAGAAATCAAGGCTTCTGTATCCCAAACATCCAAAATAAATATTCAATGGGCTCAGGCCATGGAAAAGCTCAAAAAGGATTTTGAAAATCAAGTTAGAGAGGTGGAGGAAAAACTGGGAAGAGAAACGAGAGAGATGCAAGAAAAGCATGACAAGCAGGTCAACACCTTGCTAAAGGAGACCCAAAAAAATGCTGAAGAAAATAACACCTTGAATAATAGGCTAACTCAACTGGCAAAAGAGGTTCAAAAAGCCAATGAGAAGAAGAATGCTTTCAAAAGCAGAATTAGCCAAATCGAAAAGGAGGTTTAAAAGCTCACTGAAGAAAATGGTTCTTTTAAAATTAGAATGGAACAGATGGAGGCTAATGACTTTATGAGAAACCAAGAAATCACAAAACAAAACCAAAAGAATGAAAAAATGGAAGATAATGTGAAATATCTCATTGGAAAAACAACTGAGCTGGAAAATAGATCCAGGAGAGACAATTTAAAAATTTTGGGCCTACCTGAAAGCCATGATCAAAAAAAGAGCCTAGACATTATCTTTCATGAAATGATCAAGGAAAACTGCCCTGAGATTCTAGAACCAGAGGGCAAAATAAGTATTCACAGATTCCACCAATCACCTCCTGAAAAAAATCCAAAAAGAGAAACTCCTAGGAATATTGTGGCCAAATTCCAGAGTTCCCTGGTCAAGGAGAAAATATTTCAAACAGCTAGAAAGAAACAATTGAAGTATTGTGGAAATACAATCAGTATAACATAAGATCTAGCAGCTTCTGCATTAAGGGATAGAAGCGCATGAAATAGGATATTCCAGAAGTCAAAGGAACTAGGACTAAAACCAAGAATCATCTACCCAGCAAAACTGAGTACAATACTTCAGGGGAAAAATGGTCTTTCAATGAAATTGATATCTACTTATTTTTTATTCATTCCTTCATTTATAAATTTATTTAATTTAACTTCTAATCTTTTTAATTTTTTCCCCATTTAGTAGTATTTTATTTATATCAGTTATAGGTAAAGATACTTTTCAACATTCATTTGTATAAGATTTTGAGTTCCTATTTTTTTCTCCCTGCCTCCGTCCACTCACCCCTCTCCCAAAGATAGTAAAAAATCTGATATAAGCTATAGATGCACAATCATATTAATCATATTTCTACATCAGTTCTGCAAAAGAAAAATCAGAGTAAAAGGGAAAAAAAATCTGGAGAAAGAAAAAAACAAAAAAAAGAAAATAGTATGCTTCAGTCTACTTTCGCACTCATCATTCTTTCTCTGGACATGGATAGCATTTTACATTATGAGTCTTTTGGAATTGCCTTAGATCTCTGTCTTGCTGAGAAGAGCTAAGTCTTTCAAAGTTGGTCATCTCACCATGTTGCTGCTCCTGTTTTACTCACTACACTCAACATCAGTTCCTGTAAGTTTTTCTAGGTGTTTCTGAAATCCACCTTTTCATCATTACAATAGTATTCCATTACATTCATATACCATAGCTTGTTTAGCCATTTCCCAAGTGATGGGCATTCCCTCAATTTACAATCTTTTGCCATCACTTTAAAAACAGCTGCTACAAATAATTTTGTACACGTAGGCCCTTTCCCCTTATTTATGATCCCTTTGTGATACAAACCTAGTAGTGGTATAGCTGGGTCAAAGGGTATACTCAGATTTACAGTCCTTTGGGGATAGTTTCTAATTGCTCTCCAGAATGGTTGCATCAATTCACAACTCCACCAATAATGCATTAGTGTTCCAATTTTCCCATGTCTTCTCCAACATTTATCATTTACCTTTCTTTTGTCATATAAGCCAGTCTAAGAGGTGTGAGGTGGTGCTTCAGAGTTGCTTCAATTTGTGTTTTTTCTAGTCATTAGTGATTTAGAGCAAGTTTTCATACGTTATAGATAACTTTATTCTTTTTTCATCTGAAAACAGCTTGTTCATATTTTTTGACCATGTATCAATTGAGGAATGACTTGTATTCTTATAAATTTAACTCAATTCTCTGTATTTTTGGGAAATAAAAACTTTATCACAAACACTGACAGTAAAAATTATTTCCCTGTTTATTTCTTTCCTTCTAATCTTGGATTTAATTGGCTTTGTGCAAAACCTTTTAAATTAAATCTAATCAAAATTATCTATTTTGTATTTCATAATATTATCTCTTTCTTGTTTGGTCATAAATTCTTCCCTTCTCCATAGATCTGGCAGGTAAACTATTCTTTGCTTTCCTAATCTGATTATGGTATCACTTATGTCTAAGTCATGTACTCACTTTGACCTTTTCTTGTGATAAGGTATAAGATACTGGTCTATGCCTAGTTTCTCCTACACTATTTGCTAATTTTCTTTTTTCTTTTCTTTTCTTCTTTTATTTATTTATTTAACTTTTAACATTAATTTTAACAAAATTTTGGGTTCCAAATTTTCTCCCCTTTTGTCCCCTCCCCCCACCCCAAAACACTGAGCATTCTAATTGCCCCTATCACCAATCTGCTCTCTCTTCTATCATCCCTCTCTGCCTTTGTCTCCATCTTCTCTTTTGTCCTGTAGGGTCAGATAACTTTCTATGCCCCTTTACCTGTATTTCTTATTTCCTAGTGGCAAGAACAGTACTCGACAGTTGTTCCTAAAACTTTGAGTTCAAACTTCTTTACCTCCCTCCCTCCCCACCCCCTCCCTCTGGAAGGCAAGCAATTCAATATAGGCCAAATCTGTGTAGTTTTGCAAATGACTTCCATAATAGTCGTGTTGTATAAGACTAACTATATTTCCCTCCATCCTATCCTGTCCCCCATTACTTCTATTCTCTCTTTTGATCCTGTCCCTCCCCATGAGTGTTGACCTCAAATTGCTCCCTCCTCTCCATGCCCTCCCTTCCATCCTCCCCCCCACCCTGCTTATCCCCTTATCTCCCACTTTCCTGTATCGTAAGATAGGTTTTCATACCAAAATGACTGTGCATTTTCTTCCTTCCTTTAGTGGAATGTGATGAGAGTAAACTTCATGTTTTTCTCTCACCTCCCCTCTTTATCCCTCCACTAATAAGTCTTTTGCTTGCCTCTTTTATGAGAGATAATTTGCCCCATTCCATTCTCCCTTTCTCCTCCCAAAATATTTCTCTCTTACTGCTTGATTTCATTTTTTTAAGATATGATCCCATCCTCTTCAATTCACTCTGTGCACTCTGTCTCTATGTGTGTGTGCGTGTGCATGTGCATGTGTGTGTGTGTAATCCCACCCAGTATCCAGATACTGAAAAGTTTCAAGAGTTATAAATATTGTCTTTCCATGTAGGAATGTAAACAGTTCAACTTTAGTAAGTCCCTCATGAATTCTCTTTGCTGTTCACCTTTTCATGCTTCTCTTCATTCTTGTGTTTGAAAGTCAAATTTTCTTTTCAGCTCTGGTCTTTTCATCAAGAATGCTTGAAAGTCCTCTATTTCATTAAAAGACCAATTTTTCCCCTGAAGTATTATACTCAGTTTTGCTGGGTAGGTGATTCTTGGTTTTAGTCCTAGTTCCTTTGACTTCTGGAATATCCTATTCCATGCCCTTCGATCCCTTAATGTAGAAGCTGCTAGATCTTATGTTATACTGATTGTATTTCCACAATACTTGAATTGTTTCTTTCTAGGTGCTTGCAATATTTTCTCCTTGACCTGGGAGCTCTGGAATTTGGCCCCAATGTTCCTAGGAGTTTCTCTTTTTGGATCTCTTTCAGGCAGTGTTCTGTGGATTTCTTCAATATTTATTTTGCCCTCTGAATCGAGAATCTCAGGGCAGTTTTCCTTGATAATTTCATGAGAGATGATGTCTAGGCTCTTCTTTTGATCATGGCTTTCAGGTAGTCCCATAATTTTTAAATTGTCTCTCCTGGATCTATTTTTCAGCTCAGTTGTTTTTCCAATGAGATATTTCACATTACCTTCCATTTTTTCATTCTTTTGGTTTTGTTTTGTGATTTCTTGGTTTCTCATAAAGTCATTAGCCTCCATCTGTTTCATTCTAATTTTGAAAGAACTATTTCTTCAGTGAGCTTTTGAACCTCCTTTTCCATTTGGCTAATTCTGCTTTTGAAAGCATTCTTCTTCTCATTGGCTTTTTGAACCTCTTTTGCCAGTTGAGTTAGCCTATTTTTCAAGGTGTTATTTTCTTCAGCATTTTTTTGGGTCTCCTTTAGCAGCGTGCTGACCTGCTGTTCATGCTTTACCTGCATGTCTCTCATTTCTCTTCCCAGCTTTTCCTCCACCTCTCTAACTTGATTTTCAAAATCCTTTTTAAGCTCTTCCATGGCCTGAGCCCATTGAGTGGGCTGGGATACAGAAGCCTTGACTTCTGTGTCTTTCCCTGATGGTAAGCATTGTTCTTCCTCATCAGAAAGGAAGGGAGGAAATATCTGTTCACCAAGAAAATGACCTTCTATAGTCTTATTTCTTTTCCCTTTTCTGGGAGTTTTCCCAGCCAGTGACTTGACTTCTGAATATTCTCTTCACACCCACCTTGCCTCCAGATCTGCCCAGCCAGCCCTTGGGGTCTGAGATTCAAATGCTGCTTCCCAGCCTCATGGCTTTTGGCGGGGGCAGGGCTGCTATTCAGTTTGAGATTAAGTTCAGGTGCTTGGGTGGGGGCAGGTCCACCTCATGGGCTCAGTTCCCTCAGGGGGTTTATGCAGAGACCTTCAATAATGGATCTGGGCTCCTGCCTGCTTGGGGAGCCCTTGCCTGCTCCCACCTCCGCTGCTGCCTCCCGAGGGGCCTGAGTTATGGTGGCACCCCACTCCCCTCTCGACCTGCCAAAGAGAACCTCTCACCGACTCCCATCACCTGTGGGTGGAGGGACCCACACGGCTGCTGGAGATCCTATCCCTGAAGCCCGCTCGGGTCTGCTCCTCTTGGCACTACCTGGCCATGGCAAGGCTGGGCTCGGCTCCTGGTCCACAGTGTGATGGACCTTTTGTGAGAGGTTTGCAGCACTCTCTGGAACAGAAATCTCATCTGCTCCGCTGTTCTGTGGCTTCTGCTGCTCCAGAATTCACTGGGGGTTCTTTTTTACAGAAATTCTATGGTTTGTGGGTTCGGAGCTAGTGTATGTGCATCTTTCTACTCCACCATCTTGGCTTAACCCCCTATTTTCTAATTTTCTCTCAAAGTTTTAGGTAATAGTGAATTCTTATCACAGAAATTGGAGTCTTTGGGTTTATCAAACAGTAGATTATTATAGTTATTTACTACTCTGTCTTGTGTATTTAATCTATTCCACTGATCTACTAGTCTGTTTCTTAGCCAGTACCAAACAGTTTTGATGGTTGCTGCTTAATAGTATAGTTTTAGATCTGATATGTATGGCTATGCCACATTTCCTTTGCATTTTTTCCCTTCATTCCCTTAATAGTCTGCACCTTTTGTTCTTCCAAATGAATTTTGTTATTATTTTTCTATCTGTATAAAATATATCTGTTTTGTATGACACTAAATAAATTAATTAATTTTGGTAGAATTTTCACTTTTATTATATTAACTTGACCTACTCATTAGCAACTATTATTTTTCCAGTTATTTAGATCTGACTTTATTTGTGTGAAAAATGTTTCATAATTGGGTTCATATAGTTCCTGGGTTTGTCTTGACAAGTAGATTCCCAAATATTTCATATTTTTATATTGTTTATATTTGTATCTTTATATATTTAAATTGCAATTACTTTAAATGCCAGTGATTTATGTGGGTTTATTTTATATCCTGCAACTTTGCTAAAGTTGCTAGTTACTTTGCATAGCTTTTTATTTGATTCTCTAAGTATACCACCATATCTTCTATGAAGAGTGATAACTTTCTTTATTCATTGACTATTCTAATTCCTTCAATTTTTTTCTCTTTTCTTATTGTTAAAGCTAACATTTCTAGTACAATATTGAATAACAGTGGTGATAATGAACATCCTTGTTTCACCCTTGACCTTATCTGGAAAGCTTCTGGCTTATAATCTCCATTACGTGTAATGATTGTTGACAGTTTTAGATAGATGCTATTTATCACTTTAAGAAAAGCTCCATTTATTCCTATGCTCTCTAGTGTTTTTAATAGGGGTGAGTGTTGTATTTTGCCAAAAACATTTTCTGTATCTATTGAGATAATCATGTGATTTCTTAGTTTTGCTATTGATATGGTCAATTATATTGATAGTTTTTCTAATATAGAACCAGTCCTTCATTCCCAGCATAAATCCCATCTAGTCACAATGTATTATCCTTAGGATAAATTGCTGTAATCTCTTTGCTAATATTTTATTTAACATCTTTCCATCAATATCCATTACAAAAATTGATCTATAATGTTCTTTCTCTGTTTTTGCTCTTCCCGCTTTAGGTATAAGCACCATATTTGTAACGCAGAAAGAATTTGGAAGAGTTTTTGGTAGAATTCCTTCTTTGACTATTTTTCCAAATAGTTTATACAGTATTGAGATTAACTGTTCTTCAAATGTTTGGTAGAATTCATTCCACCTGGCCCTGGAGATTTTTTCTTATGGAGTTCACTGAGGTTGTGTTCAATTTCTTTTTATGAAATGGGGTTAAGTGTTTTATTTCCTCTTCTTCTAAAATGGGCAATTTATATTTTTTCAAATATTCATCCATTTCACTAAGATTATCAGATTTATTTTGCATGCAGATGGGCAATATAGCTTTTAATTACTGTTTTAATTTCCTGTTCCTTGGTAGTGAATTCACCCTTTTCATTTTTGATACTTGAAATTTGGTTTTCTTTTCTTTTTTAAAACATCAAATAAACCAAAGATTTATTTATTTTATTGTTTTTCCCATGAAATCAAATCTTAGTTTTATTTGTTAATCAAATAGCTTTCTGAACTTCATTTATTAATCGCTCCTTGGATTTTCAGAATTTGGTATATAACTGGGGATTTTTAATTTGTTCTTTTTCTAGCTTGTTTTAGTTTTATGTTCAATTCTTTGATCTCCTCTTTCTCTACTTTATTAACATAAGCATTTAGAGAAATAAAATTTACCCTAAGAACTCCTTTGGCTACATTCCATATCTTTTGGTATATTGTCTCATTATTGTAATTTTATTTGATGCAATTACTGATTGTTTCTATAATTTGTTGTTTGACCCACTCATTCTTTAGGATTAGATTATTTAGTTTTCAATCAATTTTTACTCTTTCTTTCCATGGCCCTTTATTACACATAATTTTTATTGCATTATTATCTGAAAAAGGATGTATTTAATATTTCTTCTGTTCTGCACTAGGTTGTGAGGTTTTTCTGCCCTAGTACATGCTCAGTTTTTGTGTAGGTGTCATGTGCCACTGAAAAAAAGATATATTTCTTCGTATTCTAATTCACTTTTCTCCAGAAGTTTATCATAACTGACTTTTCTGAAATTCTATTTGCATCCTTCACTTATTTTTTTATGGTTAGATTTATCTAGTTTTGAGAGGGGGAGATTGAGGTCCCCCAATAGTATAGTTTTGTTGTATATTTCTTCCTGTTACTCACTTAATTCCTCCTCTAAGAATTTGGATGCTATACCACTTAGTGGCACATATGATTTATATTGATATTACTTCATTGTCTATGATACATCTAAGTAAGATGTCATTTCCTTCCTTATCTCTTTTAATTAGATCTAGTCTGAGATCAGTACTGTTATCCCTGGATTTTTTTTTCTTCAGCTGAAACATAATGTATTCTACTCTAGCCTTTTACCTTTACTCTGTGTGTATCTCTTTGCTTCAGATTCATTTCTTGTAAACAACACACTGTGGGATTATGGTTTTTAATCTACTCTATCTGCTTCCATTTTATGGAAGAGTTCTTCCCATTCCCATTCACAGTCATGACTATTACCTGTCTTTCTCTCCATTCTATTTTCCCTGCTTGTACTTTTCTCTTTCCTTTTACCCTGTCCCTCCTCACCAGTGTTTTGCTTTTGACCACCACCTCCTTCAATTTACTCTCCCTTCTCTCAACCCTCCTCCTTTTCCTTTTCCCTTTCCCCTACTACTACTTCCTTCCCTTCTATCCTCCCTTCTATCCACCTTCCTCAATTTTTTCCCCCTTTCTTTTCTTTTCCATTGGGGTAAGATAGATTTCTATACCCAATTGAACCTGTATGTTATTTTCTTTTTGAACCAAATCTGATGAGTAAGCTTCAAATAATGCTCCTCCTCCATCTTTCCATTTACTGTAATAACAAAATTGTGCCTCTTTATGTAACATAATTTACTCTATTCTATCTCCCATTTTCCTCTTTCTCTAGGACAATCTTTCTTTTTTTTTTACCCCTTAATATTTTTATATCATCAAATCAAAGTTAACTTATGCCCACACACTCTATGTATACCCATTCTAACTGCCCTAATGAAGAAACAGTTCTCAAGAGTTACAAGTTCCATCTTCCCAAGATGTTGAAGTTTAATCTTATTGAATGACAGTTTTTCTCCTTTTCTGTTTACTTTTTTATGCTTCTCTTGTGTCTTATATTTGAAGATCAAATTTTCTGTTTTGTTCTTTTCATTAAGAAATTTTGAAAGGCTTCCATTTCATTGAATGCCCATATTTTCCTGTGGGAAATTATACTAAATTTTGATGGGTAGTTGATTTTTGGTTATAATCCAAGTTCCTTTGCCTTCCAGAATATCATATCCTAAGCTCTCTGATCCTTTAATGTAGAAGCTGCTAAATTCTGTGTAATCCTGACTGTGGCTCCACAATGTTTGAATTGTTTCTTCCTTGCTTGCAAGCTTGCCAGCTTGGCTGCTTGTAGTATTTTCTCTTAGACCTGATGATTCTCGAATTTTGCAACAGTATTGATTGGAATTTTCAGTTTTGGTTCTCTTTATGGAAATGATTAGTGGATTGTTTCACTGACTAATTTATCATCTGGTTCTAGTTTATCAGGGCAGTTTTCCTTGACAATTTTTTTTTCCAATTCAGTAAACATTTATTGAGTGCCTACTATGTGCCAGTCACTGTGTTAAAGTTCTGGGAATAATTTGTTTTTCCTGGGAAAAAAATTGTTTTTAATTTATTTAATTATTTTTAGCTTTCAACATTCATTTCCACAAAATTTTGAGTTCCAAATTTTCTCCCCACCTCTCCCCTCCCCCACTCCTAAACACTGCATTCTGATTATCCCTTCTCCTAATCTGCCTTCCCTTCTATAATAACTCTCCCTTCCCTTATACTCATCTTCTCTCTTTTCTTGAAGGGCAAGATAGATTTCTATACCACATCACATGTATTTCTTATTTCCCAGTTGCATATAAAAGCGATTCTCAACATTCATTCTTAAAACTTTGAGTTCCAACTTCTCTCCCTTGCTCCCTCCTCACCCATCCCCACTGAGAATATAGGATATATATGTGTAGTTTTGCAAAACACTTCCATAATTGTCATGTTGTGAAAGACTAACTATATTTCCCTCCATCCTCTCCTGCCCCCCATGTATTCTACTCTCTCTTTTGACCTTGTCCCTTCCCAAAAGTGTTTACTTGAAATTACTCTCTCCTCCCATTTACCTTCCCTTCTATCATTGCCTCCCACTCCACTTATCCCCTTTTCCCCTACTTCCCTATAGTGTAAGATAGATTTTCATACCAAATTGAGTGTGCATGTTGTTCCCTCCTTAAGGCAAATGTGATGGGAGTAAGCTTCATTTTTTGCCTCTCACAGCCCTCCTTTTCCCTTTCATTGAAAAAGCTTTTTCTTGCCTCTTTCATTAGAGATAATTTGCCCCATTCCATTTCTCCCTTTCTCCTTCCTATATATTCTTCTCTCATGCTTTAATTTTTTTTTAGATATCAGCCCTTCCTATTCAACTCACCCTGTGCCTTCTGTCTATATACATGTGTATAATCCCTCCAATTATCCAAATACTGAAAGAAGTTTTAAGAATTATAAATATGATCTTTTCATGTAGGAATAAATAGTACAACTATAAATAGTACAACTTTAGAAAGTCCCTTAGGATTTCTCTTCCTCTTTACCTTTTCATGCTTCTCTTGATTCTTGTGTTTGAAAGTCAAATTTTCTATTCAACTCTGATCTTTTCATCAAGAATGCTTGAAAACCCTCTATTTCATTGAATGACCATTTTTTCCCTTAAAGTATTTTACTCAATTTTGGTAGGTAGGTGATTCTTGGTTTTAATGCTAGTTCCTTTGACTTCTGGAATATCATATTCTAAGCCTTTGCATCCCTTAATGTAGAAGCTTCTAGATATTGTGTTATCCTGATTGTATTTCCACAGCACTCAAATTGCTTTCTTCTAGCTGCTTGTAAAATTTTCTCCTTGACCTGGGAACTCTGGAATTTGGCTACAATATTCCTAGGAGTTTCTCTTTTTGGATCTTTTCCAGATTGGTGGATTATTTCAATATTTATTTTACTCTCTGGTTCTAAAATATCAGGGAAGTTTTCCTTGATATTTTCATGAAAGATGTTGTCTAGGCTCTTTTTTCATCATGGCTTTCAGGTATTCCCAAAATTTTTAAATTTCATCTCTTGCATCTATTTTCTAGGTCAATTGTTTCTCCTGTGAGATATTTCACATTGTCTCCTACTTTTTCATTCTTTTCATCTTGTTTTGTAATTTCTTGGTTTCTCATAAAGTTATTAACTTCCATGTGCTCCATTCTAATTTTTAAAGAACTATTTTCTTTAGTGAACTTTTGAACCTTCTTTTGCATTTGGCCAATTCTGCTTTTTAAAGCATTCTTCTCATTGGTTTTTGAACCTCTTTTGCCATTTGAGTTAGTCTATTTTTAAAGGTATTATTTTCTTCAGCATTTTTGATTCTCCTTTAGCAAGCTGTTGACTCACTTTTCATGATTTTCTTGCATCACTCCCATTTCTCTTCTCAATTTTTCCTCCATCTCTCTTATTTGATTTTCAAAATCCTTTTTGAACTCTTCCATGGCATGAAACCATTGCATATTTATTTTGGAGGTTTTGGATGCAGAAGCCTTAACTTTTATGTCTTCCTCTGATAGTATGCATTGTTCTTCCTTACCTGAAAGAATGGAAGAAAATACCTCTTCACCAAGAAAGCAACTTTCTGTAGTCTTATTTTCTCTCCTTTTTTTGGGCATTTTCCTAGCCAGTTACTTGACTTTTGATTCCTTTGTCAAGAGGAGGCTATACTCTATGCACCTGTAAGTTCTTAGTTCCTCCAAAGTGTCACAATGAAGTGAAAGGTGTTTTTCCTCTTCTCACCTGTGCTCTGGTCTGGAAGCAATCACAAGCTATTCTGCCCAGAATCTGTGAATAGAATTCCCTCTCCAGGGCCTCCACCAGCTCCATCTGACAGTGCTCCTCCTTAGCTCAGGAATGCCACTCAGGGTTGAGATCCAGATCAGCTGCTCACTTTTCCCAGGATCTTTAGGTCAAGGGCTCCAAAAATGGACACTGCTGCCACCTGGAACTGGGAGTAGGGCAGGACCTTGCTCCCTTGTCACCAAAGTGAAAGAGCTTTCTCACTGAAATTTGAAGCAGTCTTTAGTGTTTGTGGGTTGAGAAATCTGGGAACCCACAGCTGCTACCTGGAACTCATCACCATGAAGCTTCCTTTAGTCCTTTCTGATTCGTGCTGAACAGCCAAGGCAGGACTGTGCTCTGTCTTGAGTCCAGTGCAATAGATCTTTCCTGTCAGGCTTCCATGCTGTCTTGGACTGGAAATCTCTTTCACTCTGTCATTTTTTAGCTACTGCTCTGGAATTTGTTTAGAGTCATTTTTTTATGTGTATTTTATGAGCTGTGGGGGGAGAACTTCTTCTGCTCTGTCCTTCTACTCAGCCATCTTGGCCCTATCTTTGATAATTTCTTAAAAGATGCTGTCCAGGGGGTGGAGCCAAGATGACAGAATAGAAAAATGTACATACACTAGCTCTTCCCCCACAGCCCATAAAAATAACTGTAAAGAAACACTTTCTACAAATTCTAGAGCAGTAGAAGTCACAGAACAATGGAGTGGAAGAGATTTACAGCCCAGGGTGAACTGAAAGGCTGATGGGAAACGTCTACCACACTAGATGTGGGGCAGAGCCCAGCCCAGCCCAGCTCAGCCTTGACTATAATTCACAGTGCCAGGAGAAGGACCAGAGCAGGCCTTGGGGGACAGAATCCCCAGCAACAGTAGCAGTGGTTTGCAGATCCCTCAACCCACAGACACCAAAGGTCAGTGAGAGGGTTTTTTCATCTGGCTGAGAAGGGAGCAGGGTCTTCCCATAGCTCAGGCCTCAGGCAGTCATGGGCAGAGGCTGCATCAGGCCACAGCAACTCCCACAGTGGCCTGTATCCATTGTTGGATCGCAAAACCCCTGGGGGAACTGAGCAGTGGATCCTTACCTCAGTCCTGCATGGTGGCCCTGCCTCCTCCAAAAGCCCCTGGGGGAATTGAGCAACTTATCTGAATCCCAGCCCCCAGTTCTGGCTTGGTGGAACTGGAGGCCAGGTGGTTGTGGAGCAGAAATTCTACCACTCACAGATTTTGAACACAGAAGTTTCTAGTTGATCCCAGACCATGGTACCTGCTTGAGTGTTCCATCTTGGAGGAACTGAGATCTTACAGATCCCCAGAGTAAACCCTACTTTTGAAAAAGGACTCAAAAGTCAAGTAACTGTTTGGGAAAATGCCAAAAAAAAGGTAAAAAATAAGACTATAAGACTTTATTGGTGAACAGATAACTTCTCTCATCCTTTCAGATGAGGATCAACAATGCTTACCATAGGGAAAGACATAAAATTCAAGGCTTCTGTATCCCAAGCATCCAATATAAATATTCAATGGTCTCAGGCCATAGAAGAGCTAGAAATGGAAAAGGAGGCTCAAGAGTTCACTGAAGAAAATAGTTCTTTAAAAATTAGAATGGAGCAGATTGAAGCTAAAGCTTTTATGAGAAACCAAGAAATTATAAAACAAAACCAAAAGAATGAAAAAAATAGAAGCTAATGTGAATATATCATTGGAAAAGCAAATGATGTGGAAAATAAATCCAGGAGAGACAATTTAAAAATTATGGGACTACCTGAAAGCCATGATCAAAAAGAGCCTAGATATCTTCTTTCATGAAATTCTTAAGGAAAACGCCCCTGATATTCTAGAACCTGACCACAAAATAAATATAGAAAGAATCCACAAATAACCTCCTGAAAGAGATCCAAAAAGAGAACCTCCTAGGAATATTGTAATCAAATTCCACAGTTCCCAGGTCAAGGAGAAAATATTGCAAGCAGCTAGAAAGAAGTAATTCAAGTATTGTGGAAATACAATCAATACCACAGGCTCTGACACCTTTTACATTAAGGGATTTAAGGGCTTAGAATATTATATTCCAGAAATCAAAGGAACTAGGATTAAAACCAAGAATTACCTACCCAGCAAAACTGAGTTTGATGCTTCAGGGGAAAAATGGTCATTCAATGAAAGAGAGGACTTTCAAGCATTCTTGATGAAAAGACCAGAAGTGAAAAGAAAATTTGATTTTGTAACACCAGAATGAAGAGAAGCATGAAAAGGTAAACATGAAAGAGAAATCATAAAGGACTTTCTAAAGTTGAACTGTTTGCATTCTTACATGGAAAGATGATATTTGTAACTCTTGAAATTTTTCTCAGTATTTAGGTAGTTAGAGGGATTGTACATACACATATACACATGTATATGTGTGTGTGTGTGTGTGTATGTGTAGACAGAGAGCAGACTGTGAGTTGAATAAGAAGGGATGGTACTTAAAAAAATTAAATTCAGGGGTGAGAGAGGAATATATTGGGAAGAGAAAGGGAGAAATGGAATGGGGCAAATTATCACTCATAAAAGAGGCAAGAAAAAGCTTTCTCAATGGAGGAGAAAAGGGAGGAGGTAAGAGGGAAAAAGGGAAGCTTACTCTCTTCACATTTGGCTTAGAGAGGGAATGACATGCTCATTCAGTTTGGTATGAAAGTATATCTTGCACTACAGAAGGACAGGGGAAGGGGAGAAGGGGACAAGAGTGGTGAGGGGGATGATAGAGGGGAGGGCAAATGGGAGAATGGATTTATCAGAAGTAAACACTTTTGGGGAGGGACAAGGTCAAAAGAGAGAATAGAATAAATGGGGGGCAGGAAAGGATGGAGGGAAATATAGTTCGTCTTACAGAACATGAGTATTATGAAAGTCTGTTGCAAAACTACAAATATATAGACTATATTGAATTGCTTACCTTCTCTGTGGGGGTGGGTGGGGAGGGAGAGACATTGGAACTCAAAATTTTAAGAACCAATGTTGAAAAATTATTTTTACCTGTAGTTGGGAGATAAAATATATAGGTAATGGGGTATAGAAATCTATCTTGCCCTATAAGTAAAGAGAGAAAAAGGGGATAAGGGAAGGTAGGGGTGTGATAGAAGAGAAGGTATATTGAGGGAAAGGGTAATCAGAATGCAAGGCATTATGGGGTGGAGGTAGGGAGAGATGGGGAGAAAATCTGGAACTCAACATTTTGTGGAAATGAATGTTGAAAACTAAAAATAAATAAATAAACATTAGAATGTAAGGTCCTTGAGGACAGGGACTGTCTTTTTGCTTGTATTTATAACCCCAATACTTGGTACATAGTAAGTGTTCAATAAATTGTTGTCAGCTAAAAAATAGGAAAGAAAAAAGAAAAAAAAATCGTGCTGGCCTCAACAGAACTCATGAAGTAGGGAAAAAAAATGGGGTTTGGGGGAACAGATACTGAGTTCTTTTTTGGATATAAGATCTAAGATACTTGTGAGACATCAAGTGCCAAAAATCTATTAGACAATTGGTGAAGAAAGATTGAAACTTAGGAGAAAAAGGATAGTTGTATAGATCTGGGAGTTATTAGCATAGAGAACACACACAATTTTTCCTAGGCATTCAGCTGTGAAAGGGGGAAAGATATAGGTCAATAGCTTGAGAGGATGGAAGGGTCTATTAAACATTTTTTTAACACCAAGGAAGCCTGGGTTTTGTTTGTAAACTTTAGGGAAGAACCTAGGAGGTAGGGAGTAGTTGAATATCCAGGAGGAAGTAATAATGGGAGCAGTCTGCTCACAATTATGTAAGGGAATAAAGTAACAGGCATATTTTCAGGAGTTAACCTTGATGAGAAAGGCCACCTCATCATCTGAGATTGTAATCCTCTGCTTAGAACCATTCCAAGGGAACTGTGTATTCAGCCTCAAGTCTTTTAACACTTTTCACAACTTTTTAAGCCTTCACTTGACACTAAAAGACAACTTGGAAAGATGAAGCTTTCTCAGACCCTGAGCTATCTTGACTTCCTAACTTTAGATAGCTACTTTCCTTGACCTCTTAGTGCCTGTCCATCATCTACAGTTTTTAATTTTGCCTCCTCCTGTGGACTACATTTAGCATCCATTGTATTCGTACTCTTCAAGCCCCTGTCTCCGTATATATGTCAGATTATAAAAGAGAGCTTGCTAGGGATGATTTACAAGAAAAAGAAATCTACATAAAATCAGAAATATATATTTATATAAGGTAATTAAAGGTTCAAGTAAAAAATTCTTAGACTGACATCAAAAGGGATTTAACTTCTAAGCTTGTGTAGCTGGTTACAGTTCCCCCAATCTTGTATGGTCTCTGTTAATTCCATCTGCTCTGGAATCATCATTTCTTGTAAGTTTCAGTTAAGAATAGTGTCTGTATTCTGTCCCAGAACTGCCTGACCACCCCCATCCCCCTAGGAATGGAATCGAACCATCTGGGTCCAATGAACTCTAGAACTCACTCATCTATTTTTAACCTCAGTGACATTCTATATAAACCTAGAAACTTTTTGATAACACAAGAGATTCTGTAGATTCTACCTATAAATCTATGCAATTTCCTTTCATCTAGGTTCCCCTCCATCTAATGAGAAAAGGAAGAAGCAAAAATCATTTTTGGAGTTCACATTTACTTTCAAAACTAGAAAGGCTCAATCCAAGAAACAAGTTACATACAGAGGTACTATATCTGTCCTGTCTGTCTATCTATTCACATGTGTACATCTATACATGTATACATATGTACATACATGCAAATATATACAATATACATACATGTTTTCTGTATTGGTTTTAGCATAAAGAATAAAATATATGTTCCTACCTTGTGGGTTTGATTGTTTTTCTATAGCCCTGTCCTTGTAAATTATTTTAGCTTCAGTCTCCAAAAAGGTAGATGTGGAAAAAAGAAGAAAACATATTTATTTATTTAAATTTCAGAGACACATTGGTCAGCTTTCATCAATCTCTGTTCTGATGTTTTCTGTGTATGTTTTTTTGAATTGTGATGTGCTGGAGAAAGTTCATTATTGGAATACATAGAAGTCATCTCTCAATTTGAAAGGGATAAATAGGGTGACCTGTGGAAAAGATGGGACAAAAGTAAATGAAGTATTCTATTTGAACTCTAGGGAACTTCATGCTCATAACAGTCTACATATGGAAGGGAGGTTTCCTCTTCCAAATGAGAGGATTGGACTAGAAGATCACTAAATTCTTTTCTAGCTCTAAACTCTAGCACCTATGAAAAAAATGATTAATGTTAGTAAAGACAATAAAGCAAAGGCAATCATTTGAGGGAAGAAGGGCATATTATGGCTTCCACACTAGGAAATGTTTGCCAAACTTCCTTCCCAAGTAAACACTGTGATTAACAAAATCCATAAGAAGAAAGGAGAGAAAGAAAAGTGTTGACATTTTTAAGCCCAGGCCTCATTATTCTATAGGTACAGAAGATCAAATGTGAGTAGAAGCAGAGAAGCATCCAGGTAGGAATTTTGCTCTAAGAACAGAGTACATTTGCAGTAGTCTGGTGCCTCCAGGATGATTTTCCTTAGTGTATGCCAGTGTGGCCTGATGGTGCACTTCCAAAACTGGGAAGGCTGCCAGTAAAGCATTTCTAATTTTTGTCTCCCTCAGGACATCTAGTGGGTCTGCACCTGCTTTGAGAATGTGCTCCAAGGTCCAAGCATGTCCAAGAAGCCACTAGGGAGTTGGTTGGTGATAATTTTGTGTCTCAGGCTCAATAGCTGCTGAGTACCTAATATTATTTTCTGAGACAACATCCTTTCCTACAGGGCATGATTGTAGCAGAGGGAAGGGACACTGCTACTTAGAATAATTCTTACTTTGATTCAGCTGCTACAAAATTTGTATATATTGAAGGACAGATATTGCCAATAAATGTAAAAAAACAAAAAGGAATACGAATTGCATGATTTACAAATCAGAGTGCAATAAAATAGTAATTTCATAAAGTATAAATACAAGGTATAGGTTTAGTTGGAGAATTTAAATGTCAAATAATGAATAAGTCAAATAACAAATCATAAAAATAATTAATATTTATACGAAAGACACTGATAATTATAAAATAACATACCAAATATTTATGGACACATTCAATGCAACACTTCAGAGTCATATATAGCATATATACACCTATGTATGTATATATACACATTCCCAAATTTACATATATGTCTCCATATCACATAAGATATAATGCATCTAGAATAAAAATGGAAGTAGCTGAATGGAACAGAAAAATGCATTACATTTCTCAATTAAAAGATTTAATTTTTAAAATATGTAGACAATTAAATATATGAGTAAAAGCCATTCTCCAGTAGGTAGTCAACCTACATGAAGAAACCATTCTCAACAGAATTGCATCCATTAATAATATATGAAACAATTCTCCAAATCACTAATAATAAGAGAGGTGCAAATCAAGCCTCTTTCCCCCAGGTATCACTTTACCCCTAGCATGTTAGCAAAGATGACAGAAGAAAGAAATAGTTGATGCTGTAAGGTTTATGGAAAAACAGGAAACACTAATGGATTATTGGTGGAACTGTGAATTACTACACCCATTCTTGAAAACAAATTGGAATTATGCAAATAAAATGACTAAATGACTAAATGACTCCGATACTCCTCTGCTAGGCATATCACCCCCAGAGGCCACTGACAAAAAGAAAGGCCTCATTTACATCAAAATACTCACAGTAGCACCACTTTGTGGAAGCAAAGAACTGGAAACAAATTAACTGAAAAGGTCAAGCAAATTTTACATAAATGTAATAGAATTCTATGGTTCTATAATAAATGGTAAACATGATTAATATAGCAAAATAAAAAATACAATGCTACATAGGTAATGTTAATTTGTCATTTTCAAATCAATATGAATCCCAGAGGGATTCATGTCTATTTGAAATTGACTTCTCGAGGACTTTCTTATGTTAAATAGCTATACAGACGTTCTGTAATGGGAATTACAAAGAGAATAGGAAGAAAGGAAGAAAAGAAAGACAAATTAAAAGCAAAATAAAATGTGGAAGAAATGCAAAAGTCCAAGTCTTTTCTTCCTCCTTCAGAAAGAATGTCTCAAAATTTCACAATCTGCTCCACATAATGAGTGATAACATATTTTTGTGGTTCATAGTGCATCTCCTAATGCCAAATGGTGACGATGAATCATAGCAGTGCCAATGATATCAGAGTCACAGGGCAGACGATGACACCACAGTGTACTATCAGATTTCTTTTCCTGATGTATGTGGTGATGATGAGTAGAACAGCCCCAGGAACATCAGGGCTTCTGTAAAACATTTCTGACGTAGTTAAAAATTCTTCATCCTGCATCAGGGTCGTCTATAACAAGTTGGCTAATAGGTCATAAGCTTCTTGGATACAATCTGTTCCAGGATCTAAGTTATTATAATGCCCTTCTAGGACCCGTACTCTGTTAGCATTCATGGCCCACTTGCTAAAACCTCCCCTTCTCTAAGAGTCACATCCAGGCAATATGTAAAATCTTTGCTTCCTTAGAGGCATCTGTGGAAGGGCTGCCCCTTTCTTCCACAATGGCTAAATAAGGACTGTCCATTTTGATTCAGTGATGAAGAATTACCATCAAGTTAAAACTGTGGGATCTCCTTTCTTTCAGGTAAATATATATCCCTTACAATTACATAGCAAAAATTTAACTTCCCCCATTCTAATAAAAAGCATAAACAAGGTGACTCCCAACAATATACCTTTGCATCCCCAAGCCTTTTCTGAAAATGATTTCCCTGAAATATCCAAAAGGAAAGGAAGTCTGTCAGTTGAAGGCGATATGAATACTTTTCCAGGGTGTATGGAGCACTCTGATAAGGCAATGGCCTTAAGGTTAAGATAACTCTGTGCCAGAACAGAATAAGGAAGAACTGGAGAGGATCAACCAGAACTATGTTAAAACAGACAAACAATGCTCCCCCCTCCCCCCCAAAAAATAAACAAACAAACAAATGAAAAAGCCCAAACACCATCTTTATCCTTTCTGGAGACTGGATCCAAACAAAACAAAACAAAAACCACACTGGAGTGCCTGTTGGGAACTAGCTGAGGGCCACTAGGGTTAGGAGCAGAGTGTTTCCTTAGTGAGAGGGATCATAAAGTCCTGAGTCCAGCACAGTGTATCACCACCCAAATGTCCATATTAACACTAGATCACTCCCTAACCTTAGCTACTCTTATAATTTATGAATTCCAACCTGACTGTTTAACCAATGTCTCTAATAGGTGCTGACATGCCACACAAAGAACTCTACACAATGGGAGGAATCAACAAAATTCCTCCACTAGTCCTGACACCAAATGGGAGAGACTTCATCCTATCCTGTGAACTCCGGGATCCAGATTACTTGTCTAGACCTATGACTATTGCTCAGGAACTTGTATAAATCATAATCTTCTCTGTCCTACCCCTCAAGTTTCTCTCATGTGCTAATCACTAAATGTGAGAGGTGACAACTACATAGATTGGGTCCTTTTATGCCCCCCGACCAGGAGGCTGCAACAGGGAAGTTTAGACTAATCAGGTTGCATGGGGGAAGGAAGCTTTGTCAAGGTCAAAGAAAGTGAATCAGAAAACCATTGATTCTACCACAAATTCAAGATGAAGCTAGCACAACTGAGAAGACAATAAAATGACTACAAGGAAAAGATAAAAGAACCATCACAAACTAGTAAAATATGAACATTAAAATATAATATAAGAAATTGTTTCACCGTACAAGGTATGAGAAAATAACTCCCCACACTGTTTTTCAGATGTGAAGGTTCACAGGTGTTGGCACAGTGTATATATTGCCAGTTTTTAAAAATGTATTAATCGATTTTAAAAAATTGTTTCCCATTCTCTCTCTTACAAAGGTATATGGGACAGCTTTCTATGAGAAGGAATGGAAGAATAAAGGAAGGAAGTTAGGTGATGTAGAACAAAAGACATTACAATTTATTTTTTTTAAATGCCAAACTTTGGTATTCTAGTTTCAATCTTCACTTATCATAAGAAAAGATGGTTTCATAAAGAATTCCACAATAAAAATCACTTTGAATTAAAAAAAATTATCATTTGGAATGCAGGAGGCTCCTAATGCTCATAAAAGTTAGCTAACCACTCTGGGTAAAATGCAAAATTGAACTAAATTTTACATAAGCAATATGTACTGTAACATCTAATTTTCACTTGACTGTTGATTTGAACTTACAAATCTCTAAAAAGCCCATGATGGTGGGGCTGATATGAGTGAGACATTCTGTAACAAGGTTAAGGAAAGGAGAACATACATCTGAATTTGAGGAGACGTGTTACTTTTTCTTCATGTTCAGTTTTCCCCTCTAGGTTAATATATATGTAGCCACCCTTCTAGTAGGTAATGCATGCTATGTATCTATACCCACATTTTAGAGTTGCAGAGATTCATATTTCTTCTCTGATATGTAGACAGTTACATTCTAGGAGGGCTGAATCTGTCTAACCTACAAATTTTTTTAAGTAAATTTGATTGCTATTTTTACAGAAAATGTTTTCACTAGATATACTGGTGCAGAAATAAAATATGGACTCCTAAACTCTTGAAGTTTTAAAACAACTTTGATGATGATGATGAGATGGTGATGATGATAAAGGTTACTTTATTGCTTCCATCTCCACAAATGACTCACGTGAAAACATTCCGGATTTCTTTTTATTGATGCCATATGAAGAGTCAGTTCTTCACTCAGTGGGATGCTGAATTATCACCCAGGCAGGTCTAGGTTTCTAGAGAAAGACCATCACTGGTATTCTCTCACAGTCCCATAGGTAACTGATGAAGGCAAATCCACTCTCATCACTTAAGCCCTTTCACCCACACCAATGCACTTCCAACTATACAAATCAGACAGTAACAATGACACTTTTAGATCTTAAACATAGCCATTTACTTAGCAGCAAGGAAAGAGAAATAATGTCACAGATACTCACATTAATTCAAGTTCATGAATAATAAAATACATCACAACCCACACATAAATCTTGGTTAAACTCCTCCACCAATGCCTTCAGTATCTAGGAGAAGAGGGAAAGAGTGGGTAGACCTAGAAATCTGGCAGGTAAATTATGTGACAGAAAAAATCCCATGTGCACAGGGTTAATCACAACTTTGTACTTCAGTCTTTAATGTTATTGGTCTGTTCAGGATGCAGAGTAGCTTCCCTACTACTTGTTTTTCGTGGTCCTTATTATTTTTCAGTTGGGTAAATTCACTTCACTTTTATACTCAAATCAGCAAGGCTAACTGAAGAAAACAATTTATGTAGCTAACCCATTAGCTATTGCCCATGAATCAGTGAATATATGACACTGTCCTCCTTGTTCCGTTCTAATAGCTTGGTGTATTGCCCTCAGTTCAGGATATTGACTACTTCCACCTATCTCAGTGCTTTCAAAAGACTGCCTTGTACATGGGTTATAGGCTCCCACTTTCCAATGTCTTTTATGGCCCAAATATTTTGCTGTCCCATCAGTAAACCATGCATGTCTCTTTTGTTCTTCAGTTAATGAATCATATTCCTCATTCCACTTTACCAAGGATTGTAACAACTGTTGCTTTGGTCTGAAGAGTATACCATTCCGTTGGTATCTATGTTTGTTTTAGATACATGCAAAACATTTTTGCTTGTTTTAGATCTATTTTGAATATGCCATTTTCATTTAATTATGCTAGCTTCCTGTGCCTGTCCAATTCTATGAGAAACTTGGGTACTCACTACTTGGGTCATAATTGAGATTCCAGGCTTTGGTATTACCTCATGGCCTAAAGTCAGCTGTTCAGTATCTACTAAAGCCCAATATGCATCTAGCAACTGTTTTTCAAAAGGGGCATATTGAACTCCAGATGAAGGGAGTTTCCTAGAAGGAGTTTCCTAGACCAAAATCCTAAGGGTACATTTCAGCTTTGTTGTTTTTGCTACGAACTCCAGTTTGCATATTCATCCTGTAGAGTCACTTGTAATTCCACTGGGCCACATTGCATTGACCATAAATCTAGGGTCAATTGAATAGCCACCTTAGATTCATCAAAAGCTTTGGTCTGCCCAAGTCCCCAATCAAATTCATATTTTTTTCCTAGTAATTTCATATAAGGGTTTCAAAATTTGTCCTAGATGAGGTGTGTGATGTCACCAATATCCAAATCATCTTGTAAACTTTTGGGCCTCTTTCTTATTGGTGGGGATAGGAAAATTCTGAAATTTGTTGGACTTGTAGGAGAATCTCTCACAGCTCGATTCCATTGTATACCCAAAACCTTTACAGCTTGAGCTGAACCTTGAATCTTTGCAGGGGTAATCTCCCATCCTTTGTTTTTCATATGCTCAATTAAAAGCATCAAACTCTTCTCCATTTCTTCTATAGTTTAGTCCTGTATCATAATATCATTTATGTCATGGATAAGCTGTACACTAGATAGCTCTAATTCATCCAAATGTTCAGTCATAATCCTATGACAAATAGTTGGGCTATGCAGATGTACTTGTGGCAAGCATGTAAAAGTATATTGTTGGCCCTGCCAATCGAAAGCAAATTGGTCCCATTGTTTTGAATCAATTGGGATAGTAAAGAAAGCATTGGTTAAATCAATAACTGCATACTGAATTCCATCATATTTCTGTATCTTTTCTATTAAAGTAATGGTATCTGGAATAGCAGCATCCAAAGGAGGAGTGACTTTATTCAATTTTCTATAATCCACTGTCATTCTCCATGTCCCATCTGACTTTTATACTGGCCAGATAGGATTATTCCATCTAGTGGTCATAGAAACTAACACTCCTGCTTCAACATATTCCTTTATAGAACTAGTAATCTCATCTTGTCCACCTGGCACATGATACTGCTTTAAAGTTATCACTTCAGAAGGTTCAGGCAAAGTGATTGGGTCCATTTTTATTTTACCCACTAAAACTGTATTAATTCCAGTCTTCCTTACAGCAACCTGGTATCTCCCCTCAGGTAAATTTAAGGTCATACCTCTCAATATATCTGTTCCAACAATGTATTCAGGAATGGGTACAGTTACCACAGTATATTCACTCTTAAGTAATTGCCTGATTTTCAACATTAGATTAACTTCTCTGGCTGATATTTCAGTCACTCCCAATCCTGTGATGGTGATAGGACTTCTATGTTTAAACTTATCAGGGTTTCCATACATAAGGGAAGCCTCCACCCCAGTATCTATTAATGCCCTGGTTATAGTATTTGGTCCATTTTTCCAATATACGGTCAAATTTATATGGGATCTGTAATCCCATGTGTGTATTTCTTTAGTCTGAACTGGGGCTTGGCCAACTTCCTATTCTCTCTGAAGGTGTGACAAACTTGGATATAAGGGATCTGTAGGGGCAGTTCTTACTTCTCGATTTCATCTAGTATCAAGTCCTTTTTCTTGGTACATTCTGTATAGTTCATAAGTTGGAATACCATCAATGGTTCTAAAATCTACCCCTGATATCAATAGAGCAGTAAACAATTCTCTCCTTGTCAATTTGTTCTGATTTTGAATCTGCTGGCTATTCATTCTTCTCTCTCCAGCAATGTTGTCTTTTCCCCAGTTTCCAAAGTTGCCTTACTGTGAAATCTTGTCCAGCACCTCTGAAAGAGGGTGCCCTACTTCCCCAGTTATTAGAGTCAAAATTGAGTGCTTGTAAGTAGGAGGAGCTGTCTTTACTATTATATTCCTATGGCACACTGCAAACGGAGTATCAAAGTGTGCATCTGCATTTCCCATCATTAGGACAGTCTTTATTACTTCTTCCTTTAACTTTCTTATACAGTCCCTAAGTGAATACTCCCCTAGGAGTATTCTGTCTCCCCTAGATCACATAGAGTCAGTAGGATACTGTCTGCTGCAGTCAAAGCTAACAGATTAGTTGTATTGTTAACTCCTTGCATATTGTAATCTCTAAAAGTTTGCTGTACAAAAGGATTCTGACTAAAACCTATAAATTTCAGGCAGTCAATGGGATATATAGCTATTCCTCCAGCTCCATCATCACTGATTCTCACCACCCAAGATATTAATGATTCCCCTCAACTTTGGGTGAATTTACTCAAAATTTCTGTGACCTCCCGCTGAGTAAAATCCTCAATTATTTCCCTAAACCCTGGGTTACCTCCTTAGTTCTCCTGTTTTAGCCTCACTATTGGGCATGCATCTGACTGACAAACTTCTTCCTCTAAAATTATTTCACATCCTTTGTCACTGAGACAACTAGTCTGGGTCTACACAAAGATCAGATGTGCATTTCTTCTGTTAGCCTTCAGCTTCTTCTGAGCTAAATGAACATCCTTTCCTTCTGCCTGGGACCCCCCCTCACACCCAGACTGCTCTTGTACTCTTTTTCCATTAGAATTTTCTCCTTAAGCAGCTCATCTCTGTTTCTACACATAATATGGTAAGTCGTTAGTAAAATCCAGCCTCTCCTACTTATCTTTGCCAATTCTTTCCCTGGTCTTATTGGTATTCCTTGCAAACACCTTTCCAAATCTCCAGGTTTCCCCTCCTGTAACCTCTCTTCCCAGTTTTCACAGAGTCCAGTGCTTTTACCCCACTCCCTTGCTATGAGGAATATGGCAAATTCTCCCATCCTGTGTTATTAATGTCTTCCTCTAAGTTAATTTTGCCTCCAAATACCTTGAGATTGATTTTATACCTTGTGATCCTGTTTGTTACACCAAATGTATGGCCAAGGCAATATTCATAGCACTGGCGATAACTATGAATATGCCAGGGTAGTTTTCAACTGTCAAGTATAAAAGATTCGCCATACAGAAAGCAGAAGAAAAACATTTATTGAAACACCAGGAAGCCAAATTCCAGAACCAGAAAGCAAAATATGTCATGGTGACCAAGAAGTTAATAATTATGATCACAACAGGGGACAAAGCCATTTTCAAACCTCCTTTCCCTCAGCCAGAGCCTTCTCAATATCAGTTGACACACTGTGTCAGTTGACCTGTGTCAGTTGGCCTGCATTCTGTCCTTTCTGACCTGGCCCCACTCACTCACTTCCTCCTGGTTTCACTCCACCCTTCCTGTTCCACCTCTTAAGCAAGCACCTCTCATCACATGTGACTTAGGCTTTCAGGTGATTTAAGCAGATCATATGGGCCTGTTAATTAATGAGAAAAGTCTTTCCATTTAAATTACTATTACGCACTCTCATTTCTCTTCCCAATTTTTCCTCTACCTCTTTTACTTGATTTTCAGAATTCTTTTTGAGTTATTCCATGACCTGAAACTAACTCATCTTTTTTCTTGGAGGCTTTGGATGTAGAAAATTTGGCTTGTTCTGAGTGTGGATTTTGATCTTTCTTGTCACCATATTAACTTTTCATGGTCAGAATTTTTTTTGTTGCTTGCTTATTTCCCAAATCTGTTTTTTGACTTTTAACTCTTTGTTTCTGCTTCCAGTGTGGAAGGTGAACTGTTCCAAGCTTCCAGGGTTCTATGCAGCTGTTTTCAGATATACTTCTAGGGACCTGTAATTTTTCAGTTCTTCCAAGGTGATATGATCAAAGGAGAGGTGTGTATACTACTCTCCTGATCTGTTCTCTCATCTGTGCTTGACCACAAGCACTCTTTTCTGCCCTGGAACTGTGACAGAAGTCCTCGCTCCACTTTGACTGCAAGCTGAGGTGTGCCAGTGGTCCTCCTTACCAGGACTGCGATCAGGCTCTGAGCATGGGCAAAGCAATGGAGTCCTCTCTCAGTGTCAGCGGAGACCTCTATTATCTCCTTCTGACCAGTTGTTTGACCCTCTTACTCTCTGTGGGCTGAGAGCTCCAGAAACAGCTGCTGCCACTGCTAATTCAGTGATTTCAAAGGCCTATTCCTGTTTTACTGGGTTTGGGTCTGTGCTGGCATGACCTGCACTGGACTGTACTCCACTCTCACCCAGTTGCAACAAACCTTTCCTGCCAACATTCCAAGTTGTCATTGGCTGGAAAAGTATTTCACCCCATCCTTTTGTCTGTTCTGCTCCTGCTGGAATAGTTTTATGGCATTATTGAAAGAGGGCTTTGGGGGAGATCTCAGCTGAGTTGCTGCCTTTTCTCTGCCATCTTGGCTCTGCTCCCAAGATTCTTCTTTTAACCCACTTTTCTCTTGCTGTCAACTCAAAATCTCTCACTTAAGTCAACAATCTTCCTGGGGGTTTATAAAATTTCTCTCAACTTCTGTTAAATCCTTGATTGTAAGTCTGCATTCCCAAATGAATTTCTGGGAACACACACACACACACACACACACACACACACACACACACACACACATCTCCAGAGGAATTATGCTTGACACAACCTCCTCTACTCCAGTGATGCTCCCTCATTGACATTCAAATCAACTGAGGGTCAAAAACATAATAACTGGCTATCTCAGCCTGAGTGTTAAAGCCCAAGGGCTTCAATTAGCAGTCAAAACTCTTAACACTTGAGTACAACTATAACCACTTTAAATACAATTGGGAAATATTTAACCAATAAATAAAAATAGCATACAACACAAATATTGTTAATTTGTGGTTTTTTACTTTCTATTTGAATTTAAGACTAACGATCTATCTACATGTTTGTTCCATATGCCTGACTTTCCTGTCATTGACAAAATCACAGTTTCTATAACATTCTGGCCAGCACAAAAGTTCTAATTTCTCTGCAGAAGAATATTCTTATCAGGACAATGTTAGTCAGATGAATCAACTAGACCCTTGACAATGAAACAAGAAAAAAGGGAAAAATTCCTGGGTGTAATTCTCCCATATGGGTGATTGAATGCAACAAGGATTATAGAGTACAATAAGCTAAGTGGAGTGAGCCACAATCTCATTTTGTTTAACAAACCAACACAATTCTACTTCTAGAACTGCTACATAACTGGTTTTCTTTTTGACTACCACTATAACTCAAACTCTCATCATTTCTTGCCTGGACTCTTACAACTGCTTCATAAGCTGCCCTTCTGCCTCTGGTCTACTTGTCTTTCCAATGTATCATTTGAGCAGTTGCCAAAATTATCTTTGAAAAGAGAGGCTCAAAAATAATGATAAGAACTTCATTATATGTCAATTGTTTTGAAAAAAATGCAAACTCCTTAGCTTGGCATATAAGCCCCTCCAAAATCTGCTTCTGGTCTATTTTTTTGGTGTAATTTCAAGGCATAGGACCTTGAACTTGATATTCCATCTTCAAACACTATGCATTTGTATATCTGAAATGCATTCCCTTCTCATCTCTGCCTTTAAGAACATGAAGTTGGAAAGAGAAAGTGACTTTGAGGTCCTATAGCCCAGTGCCTTCTTTCTGCACATGAAGAAACTAAAGGTGAGAGAGATTAGGATGACTTGTATAGTTCATGCAGCTAATAAGTAGCAGATATGGGATATCAAGTCTTCTGTCTCCCAAATCAGGTGTCAGTTCACTTCCTCATGGGACCCCTTCTCAGAATCTTCTTTTAGGCTCATCTCTGCTTACTCTTCTTCTGTAAAGAACTCTCTGAACCTCATCCTCCCTGGGCGAAAATTATTATTTCCATCTTCAGTTTGCTCTAGCATATTATTCTGGATCTTTCCGTTGCTTGCATCACATGTTTTCAGTCAATAATCAATAAACAATTATAAAGTATTTAATTGGTGCCAAACACTGTACTAGGTACTGGCCAAAAAGAAAGGAAAAAGAGTCCCTGTCCTTAAGGACATCACAATCTGATGGAAGGAAATACTATGCAAATAATTATGTACAAACAAGATAAATACTGGATAAGTAGGAAATAAGCAACGAAAGGAAGACACAAGAATTTGGGGAACTTCAGAAAGGCTTCCTATAGAAGGTGGGATTTTAGCTGGTACTTGAAAGAAGTCAGGGCAGTGAGGGTGTTTACTTCTTTACATAAGTATGACAACATGGGGGATAGACAGCATAAATGCCTAGAGTAGGAGAGTGGAGTGTCTTGTTCAAGGAACAGCCAGGTGACCAGGGTTGCTGGATGGAAAGTACAAGAATCTCTTTTGTATTATGGCCCTTAGTGTGTACATCCTTTGCTGGTAAAATGGCAGCTCTTTCAAGGAAGGAACTGAGTCATTAAAAAACTAAGAGAAAAACAAAATAAGGGAAACTTTGCCTTCTTAGGCACTAAGACATTGTTTTGTACATGTTGTTGTTGTTCACTGTTTTTTTCAGTCTTCTTGACTCCTTTTGGGGTTTTCTGGGCAAAGATACTGGAGTAGTTTGTCATTTCCTTCTTCCACTGCGCCACCTAGCTGTCCAAAAAAGTATGTTGGAGATGGATATACAGCTATCTCTTCCACAAGGAGACTTTCCCCATAGTGTTTTCAATATATCTCCAGTGGGCATAAAAAATTAAATGGAATTTTTTTAGCACTTTTGTAGAAGTCAAAGAGGACATTCAAAGACCAGCAGATTAGACAGAGCCTATGACCAAATATTTAACCCAAATTTTACAATAATGTTGTGTAAACACCCTATAAAAGGAAAAGAATAAAAAGACTTCTGGTATGGAGGGGCAAAATTTTTATGTGAATTTTTCAGATTGAGAGGGTACCACACCCCTACCCTTCGTGATGCAGAAGGGATAACTATAGAATTGTTTAGTCTTTTTAGGTATGTCAGACTCCTTGTGATCTTGTTTGTATTTTTCTTGTCAAAGATACCGAAGTGGTTTGCCATTTCCTTCTTCAACTCATTTTAGAGATGAGGAACTGAAGCAAAAGGGTTAAGTGACTGGCTCATGGTCTGAGGTCAGATTTCAGCTCAGGAAGATGTCTTCTTGATTTCAGGTCCAGCATTCCATCCATTGTGTTACCTAGCTGCCCCTGTTACATATATAGCAGATGCTTAATAAATACTTAATGGATTGAATTCAAATACTCTAAAGCAGTAGAACATGTAAAAGAAAATACCAAAAGTGTATATTTGCAGCAAAACAAATACCTTCCTTATTATGAGCTGATTAGTTGGTTAGATGAATAATATATCTTGCATTTGTAAAGGACTCTTTATTTTTAAAGCACTTTAATATGCATTGCCCCTATTTGACTGACAAGGATACTGAAATTTAGAGAAATTAAGTAAGTTGATAAAGCTCACCTAGTGACTACAATAGAACCTGAGGGTTGTGGTCTAGTACTCTTTCCTTCTGAAAATAGTCCTTGCTCAGAGTCAAGCAGAATTGTTTGTTTCTCTATATGGGCTTTACACAGAGGCAAAATATATTCAATGACCCCTTACTATACCCCTAACCTCACCTAGCCATCTTAGAAATGGGTGTTGTTGGTCACAACGTGAGAAGTAGGATCAAGAGCATTGAGGATGACTTACTGAACTCTTTCCATAACAATTACTAGAAACACAACTCAAGCTGTATTCCCTGCTGACAGTAGGTCAGCAGTGTTATCTTCCTCTGTGAAAGACTGAACATCCATTTATGGAAATAGGTTTGTATTCCCTGAACACATGCCAGCTGTCAGCAGGGAAAGGTAGACTGGAGACAAAATGTGGAGCAGGGGAAAATCAGGCTGAGTGTATTGATTTGCTGGAATGATACATACCCAGAGAATTAAAATCACCAATCAACCGAGTGCTGTTCGGCTATTTCAATCGCAAATGACATCATTTTTTGCCCTTCCCCCTCTTATCCAACTTGCTAAAACCTCTCTAAGTGTCCTTAAAGGCCCATTCATTCATTTAGTGATTCAAATTCTATCTCCCACCTGGAAGATTTGCCTGACCACTCTGACCAGTCTGGCTGTCAAATGTTCAACAACCAGCTCTCTGAAAAAAACAAAAACAAAACCAAAAAAACCAAAACATGCCTGACACATTTTAAAATGCAATCTAAGTTATTAACATTTTATCCACCATTTTCTTAAGTCTAGGCAATCAACAAAACAATAAATCAAGCTCTGATTTACAGAATCTTAAACTTTTGAGGTATAAATGCTTATGTGGAAAATCTGACAATTGCTGTTGGTGTGAGGTGGATCCAGCACATGCCTGACCCTGGCCCTCAGGCAGGGGAAAGAGCTAGAGAATATCCTAATGTCAGAAGAAACAGTTCTGCCATTTATTCATTGTGTGTCATTGGACCAATCTTTTGATCTGGAGAATCCTTGATATGCTTGCTGAGCTCCCCCAAGTCAATAAACTTATAGGATAGAAGCTTTTGTCTGCAATCTAGAGACATTTCCCCATGAAGGGTTTGACATTTGCATTGACACCTTGTTAAAAGGACAATTGACTTTTTTCTCTTCTTAATACTCTATATTCATTTCTCAGGGAATACCATAGTATTCGAGCAATAAAAATCCCAGACAATATAAAAAGAAAAACAAATGAGAGAAAAATATCTATACATACATATGTATATAACATGCAAAATTTGCATATTAAAATACCTTGCATGTATGTAAGATTTTAAGATTTACAGAGTATGTTATATGTGTTGTTTTAATTGATCTCCACAACAGCTCTGTGAGGTAGGCACAATTTACATTTAATTGGTTTCCAGTTTCTAAGATCTTGATTGCTTTTGAGTGTCTAGGATTGCCTTCAAATAGTCAGCCAGACTGGGAGTAAGAAAGATGTACTCATTGTGAGGAACCACCCCACTTTATGATCTATAAAGTGAACTTGTTGAGACCTTTCTTGTACTTCCCTTTAAATATCTCTCTATTTAGAAGACAAACCAGTTTGTGACAGAACAAATGTGAGTCTTTCTGGTTTCCTCCTGCTCTCCTTGCCTCAAGTCTCTTCTCTGTATATTTCATCCTCCATACTGCTGCCACTGCAGAAGTGATTTGCTTACAGCAAGGTCTGGCCATGTCAGTCCCATATTAATTAAATTCCAGTGGTCCTCAATCAAGTCTATGATAAAATATAAACTCTTACTTGACATTTAAATACCTTCACAGCCTGGTCCCAAGGTCAGGTCTTATTATGCATTACTACCCCCTTCCACCCTCTGAGGTACAATCAAATTGGCCTTTTGGTTAATCCCCAGGATGCACTTCTCATCTGCTTTCTCTCTTCCTTTGAACTACCTGGCTCCCCTGTCTGGAAGGCGTTCAGTTCTCATCACTGCCTTTCATATTTCTTCCTTTAAAAAGTAGCTCAAAAGCATTCTACATGAAGGTTTACATGAACATCAGATGTTAGTGCTACCTTAAAATTCTCTTGTATATATTTAGCATATCTATATACACATGTGTTTAGTATATTTTAAATACATATATGCAAATATGGGCGTATGTTATGTACAGATGTGCATATCACTCAATCAATTAACATTTATTAAGGGCCTACTATGTGCCATATACTGAAGTAAGCACTAGGGATAGCAAAAGAAATAAAAGAAGGTCCCTGCCCTCAAAAGCTTACAATCTAATGAATATACGCATCTCTAACAATAGAATACAAGCTCCTTCAGAACAGGATTGGGCTATTCTATATTTGTACACACAGCACTTCAATATATACAGTGCCTGGCACATAGTAGAGCTTAATAAATGCTAATGGATTGACTGGGGAAAAGAAACCCATGATGGGTCCAATCTACTCTTTCCTTTTCCCCTGTCTCACTCTAGGAAATGGTAATAGCTACCTTCAGGTAAAAGTAGAAAGGATTTCACATGTACCCATCTACAGGTTTGTAAGCAAAGGCCAGAGACTGGGGCCTAGAGAGTGGGATGTTCCTATGAGATGAGAACAGATTGATAGACTTATAAAAACATACCAGTGCATGCCCTGCTTAGCCTATGAAGGGAGCTCTTGTTCCTATACTCCAATTTCATGTTTGTGTGTGTGTGTGTGTGTGTGTGTGTGTGTGTGTGTGTGTGTGTGTGTGTGTGTGTGTGTGTGTGTGTAGGGAGTAAAGTCCATCTCCTAGGCAACACGATGATCATCGAGTCTAACCTTCTAGAGATGGAAGATTTCCTGGAAGGAATCGACTTTGAGAGCTGTGTGACTCATTGCATCTCTTGTGTGACTCCTAAACTCAGGAATTCTTAAGTTTAAGATTTCAGAGACCTGGCTTCCTGAAGAGAGATTCCTGGAGTAATATACCTCATTAGGGAAGAAGAAAAAAATCTACATAACTTCTGAAGCTGTCAAACAAAAGCCATACCACAGGGAGGCACAAGATTAGGACTTTACCATCCCCAGCTATAATGTGAAAGATTCAGAGAGGGCAGGTTCAGTGGAAAATAACCTTTATTCAGCATGCCCCAAATGTCATAGTCTTCCTGGGGAAGTTGCAACCCCCTAAGAGTGCTTTTCATCCTCTGAATTTTCAACAAGTTCAATAAAAACTGTCCTTGACCCATAAGCATTTTACCTTGAGTGCTCCTTCAGGAACTAGGGATCCTATTAACCACTTTTGGGAAAACCTAGACACAAGATTATAATCAAGATATACTTTGCATATTTTCCTGGTCTAACTCCAGTTGAGGTCAACAAGTAAAAAGAGAGATGATCATTAGGTCTGACCTGTGTGAGTCCATACACCAAGGGGAAGCCTAGAGCCCTGGGGTTTCCCAATCATGATGATATTTGTGGTATATCATAGCTTTTGTGATGATCACTGTCAACAATAATTTATTAAGTACCTACTATGTTCCAGACATTGTAATCAAGTGAAATAATTTGCAGTAAATTATTTTATAACTATAGCAAGGCAGAGTGAATAGAGAGCCACCTTCAGAGTGGGTTCAAGCACTACAGTGTGACCTTGGGCAAGTGACAATCTCATAGTGTCCTGGGGTGATACTATGGTGTTGTAAATTGCAGAGCATATTGATAGAAGGAGATTCTTCCTTGAGATACTCGTATTTCAGTAAAATCACAAGTTTAGTTTTTAAAAAAAGTATTAAAAAGAGATCACATGATGCAATAAATAAATTACTGGATTAGAGTTCCAGGTCCGGTGTTTTATTCTTCTGTTACTAACTTTGTGATTTTGGAAAATTTCCTTCACTTACTACTCAATCTCAGTTTTGTTTTCTCTCAAATGGCCAGGTTAGAATATAAAACGTTGCCCCTTAATGCCTTTCTAGTCTTCTTAGATCTTTCCACCCTCCTCATACTCTGTGATTCAGTGACACTAGTCTCTGCTGTTTCTTGCCCAAGATGTTCCATTTCCCATCTCTGGGTATTGTTAGCTTGCCACATGCCTGGAATTCTCTCTCTCTCTCTCTCTCTCTCTCTCTCTCTCTCTCTCTCTCTCTCTCTCTCTCTCTCTCTCTCTCTCTCTCTTTCTCTCTCCTTTTGTTTTGCTCTCTTTTGGAGGTAAAGGGTAAATCACTTTATCGATTTGCCTGGGGTTACCCAGCTGATGTGTCTGAGGCTGAATTTGAACTCAGGTCCTCCTGATTCCAAGATGGACATTCTACTCATTAGGCCACCTAGCTGCTTCCTGGAATTCTTTTCTTTCTCATTTCCACATCCTAGCTTCCCCACCATCCTTTAAACCTTTGTTAATATCTCACCTACTAATTCTAGAGTCCTCATTGATTGTCTCTAATTTATCCTATTTACATCTTGCGTGTACATTGTTGTTTGCATGTTGCCTCCCCCAGGGAGACTGTGAGCTCTTGAGAACAGGGACCAGTTTTTTGTTTTGGTATCCCCAGCATATATAAACACATAAAAAATTCTTGTTGGCTTGATACTGACCTCCAAAGTTCTTTCCAGTCTTTTATGGCCACTCCCCTCCCTGAACAATAACAACTCCAGCTGCATTACTCAACTTGAGATTTACCATGTACTATCACCTACCAGTTACTACTTCAAGTATATATATATGTATGTGTATGTAATATATGCATATATGTATATATGTTTATATATGTGCATGTATGTGTATATACATGCATATATGCACATACATATATATATAATATATATAGATATACTCTGCCTCTCCAACTAGACTGTGACCTCTATAGGACAGGGTTCATGCCTTAATTTGCCTTGTGAATTTCCTCACTGTGTAATAGGTAAGCACAGAGAGAATACTCAACCTGTGCTTGTTAAATGAATAAATGGTATTTATTCCCTGCAAAGGAAAGCTACAATGACAATTTTTCTTTCTATTGCAAGAGGTAATATTCTATCCAATATATTCTATTGCTTTCTTCTTCACATTGATCTCACTGCAAAAAGTTCACTGTTGCCTACTTTATGCAGCCGGCTCATTCAAAGTCCTCCTGAGTCTTGTGTTTATGATCTGCAGAATATATGTGTTTTTACATTGGGAGTTCATCAGATCCACTCCCCAGACAACTGAGGAGCTTACAGAATAGTGAAACTTTGTTTGGGATTTTGATTTCATTTCCCTATAAAGGCTGTGAACGTGCTCATTTGAGCAATTTCTGTCTAATTTTAGATTGATTGAGGATTCGACTGACTCAGAGTTATCTCTTTGTGCTGAACATAATATAATATTAATTATATATCATATATCATATAATTATACAATATATATTAGTATATAATATGTATAATAGCAATAGAAGGAAGCCTTGATTGCTAGCTTGATTTTTTTTCCTCCCCTCTCCTTTTTTAGAGGACAGACAATAAAACAGCAGTGATAAGATTAGGCCTGTGTAGGGGGCAGGGATCTTGTATATACTTTCAACCTATTCCTGCTTTTCCCACCCCACCCCCTCCAACCTAACTCTCAGAATCACTAATGATTGCCTTGGAAGAGAAAAATACGGCTGAACGATATGTGTTCTAATTCATATTGTTGCAGTTTCGTGATGTATTATGGTGGCATGGTCTCAAAGAATTCAGAGTCAGACCACCTTTAATCTGAGTACAGGTATTTATTAAGGATGGATGTCCTCCTAAAGCAGGGTAGATTCCAAGAGGAAGCCACAACTTAGTAAGACAATACAGAAAAACTTATAGTGTAAATTTATAGTGCTGATTACGCAACAGAGATTATGAATATTAAAAAGGTAGGAGGGATCTGTAAAGGGATTAGGTAATGGGAAGGAGTCCCTTCTATGGTTTGGTGGTCAAACATCCTGGTAGTGCTGCCCTCCAATTGGCTAGCTTTTGTGATTCTGTCTGATCAAGATGGATAGTTAGGTATCGTGGGGCTGTAACTTGGGTTAAATGGACAATGGGATTGTGATTGAGTACAAGAACATACCTGTTTAAATATGTGAATTAGATCTGGGGGCTGAGGCTAGCTAGTGGGAGCATCTGTATTGAGTCTGGGGGGTCTGTGAAGTGGTTAAAGCCAGATTGTGTGGTTAAATCAGGACATGCCTGCTATTCCATGGGGCCCACAAGGAAGTTAGAATATTGGGGTTGGGGGCAGCTTTATCGTAATTCCAACAATATGACCCAAGAGGAGAGTTCCTGGGCCCCATGTTTTCTAGATTCATCCTTAAAAGGGCTGTGACATAACCCCTTAGTGTTAGTGATGGTAATTATAGTCAAGGGGATCAAGTTTTTATTTTTATTTTTTTAATTTTTCCTCTATAGCCTCTTGGACAAAGGAGTGTGTGGGTGGGGTGGGAGTGGGAGTGGGGACTCCATGGGCAATTCTAGTCAAATGCAGTAACAAAAGAATCCTATAACTCAGCTTTTGAATGAGATGGGAGAAGAGTTTCTATACGTTGCCATTCTCTTGGGGAAAAGGGGATTTTGCATGTGCCTTCTGGACCTGGAAGTAAGGCACTCCAAGTCATGTTAAGAAGGACAGGTGGGAGAGGAAACAAAATACTTTGACTTTGCTTTCTATTTTCTCCAAGGGTAATTGAGATGATAGAGGTACACTAGAAAGATGAGTTATTCTCTAAAAGACTTCTAAGTTTCCCTAACTTTTGTGGGGTACCAAGATGGCTCTATATCTCTCTGGGATAAAAGCAAAATTCCCTAGAATCCTGGGGAGCTATTTTCCTGGTCATCATAAGTTTATTTCCCTTTTGAGGAGAGTCTAAACCAGAGGGTATCATGCGTATGGGGAATTTGCTAGACCTTAGGGGAAATGTGTCAGGTAGGCACCTAGGTGGCTCAGTGAATAGAGTGTTGGACCTGGAGTTAAGACCTAAGTTCAAATCTGACCTCAGGTTTTACTGTGTGATCCTAGGCAGGCCACTTAACCTCTGCGTATTTTAATCCATTGGAGGAGAAAATAAGGAACCACTCCATTATCCTTGCTAAGAAAACTCCATGGATAATATTGATATGCTATGGTCCACAGGGTCATGAAGAGTGAGATACAACTGAATGACTGAGCACCAACCCAGGGAAATGTGGAACCATAAGAGAGGAAGAGGAATTGTTTATGGGCTGCTGTGAGTCTTTTAAATTCTTTCTGCATTTTTCATTAGATTAAATTAAGGCTTGCCTATACCTGAAGTGTATTGTTCCCTTTTGTATTTATAGAAAGATGAGGAGTCTTTTAATCCAGTGCTGGGGAAAAGTTATATGAGCTATATTTATACTATATTTGTAGATTTGTACATACGTATAAATTTCTATATATTTGTATGTTTAGAGCTATTCCAGAGGTAACTTTGGGTGGAAGCAAACCAGTCAAAGATAAATTACTAAGGGGCTGGTGGTGGTATCATGATTGATCCCAGTTCATAGAATTCTAGAACCTGGTGCTTTTTTCTCTCCAAATTTATTAATTTATTTGTTTTCAGTTTACAACAATCATGTCCATAAGTTCCGAATTTTCTCCCCCTCCCTCCCCAAGATGACATTCAATCTCATATGGGCTCTACACATACATTTCCATTAAACACATTTTCACATTAATCATGTTGCAAATTAAATTAAATCAAATCAAAATTAAAAATGAAATGAATGAGAGAAAGTGTGAGAAAAACAAAAGAAAACAAAACATAACAAAAGAAAAAATAGTCTGCTTTATTCTGCGTTCTCACTCCATAGTTCTTTCTCTGGATATGGATTGCATTTTGAATCATAAATCCTTTGTAAATGTTTTAGGTCATTGCATTGTTGTGAAGGGCTAAGTCTATTAGAAACAGTCCTCACACACTGTGGCTGTTACCGTGTATAATGTTCTCCTGGCTCTGTTCACTCCACTCAGCATCAGTTCATGTAAGTCTTTTCAGGTTTTACTGAAGTCCACCTGTTTGTCGTTTCTTATAGCACAATAGTATTCCACTGCACTCATGAATATATGTATACATATATGTACATATATGTATACATATATGTATATGTATGTATATATATATTTATTCTGTGTATGTATATACCACAAGTTGTTCAGCCATTCCCCAATTTAAAAAAAAATATTAATTAATTGATTTTTAGTTTTCAACATTGACTTCCACAAGATTCTGAGTTCAAATGTTTTCCCCATCTGTCCCCTCTGCCCACTCGAAGACAGTATGCATTCTGGTTATCCCTTCTCCCAATCTGTCCTCCCTTCTCTTATTCCCTTCTCCTCCATTTTCTTGTGGGGAAAGATAGATTTCTATACCCCTTTTCCTGTATGTCTTATTTCCCAGTTGCATGTAAAAACAAATTTTAACATTCATTTTTAAAACTTTGAGTTCCAACTTCTCTCCCTTCCTCCTTCCCCATGCACCCCCATTGAGAGGGCAAGCAATTCGATATAGGTTATTTGTGTGTAGTCATGTAAAACACTTCCATAATGGTCATGTTGTGTTAGACTAACTGTATTTTCCCTACTTTCTATCCTGCTCCCAATTTATTCTATTCTCTCCTTTCACCCTGTACCCCCTCAAAAGTGTTTACTTCTGACTATTCCCTCCTCCTATTTACCTTCCCTTCTACCAGCCCCACCTGCTTCTTCCTATTTTCCTGTAGTGTAAGATAGATTTTCATGCCCAATTGTGTGTGCGTGTTACTCCCTCCTTATGCCAAATCTGATGAGAGTAAGGTTCATTCTTTCCTTCTCACCTCCTCCCTCTTCCACTTCATTGACAAAGTCTTTTTTTTTTTTTTTTTTTTGGCATTTTTCAAGCCCAGGGGTGGAAGGATGGAATTTCTGTCTTCCTACATCTCTTGTATTTCTTTCCCTCTTGGATTCTTCTGTGCTTGCTGGTGGTGGGGCTTCCCTTTCTCTGCCCTGAGCTCAAGTGTGAGGGGCTCTGTCTTCTGTGACTGCTGCCCTGCCCCAGTAAGTGGGTGCCTTGAGGAAGAGAGAATGGCTCCTGTGCTGACAGCCAGTATCCTCATCAGCTCCCATGGATTTCATTACCATCTCTATATTGATGATTCTCAAATCTATCTCTCCTTCCCCAACTTCTCTGGTGGCCTCTAATCTCTCATGACCAGCTGCCTTTTAGGCATCTCAAACTGGATGACTGGTAGATATCTTAAACTAAACATGTCCAAAACAGAACTTATTATTTTTCCTCCTAAACCCTCCCACCACCTCCTACATTCTCAATTTAGGCAACATCCTCCTTCTTGTCCCTCTGGCTCAAAATCTAGCTCTTATTCTAGATTCCACACTATCTCTTACCCACCATATTCAATCCTTTGCTAAAGCCTGTTGATTTCACCTTTGCAGAATCTCTCAAACATACCTCCTTCTCTCTTCTGACACTGCCACGAGTACAGTACATGCCCTCATCACCTCATACCAGGACTATTGTAATAGCCTTCTGGTAGGTCTGCTTGTCTCACATCTCTCCATTCCTATCTCTCTTCCACACAGCTATCAAAATAATTATCCTAAATAGCAGTTATAAACCTGTCACTCCTCTGCTCAATATACTCCAGTGGCTTCCTATTGCCTCCAAGATAAAATACAAAATGCTATGTTTGACATTTAAAGTCCTTCAAAACCTATCCCCCTCCTGTCTTTCCAGTCTTCTTCTAGGTGCTTTACTGTTCCACAAATAAGATACTCTGTAGCTTGCCTCTGGGCATTTTCTCTATACCCCATACCTTCCCTCTTCAACTCTACAAATTAACTTCCCTGGCTTCTTTTTAAGTCCCAACTAAAGTTCTTTAAAATCTCAGAAAACCTTTCACAAACCCTCTTTTTTTAGTGCCTTCTTCAGTCAATTTCTTACTATTTTATCATGTGTATAGCTTGCTTTGTATGTACATTGTTTGCATGTTATCTCTCCCATTAGATTGTAACTTCTTTGAGGACAGGGATCGCCTTTTGCTTCTTTTCGTACTCCTAGTACAGTCCCTGGGAATAGTAATCACTTAAATGATGTTTATTGATTGATTGAGAGAAGTAGATGAAAAGTTTAAATAAAATTCTCTGCATCTTTCAAAGACCAGTACAATTTCTACCACCATTCTTATATCCACTCACACAGCGACCACCTTAGTTGAGATACTCATCATCTCTCACCTAATTCCAACAGTTCCTCCATTAGTCCTCCTGCCTCAAGTCTCTTACCATTTCAGTTCATTCTATTCACTATTTCCAAATAATTTTCCCTAATTGCAGATCTAGCCATGTGACTCCTTTATTCAATCAACTCCAGTGACTTCCAGTTGGCTGAGGACAAACTCCTCTGTTTAGCTTCACAAGTGCTACAGAATCAAGCCCCTTGATTTCAATCTCACTGGGCCTTATTCTTTCTGAAACTCAGTCAAATTGACTCTCTCTGCTCATCACAGATGGCACTCTATCTCCAGTCTCCATGCCTTTGTACTGAGAATCCCACAGGTCTTGAATATACTTCTTCCTTACCTCTACCTCATAGAGGTTTTCTCTTATTTTCTTGTTTTAATATTATTAATTTTATCCTGAAATTTAGAAGGAAAACTAGCATTTCCAGAACAGTAGAATAAGAAAAAGAGATGATTGTACATCAAACTGAAAATCGATTATATACCACTTCCTTTTAAATATATACTAGTTATTATCATCAACAACCATTTTGTTCTTGAAAACTTTCTTGGTCTTCCCAGTTGGTCTTCCCTTTCAAATGAGCTAGCAATCTGTTATTTTGTATATTTTTAATTTATTCATTCAGTATTGATGCTATAAATGTAAGTGTAACTGTATACGTTTATGTCTGTCTCCCCATTAGAACATAAGCTCATTACATGTTTTATTCTTCATACTTGTATTCCCGGCGCCTAGCCTGAGATTTAATAAATGCTTGTTGATTGATTGATCTGTGAAAATTTCTGTCATTATTCCAGCCACAATAATATCCTCTCTTTTCTTCTATAGCACTTAGAGTTTATTACCTCTTCACTTCTATCTCCAAATCTTACGTTGCCAAATATGTGATTTGTCAAGCATTGTACAAGATAGTATATATCAGGGACAGGATCTGAACCCTGGGCTTCCCAGCTCTGAGTCTAGGAGAAACCACCCCGATTCTATTATTGAATGTGTTTTATTTATTTTACGAACTACATTTATCTCTCTAACTAGCTTGTATGTTCCTTGAGGAAAGAAGTCATATTTTATTTTTTACTCATACTGTTTCCAACTCTTTGACTAGCATAAGGCTGAGTAATCATTAGATGATTAATAAATACTTATCGATGGATGGATTATTCCCTGAAATACATTGTTTGAGTTCTGACAGTAAAATAGTCATAGAGAAGAAAATCAAAATATTTGTTTCTTGCCATGTAAGAAGAGAAATGTTCACTGTTAAGCTTGACCTCAAGGTGCTGCCCTCTTAGCCTCTAAGATTTTTTTGTTTATTTTAACTAGAGCACAAACGTCACTTTTGAGTCCATGAAATATTACACTAGGTCTTTTCTCTCTGCCTCTGCTCAGTTGTAATGGGGATATAAACAACTCTGAGTGTTCCAATAATTTCAGTTCTTCCAAAGAATCAATATCACCAATATTTGCTTTCTTAGCTAACCAGTTTACTGTACTGTACATTTATGATAACAGGGAGTATGCATTTCAAAACTCTAGGCTAAGAGGGTAGAGCAGCAGAACCTAACCAGTCCTAACTGAAAATAATAAGTGCTATGCTTAAAGTTGTGCCATCCAGGTAATGTTTCCTCTTCTATATAGCTATGGTTTGTGGTCAATAGTCAATACACATTTATTAAATGATTACTATTGTGCCAGGCACTGTGCCAAGAAATGGAGATGCAATCTAATGAGGGAGACAATAAACAAATATATGCAAACAAGCTATATACAAAATAGAAAATAAGAATAAGGAATAAGAAATAAGAAAGAGAAAATGAAAGCCTTAAAATTAAGAGGGGTTGGCAAAAATTTTCTGTGGAAGGCTGGATTTTACTTGGACCCAGGGAATCCAGTAGGTAGAAATGAAGGTGAAGAGTATTTCAAATAAGGAAAAGTCAGAGAAAATGCTCAGAGCCAAGAAATGGACGATACTGGTCATAGGACAACAAGAAGGTCAGTGTCACTGGGTTAAAGAGGATGAGAATATTGCAAAGGTAAGGCAGGGCTAGCTTGTGAAGGGCTTTAAATGTTAAACAGAAGATTCTGCATTTCATCCTGGAAGTTTAGGGAGTTAATGGAATTTGTTGAGTGTGTGTGTGGGAAAAGAGGTTATGACATGTTTAGACCTAGTCTTTAGGAAAAGCTTGAGGCAGGCAGACCCACTAGCAGGTTATTACACCAGGACATTTGATAAGGGCATTTACCAGAGGAAAGAGGTATAGTTAAAAGATGTCACAAAGGTAAAATCCACAAGCCTTGACAACAGCTTGGATATGGAGGGTGAGAAACAGAGAAAAGTTGAAGATAGCTCCTAAATTGTGAGCCTGAGAGATTGGCTGGGCTGATGGCAAAAGGGTTTAGGGGGAAAGGTAATTAGTTTGGTGCAGAAATGTAGCATTTAAATGTAGTAGACAGTACAGAGGGAGGTGCTAAATGGTCCAGAATCCTATGGGATATCAACAATCCTATGAGACATGCTACCCCTTAGATAGTATGATCTGCATCATCTCCAGCAAAGAAGACTGAGGAGCAATCAGATTGGTAGGAGGAAGAACAGGAGAGAATGGTATCCCAACAACCTGTGGGGAAGAGAGCATCAGGGAAGAAAGGATGATCAGCACTGTCAAAGGTTGTAGAGAGACTGACAATGATGAAGACTGAGAAAAGGCCATTGTATTTGGCAATTATCAATCATCATAAATATCAGTTACTTTGGAGAGAGTAGTTCCAATGGAAGGATGAGATCAGAACCTGAATTAAGGGGTTAAGAAGAGAGGGAGAGGAGAGAAAGTAAAGACATATCATAGACGACCTTTTCAAGGAGTTTAGCTACACAGGGCAGAAGAAATATAGGATAATAGCTATTGGGAATGAAAGGATCAAGGGAGGATTTTTTGAGGATAGGGGTGATTTGGGTGTTCTTGTAGAGGGTGGGGAAGGAATTACTAGACAAGGAAAGATTGAAAATAATAGAGTGTGGATAACAGAAGGGACAATCTGTGAGAAGAGACAAAATGAAATGGGATCACTTGTCGAGGTAGAGGGATGCCTTTTGTAAGGAGTAAGGCCACCTCTTTATGTGAGGAAAGTGTAAAGGAAGAGATAGTGACAGAAGGCATCTGAGTGATAAAACATGGAAGAGGGGAGAAGAAGGAGCTCATGGCAAGTGGCTTCTTTTTTTTCTGTAAAATATGATGAAAATTTCTCAGTTGAGATGGTGGTAGGAAGGGGAATCACAGGAGGTTTGAGCAGGGATTAAAAGGCTTGGAAGAGCCTTTGTAGAGAGTGAGATGAGTTGATGAGGGAGGAACAGTGTTATGGTACAAATAATCTAGCTTCTTTGACTCCTACAAATTCAGAACTCATTCCTCTCCTATCTCCTCACCTCAGAAAATTAATGTATATCTTGTCCAGTCCACATCAGACTCCAAAACAAGACTCCTCTGACCGTTCTCAATAAAGAATAATAATGCTAATCACAATAATTCACTTTTATAATGTATTTTAAAGTTTGAAAGAACTTATTTAAAGCATCTCATTAGAGACGTAACAATCATTCTGTAAAGCAGGTATGGTAATTATGCCCATTTTATAGATAAAGAAAACTAAGGCTCATGAAGTTAATTGACTTCACGGGCATAATGATCAATCAGTGACATAATAAGCATATATTTAATACTTGTTCTGTGACAGGAACTAATAAGTGCCTGAGGTGGGATTTAATTCCCTTTTCCTGAATCTAACAAGCCTTTCTTTCCCCTTAAATCTTTTAATTATTGATATTGATATTTCCAGAGCTAAAATTTGGAGGAAGGGGTTGTATGCTAAGGTTGCGTATAGAATGAGTGATTACCTTGCCTGGCTAGGAAATATCCATCCTTCCACTGAGTTGTAGTGGTGGCACCCAAGATCAGTTGCATGGCAGTCAGACGACTTACTCCTTATGTGCTCATGAGCAAGTCACTTAACCTCTCTGGGTCTTAGTTTAGGCATCTGTAAAATGTGAGTGTGGGTTGCATTCAGAGGTCTATTGTCTTTATAAAGGGACATGATGGTCCTGCTATTCTCTGCACAGGTCAGGCTACAGCTCACCTGTTCTGTAGGTACTGTTCTAGGTACTACTTTTAAAAATAGTATTGATAAGTGGGAGAATATCTTGATGAAGAAAACTGACATAGTAAAGGGCATCAAGATCATGCCACTTGGAGACTGCTGGGAAGAATGAGAGATTTCTGCCATGAAAAAAGGGTATTTAGGAAGGATATCTTCGAGTATTTAGTGGAATGTCACATGAAAGAGGGATTAAAGATACTCTGCTTGGCCACAGAAGGCAATGGTCAATAGGAGTGTTCAATATGAGTTACAGAGGAACAAAATAGAGTTTAATAGAAGCTACCTAATATTCAGTGCTGTCCCAAATTAGAATAGACTATATTGAAAAATAGTGGGTTCCCCATTATTGAAGATACTTCAAGTACAGTTTGCATGATTACTCATCAAGTTTTGCTTGATGGGGTGGGGTCTTGTTTCACTAAATTAAATTTGGGCTAAATGGACTTTGAAGTCCTTTCCAATTTAATGATTCTGTCTTGTATGTCGTTTGATGACTCAACTTTATTGCTTGTGGCTCAAATCACTGGAGAGGTTCTGGAATTATGGAAGGTCATGGGCACTAGTGGGAAGAATACTAAGAGCCAGAAGACCAGATTTCTTATCTCTACCCACTACTAATTTGCCACATGACTTGAGCAAGATTCGTTATCCCCCAGTCTTAGTTTCTTCACCTATAAAATAAAGGAGTTAGAATAAATGACCACTGACCAAGGTCCCTTCCAGCTCAAAAATTTTGTCTTACAGAGGACAATAATAACTAAAGTATGGATATTATAAATATGCACATTTTCACCAGATCTTAGAACGTCAGGAGTAAAGACCATCCCCTTGAAAACTGAGTGACTTGAATTGAAGATAGGAAAAAGAATATACTATTTGATATGATGGGGAGTAAATTACCACTGGGCAGTTAGGTGGTCCCATGGATAGAGTGCTAGGCATCATCTCCCTGAATGAAAATCTGGCCTCAGACACTTATAGTTGTATGACCCTGAGCAAATCATTTAACTCTGCCTCCATTTCCTTATTTGTAAAATGAGCAGGAGAAGAAAATCACAAATAACTTGAGTATCTTTGCAAGAAAAGCCCAAATGAGATCCTGAAGAGTTGGACATGATTGAAAAACAACTGAAGTACAACAACAAAATAACACCTCATGGAGAAATAAATTTGAAAAAGCAACCACAATTATCTACCTAATTTGTACCTACATGTGTACATATTATATGTGTACATATATATATTCAAAAATAGATAAATTCATAGACAATATAAATCCACTATTAGATGTTAAGGAAAATCAGTGTGTTTTGAAGACATAACTAATTTCTGAAGTAAATATCAAGAAAAAAAGAACTACCCCCTTCCAAAAAACTTTTATCTGGACTTCTAACTAAGAGTACAGGAATGAGCTAGAGGGACCACATATATGACATGTATCTGTTTTACTATTTTACATCCTTAGGAAGTCTCCTGAACAGAGCTGATGTTTGAGGGAGGATTTGAACCCTATATTTTACTGAGCGCCTATCAATACCCTAGCCATTCTGCTATGCTGAGGAAGAGAGGAGTCGTGTTTTCTTAATTGCTAAAGTGATGTGTGGAATGTGTTAGTAATTCAGCCTCCTTCTCACCTTAAGAATAGTCTCTGTTTTCTGCATGTCACTAAGCCATTGCATTAGGCAGACTATGATTCTCTCATTCTAACCTGGCCCTCAGGAAGTGCAGGAGTCAGAATTGAGAATGAGTGTGGAGGGAAGGATTGTTTACTTTGGAAGGTAGAATTTTTAAAATATTTAGCAAGTTAAAAAAATGTTCCTATACCAATATGCATCATTCCATGTATTTTTAGGGACTGGCAGGTACTAAAAAAATGTAAAATGATACAGTGTTAATTTTTAATAAATCTTCCCGGAATAAATACAATAACTCATCCATGAAGGATGACTGTGTTTCTTTCACTTATGAAGAGACCTTGATAATATATTAATGAACAGCATAGAGCTTACCCTTCAAGGGTGACATACTCCATATATATGCAAAGAGCCCTATCACCCCACACTGAACTTGGGATAATGTCCAAACCTCTTTCCTCTCTTCCTGTTTCAAAGGTGTTTGCTCTGGAACTGCATGGCAATAAATAATAGTGCCCAGGGGTGGAAGAATCTATGTGTCAGCGATTAATCAATTCATCCATTACTATGGATCACCAACATGTTCTATTTATTTCATTATGATGTCTAAAGAGTAATCCGGAGCAATTAAACACAAAGACATGTGATAGTTTGTGGTAATTGAATTTGTGAATTTATTAGCTTGCATTCGTTCACTCCCAATGCCAGGAATTAATATTTCATGTTACTCTTTTAGATGTGAGAAGGCTTTTGGGGGCCTTTTAATTAAGGTACAAAAAGCTGCATGGAAAGGAACCCCCTCAAAGCTGAAGGCTTTTGAAATAGTAGTGCCTCCACGGACAACAAAGAGGATTCATTCCAGTGACACCCTCTTTGTCAGAAGCTTCATATCCTGAAGTGAGAATAGTATGGGAGGCATGGGGGTACATTTCAGTATGTCAGCTAAGTGTGATTATGGTGAGAAGAGACTGATTGGTAACTGATTAGAGGTGAGAGATAAAGGAGAGAGAAGAGTCAAAGATAACACAAAGGTTTCCAATATGAGATGCTGAGTGAATATTAGTGACATTGACCAAAAGAGTGATATTAGATAGAAGTAGGAGCGTATTTGGGCAGGGCACTTTAGGGGGGGTGTTTCAGAAGAATTTACAGTTGATAGGGGATGGAGATACAAATACAATGAATGAAACAAAGGACCAAAAATTGGCATGGTAATTTTAAAGTTAGCCAGTACTTAGGGGATGGTGAATGGGGTGGGCAAGAGAGTGGGTGATGGAATATAAATTCATCTTAGATGTTATTGAAGTAGAACATTTAAAGGGACAACAAGAAGAAGAACAATTTTAATGGCTTTTCCTACAAAAATAGTAAATATTGCTACTGTATCATTAAGAGGTCATATAATCTTGAAATGACATTTTAGCTGATATTCTTTAAGGTATCTGTAAGAGATCTGAAAATTTAATTAGTATTCTAAAAAGATTAAGAATTATGGTTAAAGAGAGACCAGAGAAAAAAAAAATAAAATGACTAATTTCTTAAGAGAGTTGAGTCTAATCCTGATCATGAAGAATCATGAAGAGAGTTCTTGAGAAGAAAATGTAATTGGTATTCTGGGAGAACTGGATTGTGGGATCTGTGTTTAGAACTGAGGAGAAGTCATCAGTTGTAATGATGCATAAAGGTGAATTTGGATATGGTCTTTCCCATAGCTGATACATTATAAAGAAGTCTTTAACTCTTCATTGTTGATCATGCAAGTGTAGCCAATAACGCTGATGTTTATTTAAGCTTAGGAGATTGAGGAGTTTGAGAAGAGAAAGACAAAAAAAAGTTTATTAAAGAACAGGTTTCTCCATGCTTAATGATATGAATAAATATTATTTAATAAACTGGAGTAGGAAGTGATTGATTTATTAATAAAAAGGTGGTACAACTTTTAGAAATAATAAGGAAATGTCAAGATATATCCCCTGATTATTTTTGAACCTTGGATGAAAATAAATAAGGACAATGAGCTCATTTCAAGTAGGGAGAGAAGTTATCATTCCGAATGAGGCCTGATACTATGGTCCTGTGACAAAACCCAAAACCTAAAACAGACAAAACATGACAGCTTTCAATGCAGTGACAGAAATTTAACTCTGGTTCACTTCACCCTCTCTTCTGCTGATGTTATAGAGATGCTACTGATTATAGATACCCCAATCTTGTACTTTCCCTTTGGAAACTTATAGGATGAAAAAAATAGTGAAATTATTTGCACCCAAACCTCCCTAATATGATTGAATAACCAAATGAATACACTACATGCAAACCATTAGTCACAATACTAACACACAACCCATTTCATAACAGTAATTCAGAGAACAGAGAACAATAAAGAAATGGTTGATATTTTAACAGTAACAATTTATGTGGGACATGAAGAAGTTTTGGTGTTTTTTATTTATACTGTTATGTATGATTTATTTTAAAAAATAAATTTCACTGATTTTCTTTTACATTATGAGAATATTTCTTTCAGTGTCTTTCTCCCTTTCAATTCCAGACAGACATCTCATATAAAACTATATTTTTAAAGAAAAAAAGAGCAAGAAAAATAAGTGAAAAAAATCACCAAACTTAATATCTGTAATACATTACACCAGTGGGAATTCTATCTATGCAGTGGAGTAGGGTTGAGATATATTGTCATTTTTCCCCTTTGTTCTTCTAGATCCCAGGAAGACATCACAACACTTTTGTGATGGAATATAGTAGCCAACTCTTATTCTTTTATCTATGTGTACAAATGAACAGTACAAGCTATGGAGATATGAAGTCATATCACCTTTTATGGTCATCCACAGGTCAGGTTGTTATTCCAATGATTCCAGCTCCTCTAGACTGACAACCAGGCCTAGGCCAGGTTACAGAGTATTGGGCTACACTTACAAGTTTCTGTTCCTTGGACAATGGAATAAATTTCTGATTTGAGTGGGACCATTAGTGAAAGGAATTAATGCTGTTGATGAACTTTCGTGCTTTCTACTTTAGGTAAACTGTTTTGGTTTCCCTTGTGATGTGAAGTCATATGATTGATATAAAGTGGAAAAGATTCAGTGGATTGGAGATCTGTACATTATTGTATTATTTTTGAGGCCAAATCCAAATAGATTCTCAAGGTAGTAATTTAGGGTACTATTATGTTACAAATGATGAAGCTCTGGGAGTTTGGGGTGGAGGAGGCAGGGAAGATGGCTCAGCTTCCCTAGCTGATAAATTCCTAGTGATAAAGATCTCTGGAATCTCACTGAACCTACTATTGGCACCTTTTCCTTTGCCTCAAGCCAAGATGGTAAATGATGACACTTATCTGATCACAAGCATCCACTTGGCTTCTGATCATATTTATATCTGAAGCCTTGGTCCTGGATCTGATCCTGGTAGTGAGACCAGTATCTCAGGTGCTTGTCCTGGTGAGCAGAGGACTTGTATCTAGGTGATTATGGAGAAATCAAGCCTTTTCAGGAACAATTCAGTGATTGAGCACAGAATGGGCACAATATTATAGGTTCCAGAATGAGAAACCTTTCAAAATCAATCTCTGAGTATGAACACGGTACCCAACCTTTCTGGATCTAGTCATAGTAAAAGGCAAAGTAGGTGTTGTGGCAGAAAATCTAAGATAAATCTTCACTAATCTGGGCACTGGCTGGTTATAGGGAGTTGAAGCATATTGATCAGTGATAGGTATCCACCATTCTCTTCCTCAGTTCCCTGCTCACCAGGACTGAGAATTCAGGCTAGTCCTGGAGATGCCATAATTCATTCAAGCAATAAACCTTTGTTAATTACTACTTATGTGCCAGGAATTGTGCTATATTATGTATTAAATAATTATTTTGGGATGATAGTGATGGTGAAAGTGAGTAGAAGACTAGCTAAGAATTTATCTCCCACTTATTATTCTGATCAATATTTGAAGTCCCAAATAACTGACATATAAATGAAATTTTGTAATAAGGCTTGTTTGTTGGAGAATTGCTAGTATTGTAAGCTATGTCATGTGTGGTAGACTTACTTTTCAGTTGAGACTGTTGATGTATTGAGGAAAGTGATTATGTCTTACATTCTACCTCTCTTATTTCTCTCACATCACTGGACACAGGACTTGGCAAAATGAGATCAATAAATGGAAATGTAACTGAATGTTACATTTTGTAAATGATTGCTTGGGTTATTAAGAAGGCCTTGTTATGGGCATCTTTAGATAAAGTCAAGGGTCTGAAATAGTTACCTTTGTCTGTCAATTGATCATGATGGTTTTTTTCTATGACTATCAGAGGAATCCTTTTTAGATCTAGAATTCTATGTTTCTGTAGCCTAATGAAGAACCTTGGCTGACTAGCAGGAGACAGAAATCAACTTCAGATTCAAGATGGCTATTCTATGGTCAATCCATTGAGCAACATTACCCTATGGGATGTTCTCAGATTTATCTAATTCCACATGAATACAGTTCATTTTATGTGATGTCTTTTTAAAATTAATTTAATTTTTGTCATCCACTTCCACAAGATTTTGCGCTCCAAATTTTTTCTCCATCTCTCCCCAACCATGACCTCAAGACAGTGTGCATTGTGATTACCCCTTCCCCAATCTGCCATCCTTTCTATCACTTCTCCCCCCTTCTCTTATCCCTTTCCCCTCTATTTTCCTGTAAGGCAAGATAGATTTTTATACCTCATTATCTGTATGTCTTATTTCCCAGTTGCATGTAAAAGCAATTTTAACATTTGTTTTTAAAACTTTGAGTTTCAAATTCTCTCCCTTCCTCACTCCCCACCCACCCTCGTTGAGAAGGCAAGCAATTTGATATAGATTATACATATGTAGTCATGCAAAATACCTCCAATAACAGTCATGTTGTGAAAGATTAACTGTGTTTCCCTCCATTCTATCCTGTTCCCATTTATTCAATTCTCTCTTTAGACCCTGTTCCTCCTCAAAAGTGTTTCCTTCTAATTACCCCCTCCTTCCATTTGCCTTCCTTTCTATCACCCCCTGTATTCTCTTCCCTCCTACTTTTCTGTAGTGTAAAATAGAGTTTCTAGTTTCCCATTTCCAGTTCTGGAAGCCAAGATGGCAGAGTGATCAGTAACTGCTATCTTCCTCCCCTTATTGACCTTGACCAGCCCAGAGTTTATTTCCGTAGGAAAAAGCCATGGAACAGTGGGAGCAGCAGAATGGGTAAACAGAATCTCAGCCCATGAGGCTAGAAAGATCCCTAAGAAGGGTTCCTCTTGCTGTGACCAAAGGGGACCAGTGCAGGATCAGAGCTGTCCTAGACAGTCCTACCTCAACAAACTGGGTGAGGACCCTGAACCCCAGGCAGGTGAAGGCAGCAACTGCCAACACCAGGACTGCAGGTGTGCCTCAGCAACTCAGTGGAATCCAGAAGACGCTAGTGCAGACAGCTGAACTTGCTTATGCTCTAGCTCAGCAGAGGAGCCTCCAGTGTCCAGACCACTCTTCCTACACACTTAACATGCTACCTCCAGGGTAACTGCAAGGAAACCCAAAAAAACCTAACCGGCCTCTGCTTCCAAACACCAGTCAGCTCAGCACCAGGTAAGCTGAAGCATTTAATTTCTAGCTGAAAGAACCAGAGGCCAAAACACAAAAAGTCTCAAGTTTTAGGCACAAGAACTGTGGGACAGAGCTCCTTCTGCCACAGATGCAGAACTCTACCTTAAAAGCCTGGAAAAGGATTATTATTATGAGTGAAAAGCAAAGCAGAAAAGGAAAGATCATAGAATCTTTCTATGGGACAAGAACCAAAGCACAAATACCAAAGAGGTCAGCATTGAGACTGTACTCCCATCTGAAACTTCAGAAGGGAATATGAACTGGTCAGAAGAGCAAAGAACCTTCTTGGAAGAGCTCTGGAAGGATTTTAAAACCCAAATTAGAGAAATAGAAGAAAAACTGACCAATGATTTTAAAAATATGAAAAGAGAATTCACTGAAGAGAACAGCTCCTTTAAAAGGAAAATTGGACAAATGGAAAAAGAAATACAAAACCTAACTGATGGAAATAACTCCTTAAAAGGAACAATTGGAGAGATGGAAAAGGAGATGCAAAAATTAACTGCAGAAAACATTTTGATAAAAAATAGGACCAAGCAAGTAGAAGCTAATGAATCTATGAGACATCAAGAATCAGCCAAACAGAGTCTAAAGAATGGAAAGGAAGAAGAAAATGAAAAATACCTAATTTGAAAAACAACTGACCTCGAAAATAGATCCAGGAGAGAAAATCTAAGGATTATTAGGCTACCAGAAAGCCATGATGTAAAAAAGAGCCTCGACGATGTCATCCAAGAAATCATCAAGGAAAATTGCCCAGAAGTCCTAGACCCAGAGGACAAAATAGTCATTGAAAGAATTCGCAGTTCAGCTCCCAAAAGGGTCCCCAAACTAAAAACACCAAGGAATATCATCAGAACTGTCAAGTGAAGGAAAAAATACTCCAGGAAGCCAGAAAGAAACAATTCAAATATCAAGGAGCTACAGTCAGGATCACCCAGGACCTTGCAGCTTCCACATTAAAATATCGAATGAATTGGAATATGATATTCTATAAGGCAAAGGAATTAGGACTACAACCAAGGATTAATTACCCAGCAAAGTTGAGCAAAATATTTCAGACAAGGAAATGGACATTCAGTGAAATAAGGGATTTCCAGAACTTCCTGATGAAAAGGCCAGAACACAACAGAAAATTTGGTCTTCAAATGCAGGTCTCAAGAGAGGCACAAAAAGGTAAATGGGAAAAAAAATCTTGTTACACAATATGAGCAAGCTGTTTACATCCCTATAAGGGAAGATAATACCTGTTAATCTTGAGAATTGTATATTTATTATGAAATGTAAAAGGGCTATACATAGATAGAGGGAGTGACTATAAATTAAATGATGTGATGAAAACAAAAATGATTGAAAGGAATGAAGAGATTGTAATGGGAGATGTCAAAGGGAGGAGACAGGAAAAAAATAAATTCCATCACAGGAAGAGTCACAAAAATATATTATAGTAGAGGGAAAGAGGGGAGGGAGATGAGTATTTTTGGAGAGGTACTCTCATCTGATTGGATTCAAGGAGGACACAACAAACTCAGTTAAGTATAGAAATACAACTAACTCTATAGGCAATAGAGGGTAAGGGGGAAAGAAAAAGGGAGAGGAGGCTAAAAGGGAGGGAAGAAGTAGTAAGACAAAAGGGGATTAAAAAGAAGGGAGGCTGAAAGAACTGAGGGAAGACTGAGGGAGGAGGTGGTCAAAAATTAAAACTCTATTGGGGAGGGGAAGGGAGAAGGGAGAATTAAAAGCATAAACAAAGGGAAAGGGGATGGGGGGAAAGACTCAAATGATAATGATAGCTGTGAATGTGAATGAGATGAGCTCTCCCATAAAACAATGATGGATAGTAGAATGGATCAAAGACCATAATCCAACAATATGTTGTTTACAAGAAACACATAAGAAAATGGGAGATACACGTAGGGTAAAGGTAAAAGGCTGGAACAGAATTTATTGTGCTTCAGCTGACATAAAAAAAGTGGGGTTAGCAATCCTAATCTCAGACAAGCAAAAGCAGAAATAGATCGAATCAAAAGAGATAAGGAAGGAAACTATATTCTGCTAAAAGGCACCATAGACAACAAAGCAAATTCATTACTAAACATATATGCTCCAAGTGGTATAGCATCCAAATTCTTAGAGGAGAAGTTAAGGGAGTTACAAGAAGAAATAGACAATAAAACCATATTAGCAGGGGACCTCAGCCTCCCCCTCTCTGAACTTGATAAATCTAACTTCAAAATAAACAAGAAAGAAGTTAAGGAGGGGAATAGAACTTTAGATAAGGTAGATATGATAGATCTCTGGACAAAACTGAATGAATATAGAAAGGAATACACTTTTTTTTCTCAGTGGTACATGACACACATATGAAAACTGACCATGTACTAGGCCACAAAAACCTCACAATCCAGTACAGAAAGACAGAGATAGTCAGTGCATTCTTCTCAGATAATAATGCAATAAAACTTATATGTAATCAAAAGCCATGGAAACATAAACCAAAAACTCATTGGAAACTAAACAATCTAATCCTAAAGAATGAGTGGGTTAAACAATGAATTATAGAAACAACCAACAACTTCATTCAAGAAAATGGCAATAATGAGATAACCTACCAAGTTTTATGGGGGAGTGTGAAAGCAATTCCTTGGGAAGGTTTTATATCTTTGAGTGCCTACATGAATAAAATAGAGATAAAGGAGATCAATAAATTGGGCATACAACTGAAAAAACTTGAAAAAAAACAAATTGAAAATTCCCAAGTAAATACCAAATTAGAAATACTGAAAACTAAAGGAGAGATTAATAAAATGGAAATTAAGAAAAGTATTGAACTAATAAAAAACTAGGAGTTGGTTTTATGAAAAACTCAATGAAATTGATCAATTTGGTCAATTTGATTAAAAAAAGAAAGAAGAAAACCAAATTACAAATATCAAAAATCAAAAGGGTGAACTCACCTCCAATGAGGAGGAAATTAAAACAATAATAAGAAATTACTTTGCCCAACTGTATGTCCATAAATTTTACAATCTACATGAGATAGATGATTATTTTAAAAGATACAAATTGCCCAGACTAAAAGAAGAGAAACTTGAATACTTAAATAACCCCATCTCAGAGAAAGAAATTGAAAACATCATCAATGAACTTCCTAGGAAAAAATCTCCAGGGCTAGATGGATTCTCAAGTGAATTCTATCAAACATTTAAACAGCAGTTAATTCCAATACCATATAGGGAAATACTACTATGGGAAAATTGAGGTAGAAAGAATACTCCCAAATTCTTTTTGTGATACAAATATGGTTTTGATACCTAAACCAGGAACAGTCAAAACACAGAAAGAAAATTATAGACCAATTTCAGAAATGAATATAGATGCAACAATTTTAAACAAGATTTTAGCAAAAAGAGTACAGCAACTAATCAAGAAAATAATACATTATAATCAGGTAGGGTTTATACCAGGAATGCAGGAATGTTTCAGTATTTAGAAAACTATTAACGTTATTGATCATATCAACAACAAAACTAACAGAAGTCACATGATTGTCACAATAGAGGCAGAAAAACTTTTGTCAAAATGCAACACTCATTCCTATTGAAAACACTGGAGAACATAGGAATAAATGGAACTTTCCATAAAATAATAAGCAGTATCCACCTAAAACCATCAGCAAGCATTATATGCAATGGAGATAAGCCAGATGCATTTCCAATAAGTCAGAGGTAAAACAAGGATGTCCATTATCACCACTATTATTCAGTATGGTGCTAGAAATGTTAGCTGTAGCAATAAGAGAAGAAAAAGAAATTGAAGGAGGCAAATAAAAAACTAAGTTATCACTCTTTGCAGATGATATGATGATATACTTAGAGTAACCCAGAGAATCAAGTTTAAAACTACTTAGATAAACAACTTTGGCCAAATTGCAGGTTACAAAATAAACCTACACAAATCTTTTGCATTTCTATATATTACTAACAAAGCCCAACAACCTGAAATAGAAAGAGAAATCCAGTTTAAAGCTTTGGTAGACACTATGAAATATTTGGAAGTCTACTTGCCAAAACAAACCCAGGGACTATATGAACACAATTAGAAAACACTTCTTGCGCAAATAAATTCAGATGTAAGTAAGTGGGAAAAACATTAGTGGCTCTTGGGTGGGCTGAGCCAATATCATAAAAATGACAATTCTACCTAAATTAATTTACTTATTCAGTGCAATACCAATCAATCTATCAGATAATTATTTTGCAGAGCTAGAAAAAAATAATGCCAACATTCATCTGGAAGAACAAAAAGTCCAGAATATCAGGGGAACTAATAAAAAGAAATGCTAGGGAAGGAGGCCTACCAGATTTCAAATTGCATTATAAGGCAGCAATTATCAAAACGACTTGGTACTGGCTAAGAAACAGATGGGTAGATCAGTGGAATAGGTTAGGTACGCAAGATACAGTAGTCAATGAATATAGCAATCTACTGTTTGATAAACCCATGGACCCCAGCTTCTGGGATAAGAACTCACTGTTTGACAAAAATTGCTGGGAAAACTGGATAACAGTATAGTGGAAACTAGGCATAGACCAGTCCTTGACACTGTACATAATAAGAATAAATTCCAAATGGGTGTATGATCTAGGTATAAAGACTGATACTATAAATGAATTAGTGGAGCAAGGAATAGGATAGTTATCAGATTTATGGAGAAGGGAAGAATTTTTGACTTAAACATGAGATAGAAAACATTATGAAGTGCAAAATGGATAATTTTGATTACATTAAATTGAAAAGTTTTTGCACAAACAAACTCAAGGCAACTAAGATCAGAAGGAAAGCAGAAAACTGGGAAAGAATTTTTACAACTAGTGTCTGTGACAAAGGCCTCATTTCTAAAATATATAGAGAACTGAGCCAATTGTACAAGAATACAACTGATAAATGGTCAAAGGATATGAACAGGTAGTTTTCAGAGGAAGAAATCAAAACTATCTATAGTCATATGAAAAAATGCTCTAAATCACTACTGATTAGGGATATGCAAATCAAAACAACTCTGAGATACAACATCACGCCTGTCAGATTGGTAACATGACAAAACAGGATGATGATAAATGTTGGAGAGGATATGGAAGAGTTGGAACACTAATTCATTGTTGGTGGAACTGTGAGCTCGTCCAGCCATTCTGGAGAGCAATTTGGAGCTATGACCAAAGGGCTACAAAAGCGTGCCTACCCTTTGACCAGCAATACCACTTCTAGGACTATATCCCCAAGAGATCATAAAAATGGGAAATGGTCCCATATGTACAAAAATATTTACAGCAGTCACATTCAGAGAAAGAACTATGAAATTTTATCATAGAATGTAACAAATCCTTTTCTTTTGTACTACATTTTGGTTTGTTTTATGATTTCTCACTTTCATTTTAATTCTTGTATGGAACATAACTAAGATGAAAATATATTTAATAGGAATATATGTGTAGAACCTATATAAAATTGCATGCCAACTCTTGGAGGGAAGGGGAAGGAGGAGTTAAGGAGGGGGAAAAATCTAAGTTATGTGGAAGTGATTGTAGAACTCTGAAAATAAATAATATAACACATAGTTTCATACAAAATTGAGTATGCATGTTATTCCCTCCTTACAGCAAATATGATGAGACTGTGGTTCCCTCATTCCCTCTCACTTCCTCCCTCCATTGAAAACGCTTTTCCTGCCTCTTTTATGTGAGAGATAATTCACCCCACTCTATTTCTCCCTTTCTCCTCCAAATATTCCTCTTTCACCCCTTAATTTTAGTTTTTTAGATATCACCCCTTCATATTCAACTCACCCTGTGCCCTCTGTCTCTATATTTAATCCCCCAACCACCCTAAAAGAAACTCTCAAACTGCAAATATTACCTTTCTATGTAGAATTGTAAACAGTTCAACTTTAGTAAGTACCTTATGAGTTCTCTTTCCTTTTTACATTTTCAAACTTCTCTTGAATCTTGTATTTGAAAGTAAAATTTTCTTTTTAGCTTTGGTCTTTTCATCAAGAATGCATGAAAGGCCTCTATTTCATTGAATGTCTCTTTTTTAATCCTGAAGTACCATTCTCCATTTTGCTGAATAGGTGATTCTTGACTTTAATACCAGCTTCTTTGATCTCTGCAACATCATTTTCCAAGTCCTCCAATCTCTTAATGGAGAAGCTACTGGAACTTGTGTTATCCTGATTATTTTCCCACAGTACTCAAATTGTTACTTTCTGGCTGCTTGCAATATTTCCCCTTGAACTGGGAACTCTTGAATTTGGCTACAATATTCCTAGGAGTATTCCTTTTGGGATCTCTTTCAGGAGATGTTCTATGGATTCTTTCTATATCTATAGTTCTAGAATATCAGTGCAGTTTTCCTTAAAAATTTCTTGAAAAATAATGTCTAGGCTCTTTTTTTGATCATGGCTTTCAGATAGTTCAATAATTTTTAAATTTTCTCTCCTGGATCTATTTTTCAGGTCAACTGTTTTTACTATGAGATATTTCACATTGTCTTTTGTTTTTTCATTCTTTTGATTTTGTTTTATAATTTCTTGATTCTTCATAAAGTCATTAGCTACCATCTGTTTCATTCTAATGTTTAAGGAATTATTTTCCTCAGTGAGCTTTTAGACCTCCTTTTTCCATATGGCCAATTGTATTTTTTAAGGCATTCTTCTCCTTATTGTTTTGTTGGACCTCCTCTGCCATTTCAGTCAGTTTATTTTTTAAGTTATTTTCTTCAGCAATTTTTTGCATCTCGTTTAGCAGGTAGTTGATGCGTCCTTTCATGATTTTCTTGCATCACTCTCATTTTCCTTCCCAATTTTTCCTCTTGATTTTCTAAATACATTTTGAGCTTTTCCATGGTCTGAGATCAATTCATTTTTTTCTTGGAGGCTTTTGGCATGAGGGCTTTATCTCTGTTGTCTTCTTCTGGTTGTATGTTATAGTCTTCCTTGTCACCAAAGTAAGATTCTATATTTTTTCCTGATTTTTTCCTGTTTTTACTCATTTTCCCAGTCAACTACTTGACTTTTGAACTCTTTGTCAAGGTAGTTCTCTGCTTCCAGGAGCATGGGATGTGTACTGATAGCTGCTCCATCACCCACAATCTGGACCTAGAGCTCTGGAAACAGCCACTGCTGCTGCTGCTGTCTATAGGGGAAAGCATAGTTTGGCCTGATAGCATATCAGTTTTGTTTGACAATGCTATTGAGGGGAAAACGAATTTTTTAGAGGCAAGAACTTAAGAGATAACTTATCCTTTTATTTTTTTACTAGTTTCATATTCTCATGAGTTGGGAAAGCCCAAGGCTAATATTTGTAGTATAAATGATCTATTAAAGTCATTGTTGTCTCCAGCCACTCCCTGATATTTCCCAACAGGAATTTCTTTCATTAATTACGGTTAAGTCTAGAGGTGTTTTTGGACTTTTCTAACCCTGTACCTGTTTAGTCCATCAAGGATTACTGCTTAAAGCTCTAGTACCTAATTCTGGCAACAAATTAGCATGAAGCTCAACTTCCTGCCTTCTTAATGCATGTACTTATATGAACAGAATCCCTTTGAAGACAAAGGGAGGCCACAATAGGGCAATTACAAAGATGGTATGGGAACCAGAGCAAGAAGAAAGGAAGAGGAAGATAAAGAGGAAGAAACAACCTTTATCCTCAGGGTATTATGAATATTAATTAGATGCAAAAAATCAGCATTCAGACCTTATGAGCATAAAAAGAAAAATGAAAAAAAAAAACAAATCAAACACTAGAAAAGAAAACCAAGTGTTATATGTTAGAAGGATTAATTATGATCAGGTTCCAACATGTTTTTATCAGATATTTGGTTAGGGATCGTAGCTTGGTTGGTTTTATTAGGGTTTAGGGCCTAGTTGTCTAGGGGTTTGGTTAGAGATTAAAAATTTTGTAGAAACTGAGCCTGGTATAGTAAAATTAGCACCAAATTCAGAGTCTGAAGTCCTAGGCTCTGGCCTTGGTTCTACTAATAAACAGTTTTTTGAACTTGGGCAAATCACTTAACTTTTGCAAAACTCAGTTTCCTCTTTTGTAAAATGAGAATGATGCTTTTATTAATTACCTCAGATTTAATACGAGATCAAATGAAATGACATCTCAGAAAAAATGGGTTATTGAAAAGCATAATGTAAATGTCAATTATCCTATTCTCCCAGCAACCCTCCCCCAAACCCACATACCTCTTAGGTAACTAGTTAAGCAGTGACTTATACTCCATATATTTCAGACCTGGATGGTGGTTATGGATGGGCTAGAGTTACGTTAATGTGCACTATGGTATGTTGGTCAGTGTAGATGAATACAGATTATCCCATTTGTAAGGTCTCTGATTTGCTTATTTTCTTGGCCGTCAAGGTCCTTACCCTCCCCACCAATGAAGATGTTAGTCATTCTGCATTAAAGTCACACAGGAATGTCCTGATTAAACAAATTCCCTAATTCTGCCTTAGATATATTCAGCCAATTAAGGGCTCCAATTGCTGACATTATCACTTGTGTTTTAATTATTGGAAGGCATTATTTTAAATACTCAGAATAGACAGTGGCTGAATGTTCACAAATAGTGTTTTTTTAAGTTTTGGGTTTTATTTTTTTTTTTAAGAATCCTTTAATTAGTGTCAGGTCTGAATAGTGGCATTTCCCAGAAGAGAAAGGGAAGGAAGAGCATTTCCTGAAATAAAAGCAGGGAAATCTTCAAGCCAGACACCTCAGGCAGGAGGTAGCTCCCTTGGTCTCCTAGGAAAGGTTCTAGACAAGGCTGGGCTCCCTTTTCAAAAAGAATGTAAAAATGTTCTCTCTTCCAGAGTCACAGAGGAGATTTCTGGTAGAGCAGGGGAAGCAGGGAGCTGGCTTGCTGCAGGCACTGCATGAAATAAAAATACTGTTATGCTGGAGAATCAAGGAAAGCAGGGGATAGAGCAAAAGGGAACCAGAACTACCCTGAGACATCTAGGCTGATATGGTCTGGTGTCCATCAGGAAACTTTATTTTTCTTGGTAACTTCAGACTATTATTATAGCTGGAAAGATTTTAGACTATATCTTCTAGGCTAATGTTTCTCAGACTTTTTGATCTTTGAACCCATTTATACTCTTAAAATATTGAGAACCACCCTTCCCAAGAACTTTGCTTTATGTGGGTAAATATATCCCATTTTCAAGAGTTTTGAAAAAAGCTTTTACTTAATATTTTCAAATTACTATCACTTTATTTTCAAGGTATGTTGTAGCAAAGTAAAACAGTTAAGCAAAAAGAGTAATTCAGTTACCTCATCTGAAAGTATATTAAAAACTTCTTATCTGTAGGACCCCCATAACTCTCTACTAAAAGTAAAATGTCAGAAATTTACTTTCTCTCTTTCTTACATTATACCATTGAATGAAAAAAGAAAATAAAAGCAAATTTCTTGCAAAAAATACAGTCAATCAAAATAATTTTAAGGTCTACATGCAAATTATGTTTATATATGTGTGTATTTCTTCATCTATATACACATATATATGTTTGTGTGCATGCATACATGTATGCATGTGTATGTGATTCTGTACCTCAAATCCATCGGCTCTCTGTAATAGATTACATATTTTATCATCAGTCCTCTGAAATCATGAATGGTAATTGCATTGCTTATAGTTCCTTCAGCTTTCAAAAATGTTTTTTTTTACAGTGTTGTTACTGTACAAATTGTTCTCCTGCTTCTGCACATTTCATTCTTCATCAGTATACAAAAGTCTTCAAAATTGATCATTTTATAATATTGCTATTATGGCATCCACTGTTCTTTGGTTCTGCTTCATTCTGTGGTCTTTTGTGTACAGAACTCTTCATAGCAGCTTTCTGTAGTGGCAAAACAACAACAGCAGAAATAACAAACTGGAAGTTATTGCAATGTCTATCAATTGAGAAATGGCTGAATAAATCGTGCCATATAAATTTGATTAAATACTATTTTTCTTTAAGAAATGAGGGAATAAATGATTTCAAAATGACATATGAGACATGCTGTAATAGGAATGAAAACATCTTAACAGTATTATGAAAATAGTTTTGATTTTGCAGATCCTTTGAAAAGATTGCGTCAATTCCCAAGAATCTGCAGACAACACTTTGACAATCACTGCTCTGGATGGATTCCTTCATTTTACAGAGAAAGGAAGGGAAAGTGAAACAATAAATGAGCACTTCTGTAGTGTTTACTATGTGCCAGGCCCTGTTCCAAGTGTTTTTTACAAGTATCATCTCTTTTGATCCACAGAACAACATTGTGAGGTACGTACTATTATTATCCCCATTTTACAGCTGAGGCTGCTGAGGCAAATAGAGATTTAGTGACTTACCCAGGGCCATGAATCTAGAAAGTATCTGAGGTTGGATTTGAATCCAGGTCTTTCTAACTCTACTCTGCCTCCAGGTGTCTCATGAGAAGACTGACGCTGAGGTTAACAGACTGACTTATTTAGTGGCCAAGTAGGGATTAGAGAGTGTAGTATGTTTGTTCTTTGTTGCCAAAGAACACCATTCAATAATGACATGACTTGCACTTGACTTTGTTCTGAGTGAGGGAGGGCTGTGCAGGTCACTAACCTCACTTGTCCTCCAGAGTCATCTGCATCTAGTGACCAGATATTCATCAGGATGACTGGAGATGACCCAGGATGAGGCAATTGGGGTTAAGTGACTTGCCCAAGGTCACACAGCTAGTGAGTGTCAAGTGTCTGAGATGAGATTTGAACTGAGGTCCTCCTGACTCCTGCACTGGTGCTTTATGCACTCCATGACCTAGCTGCTCCAATAGAGATTAGATAACCCTACCACAAAGTCTATAAGTTCATCCCCTTTCTTAAAATTTTAACTTTATTTTACATTTAGCAGAGACAAACTAGTCTATAAAGGACTACGCTTGAAGCTTTTGTCAATATCTCTGGCATGCTTCCAGACTAAGTCACCATTTGGAAACATACAGTAATAACATGTCTATATATTCATGGCTCAGTGGTTGGTGCTGTGTGATGACAGTTGTAGTCTAACTGACTACAGAGCTGTAAGAACCAATGACTGGGGGATTGCTTAGTTGTAACTAAGTGAACACAAAAAGCTGACACACCTATCTCTTATTTTCTTTCCTTTTTAGTTCTAGGCATCATGAGCTTGTGTGAAGGTCTTAGTAGGAAGATGTCTTTCCTTTACCTTTCCCCATGAGTGTAGATATATAGCTCCTCCTCCTCCTCCTCCTCCTTCTCCTTCTCCTTCTTCTTCTTCTTCTTCTTCTTCTTCTTCTTCTTCTTCTTCTTCTTCTTCTTCTTCTTCTTCTATCTCTCTCTCCCTCTCTCCACCCCTCCCTCCTTCCCTCTCAAGTATATATTCCAAAATAGGCATGTCCAGGAAAAAAACTTATGAGTTCCACTGATCCAGAGTCACACTTGCAACTGGAAGTAGTAGCAGTAGCCACTGGAATAGAAGCCACTAGTGACTGATGACTGTGGAAGCTTCTGCAGACAGATGAAAAAAGACAGTAACCCAAGAAAATTGGTAACTTCAGTGAGCATAAACCTTGCAGAAAAAAATGCCTGTTTGTGGACTCAAGAAATGAACTGATTCAGGGATCTCAGCTCAGTGGCCCAGTCAACACAGAGCCGTATCTAAGGGGCACTTCAAGAGAGACCTCCTCAAAAGGAGTAAAAGGACTTTCAGAGTCAGAAGCAGAAGGTACTCCTTTGACACATGTATTCTCTACATGACTACCACATTAAGTTTAAGCCCACATTCCTCAGGAACTGTATTACATAAGGTATGAGGGTATATGCCCCCAAGTGTGAGGAGGGATGTTTTGTATGAATGAATGTTTTTCAGCTCTTTTTGTTAACTATTCTCAGTAAATCTCTTTTCTAACTGTTAATGGATAACTACTGACTAACTATTATGGGAAAATACAGAATTAGAGATTCATTTATGACAGAGCTAGAAATTCTCAGCTGCTCAGAGTTATCCTTAGACTCCTAAGCTATGCTTAGAATTCCAAGGGGAAAAATAGTGAGTCACCTTCTGGAGCCACCTTCTGGAGTCACCTTCTTCATCCAGCTTGTAAATATGAGTGTGTTCAGTTGAAGGGAATGGTCCCATAAGGAGTGCTTCATGTGAAGGATTTTTTTTTTTTGGTTCCCTCATATTTAAAGATCACAGGATTCAATCAAGCAATCAATACCCACATGTTAGGGGCCTACCATTATGAGCTCCAGAACATAGAAAAGTCTTAGGAAGTATGCACTTTAATTGTTGAGTAAGACAAGCTTAAAAGAGAAGGAAGGATTCACTTATTTCAAATAAATTCTTAATTTTTAGAAGTCTTATATCTACCTCCCTTAGGACTAATGTTAATTTCCCTGTATCTGTAATTAATATATTTATATCCATTTCCCATATATCTCTTGCTGAATTAGTTGAACATAGATGATTATTCCTTGACAAGACAGGGCTGAAATGATTTGGACCCACAGGAGACACAGGTACAGACTTGCATTTATTTGGTGAGCTTGTCAGGCTTATGGAGAGGGAAAGGAAGAGAGGGAGAGGGAGAGGAACAGAGGGAGAGGGAGAGGAAGAGAGAGAAAGACAGAGAGAGAGAGGGAGGGAGGGAGGGAGGGACAATGGCAAGGAGGGAGGGAGGGAGGGAGGGAAAAAGAGGGAGAGAGAGAATTAGGTATATGCAATGTGGATGATGGTAGAGAAGAGTCATTAGACAGATGGGATATTGGATGTCTGTAGTCTTCATAACAAAAGGTTAAAGCTAAATTACACAGAGTTTAGTTTCACTAATTTGGATTGATGGATGAAAAGGTGCCAAACACATGCTTTAATGAATAAAAAAAGTATCATTTATAATCAGCATTGATAAGTATTCTATATAGGAAAGCTACAGACCCTTTCCAAAGGTATGAAAACTTGTGGCTTTTCGAGTATTTTAACTATCCTCTTTTAGAATGACTATGCTATGACTTTGCTACAAAAAAAAGGTTGGCTTCAGATTAACCAATGTCTGGATCATCATGGATTCTGAATTAGTGAAGTTTGAATGAACGAAGCTGACTCTGCATGCTTGGTTCTAGTCATGCCACGTTTAACTAGAACTTATGGGGAATATGGTATTTCACATGAATTTTCCAAATAACTGGTTATAACCTCCAAGCACCTAACTTTGGTTTACTTTGACCATTTTGATGGATACTTTCTAAAATGCATTATATACACCCATGCTTCCTGCAATGAAGGATGTAGGAGCAAATATAATGCTTTTTTTCCTTCATGCCTCAGGGTCATCAGCATGACCATTCACCCTTGTATGCTGTTGTAATATGCAGTACAGGACAGCAATTGGTTTGGAGATTTTGGGGAGCATTTCATCACCAACAGGCTGTCACTTATAAACTCTATCCATGTGGCTCTGTCAGTGTCCATTCTCCTGTAGGTTGCTCCTTCTAGTCTTCTGTGGGATGGGAAACCAGATAAGATTCATAACAAATTTAGTTACAATAAATAAGACTTCATAAGGTTCTGGGTGAAAGTTCAAGAGCCCAGGTTTACTTCACATATTTTGTAGCAGCTATTTGGAAGACCTCAGGGCTATATTCTGGAAGGCTGAGGGTGCTAGAAATTTGACATGAAACTAAGTGGGACATTATCTTATTACTTCATCCTTTTAGGGTAGAAAATTAGAGTTTGGAAAACAAGATAAAGACTGGGTTGCCCTCAGGGACGTAATTTTCCTTTAAAGGACTTTTCTACGATTACAAGTTGGCTCTGAGCAAGGATAATTTCAATTTTCAACTATCAACACTGCCTTATCTCCAGGTGACAAATACTTAGCAGAGTTGTCCGTGCAGTTGCAGACCCATTCAAAGGCACAAGTAAAGAATACTGGAAAAAATGGTCTGTCATTTACTAATTGTGTAATCTTGAGCAACTTATATAATTTTAGTGTGGCAGAGTAGAAAGAGCCTTGAATTAAAAGTCAAGAGAGTCCTTGGTTCAAATCTCATTGGTGACTCTAAAGTAAGCTTTTCACAATCTGACTCCAGCATCTTACCAGGAAGATTATGCATTACTTCACCTCACAGCCTATATTGGCTCACTTGCTGTTAACTTTCCATGAACCTGAATGTTCACCTCAATTTCATATCTTTGGGCACCAGATTCTCAATGCCTGGACTGCTCTCTCTCCTCACTTTTGCCTCTTTGAAGCTCTTGCTCCTATCAAGGTTTAACTCAGCCCTCAATTCCAGTTGAACAGAACTTTTTCAGTCCCCCTAGTTGTTAATCCCTCTCTCAGAACCATTTACTTATTCTGTACACATCCTGCATTTGTTTATCTAGGAATATGCTACATCTCTCTTAGAATGTGAAGATCCTTGAGGGTGAGGACTGTCTCACTACTGTCTTTGTGTTCCCAAAACCTTGTCAAGTACCTGGCTGCATTATCTGAGGTAAATCATTTGATCTCTGTGATTCGCAGTTTCCTTATCTGAAAAATAGAAATAGCAATGCCTGTAGTCTTTCTTTATAGGGTTGCTGTTTATGATTAAATGATTTGTGATGTTTTATAAGGATTGCTTTGAAAACTTTTAAATGCTTACATAAATATTAGCTACGATTGTTAACTTATAGCCCTCAGTTTCCTCAACTGTACAATGGGGATACTAAATTTTGAACTACCTGACTCACAAAGTTACTTAGGAAAAAGCACTTTGTAAAGCACTATATGAGGGAGAATTATCAATATACTGATAAAGGAGTTCTTCTTTGTGAGTATATCTCTTGATTCACATGTAAAAGACTGAGAGAAGTATGGTATAAATCTCAGTTTTATTCACTGCTCGGGATATTTTGAGCCCATCAATTTCTATCACATCCATGATCTATCAAAGAAAGGCAAAGATTTAGAATAATTGTTTCAAGTCAAAATTAAGCAGATGATCATTTATTAACTTTTCTAAAAGACATGCAACTATAAACCTATGAAATGAATGTAGAGAATTCAGATGAACGAAAAGTAGTTCTAAATATGTTTGTGACCATTACTACTTGTAAGGGAGGGAGAAGTGGTGCACATGCACGCACACACACATACATACATACATTTTTGGATCATATTTGGAAAGCTCTATTTTTCCCTTATAAGTCAATTGGGGAAAATAGTCAATGACATTTCAAGTAAAAGATACTCATTCATACTCTGTCTTCCTGTAAGATACAGCTGCATCTTAGCTTCTTCCCTAGAACCAACTCAATACTGCTGACTTGAATAATATTTTGCTTTTATTTAGAAAGAACTACAGAACTATTTGGTGCAGCAGCTGAATTCTCCCCTTTTCAGATGTAATTTTCTATCCTTATTCTAACTAGATTAGCTTTAATGGCAAGACACAAATAATGAGCATTTTGATTAAGACAAGTTGGGAAATGGCCAAAACCTAATAAAAGTAGGGGGAAATAAAATCTGGTCTTTTCAAATTAGATGAATTGTCTATGTAATGAGGAAAAAAAAGTTTAAATTAGTTATTCAGTGGACCCTAAATGAAGCATTAGTAATCCTTATTACGGGAAATTTGTGGAATCTCAAATCAAATTGATGTATTATTTTTCTGTTATGCTTTATTTAGCAGTCAAAATGCATAAAGTTACAGGAAACCTTTCAGGAAGGAAGGGTGCTTTGCTTTTTATTTTTTATTTTTTTTGAGAAAGGTGGAATTTGTCTTTAAGAACTTGAATACTTTTAACATAACTGAACACACATTCTCTGTTGTTAATGTGTTTCTAGGCACACAGACTATAGTGAATTGGCTCCATATATGAAAGAGAAACACAGAATTTCTTCTGGGGCTGCCAGAAGGGATACCACGACACACAAAAGGTTAAAACCCTTTACTCTAGGTCTGCTGGTACCTGCAGAAGAATCTTTCCTACAACATCTTCAACAGATGATTTCTCAGTAAAAGGAGGCCAACTAGAAGTCCATTGCATTTTGGGATTGTTCTAACTGTTATGAAACTTTTTGCTTATCTTTAACCTCTTCAACTTCCCCTCGTTGCTCCTAATTCTTCTTCTGAGATCAAACTGAACAAGTCAAGTAGGTCCCTCTTCCATGTAATAACTCTTTAAATATTTCATTTTGAAAAAGTAAATTCTGAGAAGCTATTTATCAGGAGAGGGGCTCACTCTATATTTCATCCTTCATACTATTCACTATGTACTATACATGGTATTTACCTTGTAGGAGGCTCCAAGGCAGGACAGGAAGCTAAATGGTCCATTTGCCTTATAAAATTCGTTTTAGATTAGAAAGGGAGAGAGAGGATGGGAATGGTATGGTGTTCACCAATGAAATTCAAAATCCACTGTTAAATTTGAATTAGGGTCTCAACTCAGATTTTAATGTACAATAGCACTGATGATTCCTCCCGCTGACTATCTTCCTAACATAGAAAAAACAATGGAACACATGCACTGGTGTTGTCTCCACAGCAGAATAAAAGCATTTTGAGGGCAAGAGGTATCATTGGTTTTGTTTGTCTGTCTTTTCGCACTGCTTGGTACAAGTAAGTACTTAATAGATTTGGTATATAGACTTGACATAGCAAGTACTTAACAAATTTTTCATTCATCCATTCAATCTGATTTTAATTTCATGGAACAAAATGCCCCTCCCAGAATAAACTCATCACTTCTAAATTCATTACCATGTAGTTAATTCAAACTTTGATTGACACTACCTCCCTCAGTCTCCTGTCCACTCTGATTAGGGGGCTGGAGAGCAGAGTTCCAAACTCCTCCCACTGCCTCCCTTTATAAAGGGCATAACTAGACTCTTATTGGCATCAGCTGGCCTGCCTAGTTTTAACTCCATGAAAAAAGATGTAGGGTGCCAGATAGCCCCTGGTATACTGAGATCCTTCTTTCCTTCCTCCTTTTATGTGTCAACTCCCCCTTTAGTTTTAAACTCCTTGAGGGCAGGGATTATTTTTTCTTTTTATTAATTGTGTCCCCAGAACTTAGTGTAATATTTGGCACATTTGTCATTGTTGAGTCATTTTCAGTCATGTCTGGCTCTTTGTGAACACATTTGGGATTTTCTTGGCAAGGATACTGGAGTGGTTTGCCATTTCCTCCTCCAATTCATTTTACAGATGAGGAAATTGAGGCAAAGAGGGTTGAGTGACTTGCCCAGGGTCATATGATAAGAATCTGAAGGCAGATTTGTATTCAGGAAGATACATCTTCTTGACTCCAGGCCTGGTGCTCTATCATTGTGCCACCTAATCTGCCCACTGCCCCCTGTTCCACCATAGCACACAGCACATAGTTAGGTCCTTAATAAAGATTTATTAGATTGGATTAGATTCATTCCATGGGGGCAAAGTCCACGTCATTTAGATAACTTAGATGAAATTGTCTTCACCTCCTGGTATCTGACTTCAACATTTTTCCCCCAAAAGTATTTTAAAACAACAGGGCTTTGAAGCTAACTACTATCCATTTGTAAAGGTATTCACCTCTTCCCCCAAACTTACCACAAATACACTTTGCTGAAGTAATTGAGCTCTTTTGGACCATGCAATCAGTTATAAAGTAGCTTTACCTGATCCCTTCCATCTTAACAGCTCTTTTTATAAATGCATAAAGTTTCAGGAAACCTTTCAAGGACAAGGTGGGGTGTGTGTGTGTGTGTGTGTGTGTGTGTGTGTGTGTGTGTGTGTGTGTGTGTGTGTGTGTGTGTGTGTGTGTGTTGTTTTTGAGACAGGTAGCATTTGTCCTTAAGAACCTGGCTACCTTTAATATAGCTGAGTATCCATTCTTTGTTTTTATTGAATTCTCTGTTTTAATTGAATTCAATTAAAACAGCAGATACTTATTAAAGCCTCCTATGTACAAGGCACATTTCCAAGAAAAAAATAAGTGTAATAGAGTAGAGTGCTAATTAGGGTAGCTAACATGAGTTCTTGCAAGAAAGCTGTGAAATTACTTTGTACATAATCTATGTGAGCTGTCCCAAGATATATTGAGTATGCACAGGTGAATAATCATTCAGTAACTGAGAATCTTAGGTCATTGCAGGATTGGGGACTGAGAGGTTACATGACTTGTCCAGAAGCACCCTGTCAGTGTGTGCCAATTGGTTCTTGAACCCAAATCTTCTTATGTCATAATTCCTCTTTCATATAAAGAGCATAAAAAAGCACAAAAAAAAGCAAGTTCAAGAGAGAGAGACCACTAACCCTTTGGGATTTCAGAAAGGACTCATATTCTTGTATATACTGTTCTACTTTCTTTCAGAGTGCTCCACTACTTCTGGAGTATCCCTGGTGAAAATTCCAAGAGCATGGGGCTATAGACATCTTCCACCAACTCCCAAGGATAACTGTTTGTATCCCTTCCAAGCTAAATAGTCATTCTATTATTAACCTCACATCTGCCTATAATCCAAGATCTTGTGTACTATGGGCAATCCTGAGCATTCTCTTTTATGAAGGACATTGAAGGGTTGAAGTATATTCAGTGGAAAACAACCAGGATGGTGAGTGAATTAGAGAACATGCCACAGGGGCTTAGATGTGCTGGTAAAAGTTTAATATCTAGCCCTCCAGAAAAAAAGAAAGCATGCGTGATGCACTTTCAAGTTTAATCTGTTATCAACATTTTCTCCATCCCTCCTTTAAGTCTAGAATTCAACAAAACAATAAATCAAGCCCCAATTGATAGCACTTTCCCATTTTTAGGTATAAATGCTCACAATGAAAATAAAACAATTAGTTCTTATGAGCCAGTAGCTCTAGCACATCCCTGCTTCTGAAGAAACTGGAATATTTAGCGTAGAAACGACTTAGGGAAGGGGATAAGCGTTTATTTAGCATTATGTTCCAGGCAGCGTGCTAAGCATTTTACAAATATTATGTCATTTGCAAGTCAGTACAACTCTGAAAGATAGGTTATCCTCATAAAGGTATATTATCCTCATTTTTTAGTTGAGGAAACTGAGGCAAACACATTAAGTGACTCACTCAGGGTCACACAATTATTAAGTGTCGGAGACCAGCTCTCAGGACTTGAATTTGGGTCTTCCTGACTCTAGGCCCAGCCCTCTACCTACTGAGCCACTTAGTTGGTACTTGTCTTCAAGCATAGAAAGTTTCTGTCATTTATATAGAATTTTAAGGCTTGCAAAGTGCTTATGCGCATTATCTCATTTGATCTTCACAACAGAACTATCAGGTGAGAGCTTCCTCCTTCTATGGAGCTAATTAAGATTCTGAGATAAGATTCAACCCCATGCCTTCCTCTAATACTTAATCCACAATATCATACTGCATGATTTTCAAGAACTTGAAAAATTTTCATGGGAAAGTGGAAGAGATTTTTGACTTATTCTGCTTAGTCTGAGCATCAGATCTAGGAAACACAGCTTCCTAGATATAAATTTCATTTATAGTTACACAGATATAGATTTCAGGTTGATATAAGAAAAACTCCTGGGGGAAGAGCCAAGATGGTAGAGTAGAAAGATACACATATGCTAGCTCCTAACCCACAGTCCATAAAATACCTGTAAAGAAGAACTCCCAACAAATTCTGGAGCAGCAGAAGCCACAGAACAATGGAGTGGAGGAGATTTCTGTTCCAGAGAGCGCTGAAAAACCAACACCAATGGTCCGTCGCGCACCCGTACCGGGAGCAGATCCCAGCCCTGTCTTGGCTGCACAGCACCAAGGAGAGCATATCCAAACAGGCTTCAGGGACAGAATCTCCAGTGGCAGCACAGGTCCCTCCACCCACAGGTGCCAAAGGTCAGTGAGAAGGTCTTTTCAGCTAGCCGAAAGGGGAGTGGGGTGTCCCCATAACTCAGGCCACATCAGGAGGCAGCCATAGAGGCAGCAGAAGACAGGGGCTCCCAAAGCAGGCAGGAGCCTGAATCCATTGTCAAAGGTCTCTGCATAAAACCCCTGAGGGAACTGAGCCCTGTGTGGCAGCCCTGCCCTGACCTGAGCACCTGAATTTAATCTCACACTGAATAGCAGCCCTGCCCCCACCCAAAGCCCTGAGGCTGGGAAGCAGCATTTGAATCAGACCCCAAGTGCTGGCTGGGCAGACCTGGAGGTGAGGTGGGTGTGGAGAGGACATTCAGAAGTCAAGTAAATGGCTGGAAAATGCCCAGAAAAGGGGAGAAAAATAAGAGCATAGAAGGCTACTTTCTTGGTGAACAGATATCTCCTCCCTTCCTATCAGATGAGGAAGAGCAATGCTTACCATCAGGGAAAGACATAGAAATCAAGGCTTCTGTATCCCAATCATCCAAAATAAATATTCAATGGGCTCAGGCCATGGAAGAGCTCAAAAAAGATTTTGAAAGAAAAAGCTCCCTTCCAATTAGACCTAGCCCAAACAAAGGCTCCCCCTCACTGGGGGGTCTTGAAACAAAAGCTAAATAACCATTCCTTGGGTATACTGGAGAAGAGATTCTCAGTTAAGTATGGGTTGTACTAAATAGCCTCTGAGGTCCCTTCCAACTCAGAGAATCAATGATTGTCTACTATCATTGTTATTAACTTTTAAATTTTTATCTACTTTCTTTTTTATTTTTATTTAATTTTCATTCATTCATCTATTTATTTGTCTGTTTAGTTATTTATTTGTTTGTTTTTTTATATTGTCTACTCTCTTTTCCTTCACACTCTTCTTATAAAGAGTAGATCCTTCTTAACCAAGTGTGAGTCATTCTTACTGCTTCTATGGAATTTCAAGAAAAACACATTAGTTCAAAGTATAAAATGTGAAAGGCAGAGCTTGTTTTCTGCAGTATGATAGTAAACTGGGCTCAAGAATGAAACAGCACATCCTAGAAAAATGGTCCTTAAGAGAATGATGCCTGCCTTGATAAATTGGAAATAATATCGGAGACGGTGGTAATTTAGCCATAAAATTTATGCCTATTGACACAGGTGTAGGTTTACACCCAATATAGGTAGGCTTGCCCACAGATTCTGACATAGCACTTTAAGGTGCTGGCACCAGCCTCAGCCTTGAATGTAGCACCTTGTGTCCTTGACATAATTCTGCCACTAACAGTATTAGTAGATTACTTTTTAAATCTCACATCCTTGTGTTAATAGAACACTATTGTGGGCTTGCAAAACCTCTGACCAATATTATGATGGTATAGCAATTCTCCACATTTCTCCACCATCACTGCAAATACTTGTGGTGCAAATAATGGTTCTACTCAGACCTCTGAGTAGAACCTCTGACAATCTGTCTGTTAGTATTTTTTCAACCTCTCTACCCTTCCCTTGACAAATCTGTCATCCCAAGGAAAAAACCTGCCAAACAACAAGCTCCACTGTGTATGGTTTCCAGATGCATCATGTATTGCCTTAAGATGCACAAAATCATATTATCAATAAGGAATATAACTGGCATGTTACTTCTTCCAAGAGAATGTAGATGTATTGTTTAGGGTTTGCTATTTACCGCGTGGTTCCTTTCCACTAGGGCATAAGTTAGCTACTGGAAGATTTGTATAAGTATAGCTTCAGTGACTATTTCCAGAGGAAAGATCTTCCTACTCACACAGAAACAGTAATTAAGGTTCTGATACTTTTCATGCCTTTCTTATTAGAAATGGTGTGGTCACTCAAGAGAAACCCCAAATTCCACTCTCCTATGGCCTCTGTGGATTGTTCTCATTACCACAATAACCCCCTGGTCAAACTTCATCTGTTAACATTCTTTTCTTCCTCCTTCTTTTCATCATCATCATCATTATTTGGTTTTATACTCGTGATTTTAATAATGTGGGAACTCCTGGTAAGGAAACCCCTTTTTCCAATGTAGGTCAACACCAACAATTTAAACGTTAGAGGATTGCCTGTGCCACTGAGAACTTTAGTGTCTTTCTGTTGGTTACATTGTCCAAGTGTGTCAAAGGCAATGCAGATATATCTTCAAAGGTCTTTTCTGACTGATATTAGTTTTCTCTCCACAAAACTGTGTTTCTTTAAAGTTGTGCCCCATTCGTCACGGAACATTTCAAGCATCACTGGATGATAGCTTTAGAGTTGTGAGGGATGGTAAAGTCACCTACTTCAAAACCATTTTTATCGATGAGGAAAGTGGAACCCAGGAAAGTTGAATAATTTTTCCAGTATCGCAGAAATAATAAGTTTAAAGGTCAGGGATTTGAACTGAAGTCATCTGACTCCAAATTGAGTGTTTCATTTTGCTTTAGTTTTTCCCATTGTTCACACTGTCATCTAAACACACTGCAAACTAGAATAGATACATAAGAAACTGAATCCATGCCATCCAGGAACGATCTGAAGGAACTGGAGATGCTTAGCATAGAGTGGAAAAGAAGTAAGGAAGGCATGGAAGACATCTTAAGTAGTTGAAGAACTGATATGAGAGATTAGACATATTTTGCTTCGCTCTAATGGGAAGAACTAAAACCAATGAACAGGAGCCAGAAGGAGACAGATCTGAGCTCTGCAAAAAAAAAAAAAAAAAAAAAAATCCGAATAATCAGGACATGCTATGTGCTACCTTGGGAGATAGTGAGATTCCTGCCATTGGAATTCTTCAAGCAGATAATAGATTACAGCTTGCCAATGCAATTCATGCTTTAGGTAGGAGACTAGATCAGAATATCAAGTACATTTCTATCTCTAACATTCTAAAGTGTGGCATGGGACTGAGAGAAGAAGCAGGTAGAACAGTAGAGGCAAAAGTAAACAGACCGATAAGAAATCTTAATAGGAAATTTGCATACTATTTCTTACATGCCATAATTGTGTTATGATATCATAACTCAGCATCAGAATGCCATGTGAAATCCAGGAGCTATTTCCAGTGAAAATGAAGAAAGCGTTCTGGACAACAGAGCTACTATTGTTGTGCAATAAGGACCAAGTGTTCTAGGCTGGGATTGACTTGGATCAATCCCCCAGTATTCTAGATTCCATATTAGAACAAAATGAGGCACTCAAAGATCATTAAATAGCTAATATTTAGCCATAGCAGGTGGTTATTCAACTTGAACAGGCATGAAAGACACTGAGGTGATTCACTTGAACAAAACTCTCTCCCCCAACAGCTAAGTATCTGAGAATTCCTAATACTTGTGGTTGCTTTGTACTCAGGTGATGGGGAAGTGCTGCCAACAGTCTGAACTATTTGTCCACTAAGCCAATCACGTCTAGAAAAATATCAGAATATCTCAACACCTTTAAGGAAAATGAGGCTAACCTTCAATGAGGTGAGATACTGAGCTATTGTTCCTATCTTACCAAGGCACATGTTGAAGTACCTAGTTTCTTTATAAGTTGCCATGAGGAATTTTTAAGAGTTTCTCGTGATCCTCTCCCACTTCCTACAAAGTACAAAGTTCTTTATTTCCATTTCTTTCTCTTCTTCCATGGTTCTTTCCTTAATTCTCTAACTCCTTTACTGCTTTTCTGCCTCATTAGTCAATCAACAAGTATTTATTAGGTGTTTACAATGTGCCAAGCACTGTGCTAAGCATTGTGCCAAGCACTGTGCTAAGCCCTGATGATACAAAGTAAAAACAGTTCTGGTCTTTAAGAGGTTTACACTTTAAAGGGAAAGATGAGCATGTAAATAAAAAGGTACCTACAGGATACTTGCAGAGCTGATAAAAAATAGCCTCAGAAGGGAAGGCATGAGGGGCTGGGAGAACTGGAAAGATCTCCCGCAGAAGGTGGCATTTGAGCTGAATCTTGAAAGAAACAGAAGCCCTGAGGTCTGCTGGTATTTAGGCGTTCTTAGAGGCCCTCAGCATTCAGGCTAATTGTTGTCCCTTGGACTAGGGAATTTCTGATTTTTTTGCCCCATTGGAATTAATGTTTAGCCCTTGTTTAGCTTTTAAAACAAAACAAAAAGGAAATATTTTCTTATAAAATCAAGTTGTTTTTAAATAGCAACATTAAATGAAATTCTTTTTGGGGGTAGGGGGTGGGATATGGCAGTGAGGGAAAGGTCTAATGGAAATCTCATTTCAGTGTTCATTATACTGTCATTCCCACAGCAAAATTACACTATATCCTTGACAGAGATTAAAGGTTTTACTCCTTCTGGTTATCAGCAACAACTCCTCTCATTAACAGTTCATCTTGCCACCTACACAGCCATCATCAGCTATCCAAATGTATAGGTGAAATTAAAAATAAATAAAATGACTAATCCATAAGGGCACACTGGCAAAGTGCAGTGAGGGGATGGGCTGCATGCCTTGGAGAAAAATGAAAAATTGTATTAAACCCATATTTCACATGGCACAGGGAAGTAATATCTCATTAGCCCATCCATCTCTGCATTTGTCCTGATGATATTTCATAGTTACTTTCACAATGGGAGGATACATATTTTCTGCGAACTTGAGATTTTGTCTTAGAGTTGAGATAGGGTAGAAATTGACTGGGTGATTTTTAAGGATAATAGGGACTGTTTTGAAGACATTGGTGCCTTCTGTTTTCGCTAAGGTAGAGTAGAGGAGAAATGGGATGTTTTAAAGGAGAGCGCTGTTGATCCTTGGGGTGGCTTATAGAGGGAACTAGTGTAGTTTCTTCTCTGCGGGCCTTTTAAAACAATGGATAAAACATAAGTTTCATGCTTCCCTCAGGTTCCCCCTCCCCATTTTATCTTTTATCTGATCTCTTACTTTCATAGAAGTGCCAGAAGTGCCACTATCTTCTTGAAGTTCAGGGAAGAGTGAGGCCTTTAAGAACTAAAACAGATGACTATGGCCTACCTTGGAAATGCATTAGAATAGGAAGCAGAGCACAAGGGTCAGGAGAGATTCCTTTTCGTTTATGTGAGAGTTCTATTGAATTCAAATTCTATGAATCTGAAAACTATCATCCATCTTACCAACTTCTTTCTCTCAGTCATGGACCCAAGCAGAAGTCTGGCATGTGTGTTGGCAAGTTAAGAGATGAAAGCCATGTCCAGGAGTGGATAAAAGTCTCTTTGAGAGATGACTATTTATTTTCACTAATGAAGAAGTGAGAAATCAGGATAAGTGGGGAAACAAAGCAAAGCTAACAAATAGAGAAGCAGGCAAAAACAGAAACCACACCAAAGCTTGAGCTGACCAGAAGGAAGAGGTGAGGCCAGAGCAAAAGAATGAAAAAAACCAGAATTAAAGGACTAACACCTTGAGGAAACCAAATGTAGAATAAGCTCATATGAAGGTAAGCTGTTAAATAAAGAGGTCTCTTGTTTGGTTGCACCTGCAGAGTAGAGTGCCTACTGAAAATCTTGCCTCTTAAAGGAGCCACCATGGCAGCATTAGTATACCTTGAATGACAGTCCTGGAAGGCATTTGGTATTTCAGAGATAATTTCTCTAAATGTCTGGAGCCTTCGCCATGACTCACCCTACCAAAAAATGAGCAAATATTTCTAACCATCTATTTTTCTCCAGTTTTCAAAGGTAATAGTTAAAGTCCAGGCTTTTGGTAGCCTCTTCCTTTATTTCTTAATCAATGTATTAGCAGAATGAAAACTACACACAGGGTGCACTTTATTTGGTGACATGATAAATACAATATTTCATTCTACAGCATTTTATAAGGAGGGGGAAAAGTCTTTTCTTTTTCTTTGCTTTATTATCTTTCTCCTTTTCTCCATCAAGACTCTACATCTAGTGAGGTGTGGGGTTGTGGGGATATCAAAGGAATCTTTCATTGAGGCCCAAGCACATGAAATTGTTATCAGGCTGTGGCAGTGAATGCTTGAATTCAGACAACAATTGTATCTGGGGCTGTGAGTAAAATGAGATTTGATTTTGCTGCCTGCCAGCCAGCTACCCAGACCTGTAACAAATTAAAATGAGATTATCTGACACTGTCAAGGTTTTATAAGTTTTTTTTAAATAAATTCCATCACCAGCCCCCTAGTTCGGCTCATGGTTGTGGTTAAGCTTGATGAATGATATTACTGATTGATAGCTTACTTTTAAGTCATAGATCATAAGACTTTAGAGTTTGAAGGGGCCTTAGAGACCATCTAGTCCAGCCCACTCAATTTACAGAACAGAAAATATTTATCCTTGTTTTCCTGTAATAATTTTAGACTGTGAGCTTTAAAGTGTTTTCCTACCTCTCTCTCCCCTCTTTCTCTTTTCATACCATTGCTGCGTCTGCCAACCTGTAGCTGTCAGGCAGGGAGGGCAAATTTGGAGTTGAGAGAATTTCAGCCCAACAGTAAACAACAAGAGTGACAGAAAATTAGAAAATTGTCTTCATTAGCTCTTGTCAGTGGCAGCATTTTGTTTTGCTGGAGATCATTTAGGGAATTGAACTCCATAACATATGGCTGTGAGACAGGATTTAAATAAGAGCCAGACTTTGCCAATTTGCTGCTATTTTGTATTTAGGTTTACTTTAGGTAGGAAGTTTAGAAGAATGGCAAACAGTAAAGATGATTCCAACAAACTTTATTTTCTGAATTACTTCTGGAAGTATCTTTACCAAAACTTAAAAAATGCTTGATTTAATTGAATTTGCGGTAAATTCATATTTCACTAATATGCCTGTTAACCTTACCAAAGCAGGTATTGCTTATGATTCAGAAGTTCTTTCAAAGGCTTTAAATCAAGGCAATAGATGGTAACTTAGAAATTATTCTTTGTCTTGTAGGAATGTGCTGACCATTGTGAGAAAAATAAGAAAAGACTATTAGATTGACACACCCAGGGGAACTTCTTGGGACCTCCTACATATTCCTGTTTCCCAGATGCTGTTTTGGAAAGTGGGTGATTTTCTAAATGTACTCCACTAACACAACCAATTGTTGCAGCTTTACTCCAAGGAGCCCAGACTTCTCACTTGGTCCCTTTTCCCAGGGAGCTTCCATTTTGGTGAAAGAAGACAGGAGAAACAGTTTTCCAGTGCACTTAGAATCTTCTCATTGCATTTATTCACACCAGCAATGTGAGCAACTTATCATGTCTCTTTATCCAGTATAACTCTTGTGTATGTCTTTCCATCATGCAAAGACATTCAGAAATAGAGAGCAAAACCTTCCAAGGTTGCTGAAATATTGAAAGAAATGTTTCTCGGTATGTGGAGTTCCTGCCAGGATTCAATCAGGCCAAGTCAGAAACTTCAAAAATAAACTGCTTACGAGGCAGAGGCATCCATGAATGTGGAACGTTGCACTGCTTATTTCATGTACGTACTCATTGTAGAAAGGAGAGAGGTAAACATTTCCTAGTAGTCTAAATTTCCTGTTGAATTACTAGATGAAACATGAAGTTTAATATGTGCCTATATACTCTATATAGCCAGCTCTAGAGGGAGTAGGTAAGGTGAGTTTGCACCCGTGCATCAATCAAAAGAGCTGATTCCAAGAGCTGAGTGCCAAAACTGAGTAGATTAAGCCCTTCAGGAAGGCAGGGTATGGTCTCTTAAGGGCTAGTCTGAAGGATGCTTTTCCAGATGGGACAATTTCAGGGCAGGTGGCAAGATGCTCTGGTAAGTCTCAGTTTCCTGGTGAATGAATGCAAGGGATTCTCCAGGACTAAATCTTTCTGTTGGTCACTGGACAAAGATTTCACACTTATAGTAGCAAGAGGCAAATTATTACTTATCTCTTGGTACTATAGTACTATAAATTTTGAGTTTATAATATCAAGATCTAAGAGTTCTGATTCTTAGCACCCTCTCTCTGCTTTTCCATTTCTGCCACCCTGACCTCAGAAGCAGAACTAAAGACATACACAACTAAGGATCATTTTAAGTTTTTCTTTGTTTCATGAATTGCAAGATTTATAAAAATTCAGAACCAAGGGATCAGACCCCATGGAGAACCAAATCCAAGAAATCTGATAAAAATAATAGATTGTTATAAAGTGCTCTACTTTGTGACAAAGACAGCAAGCACTAGAGTAATTCAAAAAAGAGATAGACCAATTGTGACCTAGAACTAATGGGATTTCAGTAAGACTCCCTCCTTGCCTTCTATATTCTTTCATAGAAACTTGAAGAAAGATAATTGATTGTGTTTGGTATTGATCTAGGAAAGAAGCCCATCCTTGAACTGGGTTTTAAAAAATTGAAATGATATCATCTGGCAAAAAGGGAATAGGAAAGTTTTCTTGTGTATGCTGAAAAGACTGAGAGGCAAGGAGAGGAAGGAGCTTTTAGTAAGGTCTTTTTAAAAAGCCTAGAAGGTAAAGACTAAGAAACACCATCACTATATTTTCTATTATGTGAGGAATTCACTCATCTGTCAGCACCACAGATTTATGCCACTTGCAAAGAAAAAATACTCTGTGAAGTGCTCAATGCATGTTTTTTTTTTGCAATGTCTAAGAGATCCTATGCATTTGTGACTGATAGTAGCAATCAACTATAGGACCAAGAGAGCACAGTTCAACAGCCCAGTGAATGAAGGCCGCAGGTTCCCCACCCCAAGAATCGTCAAGTGCAGTCCTTCGACTGAATTCAAACTTTGTGGAACAAATCCCCTTAATAAAAGGATTTCTTCTGTAAAATTTGGACTCCATCAAAAGGCCACACCTGAGGACCTAGAAGATCACCTGGGGCCTTGAGGCCACAGGCTCCCTACCCCTGGGTTAGACATGCTAAAGGCAGACCTGCATATGAACAACTAAAATGTCCTCCAATGAAAGTAGTTAGACTGGGGTTTTATCTATATCTATATCTATATCTATATCTATATCTATATCTATATCTATATCTATATCTATATCTATATCTATCTATCTGTCTATCATTTATCTATCTATCTATCTATCTATCTATCTATCTATCCATCTATCTATCTATCTATATATCCCCTGCTGGTCATCTGATTAGTCCCTGCCCAACCATTGTCTTGTTGATTGAAAAAGGTTATTGCACAGTGGGAATTCAACATTATTCTATAGCTAGAGTGCAGGCCCTTGTGACCCAAGAAGTTACTTCCTTAGACTAACCTGGATTCCTTTCTCAACTAGTCATTTTGGTAAGCTGCTCTGTCTTCCTTTGGATCAGTGTTAAGTTATGCATGAGAGAAATTTTCCTTGGCTTTGTGTAGGGCAGGGACCCCTGGGAGAATCCTATCTTTCTCTTTTGATCAGAAGAAGGAATTTGAATTTTTTTTTCTCTCTTTTTTAAAATTTTAGGCTGGAATACTAAAACTTAAATATACAATAAAAAAGAAACATTATAAACTTAAATATTGAAGCAAATACAGAAGAGAAGTAAAAAAGCATGTTACATGCATAGCAGAACATAAGAGGGGATTCCAAAAATATAGCAATAAATTTCTGTTTCAAGGAAACCTATCTAATAAATATTATTGTTTCCTTGTAAGTTTCCTCTTCTTTTGTTCTTTGCTGTGCACTTTTTCCTTTGTCCTCTTTCCCCTTTGCCCTCTCCAAAGATTACAAATAAGCATGGATATATTTAAATATAGATTTATTCATACACATATATACATATAAATACATACTGGAATACATACATACATGCATGGACATATACTTTCCCTAAGAAGTTCTACTCTTGATCTTTGTTTCTAATGTTTGTACATATCTCTTATTTCCTATCCCTTCTGACTCCTCCACTTCACTTCTGCCTGCTACCTTGATCTCCTATTACTTAACCTATTCCACCTCTAAGTATCCCTCTCTTATCTTCCCATTCCCATAAAATCTAAACACCCTCCTATATCCTTCTTTGACCTATTCCTTTATCCTTCCCTCTAGAGATCTCTCCTTTGTTGTCTCCCCCTCCCTATCCCCTTAGCATTATATTTCTTTTAGTTTTTGATTGGTCTTATTTCTTCTTTTTTAATTTCTTTATTTATTTATAGTTATCAACATTCATTTCCACAAGATTTTGAGTTCCAGATTTTCTCCCTATCTCTCCCCTCCCCCCTAGCACTTTATTTCTTTCTGAATTTTGAAGACTTTTAAATTCTTATAAATAGGTAGGTATTGTTTCCTCTTGAATCCATTCCTGATGAAAATAGATATCCAGAACTAATAACTCTCCTCCCCCATCTAATTTCTCTATGTTGATTCCTCCTCTTGCCCCTCATTTGCATAAGATACTTTTTAGTTGTTCTTAGACAGTTTTACTTTTTAAAATCATATCATATTCAAGTCTACCCCAATCCTTCTTATGAACTAACTAACTGCTAATAACAATTTCAGGGGAATGGAACAAAGACAGCAGAGTAACAGCATGCACTTTCTAGAGTGCTATCCCCAAATCCAGCCAAATACCTGTTAAAAATGGCTCTAAACAAATTTTGGAGCTGCAGAACCTTACAGAATGACAGAGTGAAGCAAACATCCAACTCAAGGCATCCTAAAATGTCACCGAGAAGTGTCTATTGCACCATGCTGGGAGCATAGCACAGTGCAGTGTGGGCCATGAGTGTGCAGAGGGAACCTGAGCAGGCCTTGGGGAGACTGAATCTCTCACACCTGTGGTGGTTTCCAGACTTCATGACCCTAAAACCCTGAGGATAAATTAGAAGGTCAGTGGGAAAAGCCTTGGGACCAGTGCAGGAGAGTGGAGTGGTCTGGCCCCAGCCCCAGGGTGGCAGAGGAGGAGGGGGCGGAGGGAACTGTATCAGCCACAGCAGCAGCAGGGGTAGCCACAGTCACTATTTCTGAAGTTCGAGGCCCACAGGTTGTGGGCACATGAAGCCCCTGATAGTACACCCCCATCCCCACTGGAAGCACAGAGCTGCCTTGACAAAGAGCTCGAAAGTCAAGTAAATGACTGGGGAAAGGAACAAAAACCAGAAAAAGCAGCAGACTATAGAATCTTACTTTGGTAACAAGGAAGACCAAAGCATGCAAATGGAAGAAAACAAAGTCAAAGTTTCCCCATCCAAAGGCGCCAAGCAAAATATGAATTATTTTCAGGCCATGAAAGAGTTCAAAAAAGATTTTGAAAATGAGTAAGAGAAGTAGAGCAAAAACTGGGAAGAGAAATGAGAGTGATGCAAGAAAATCATGAAAAGCAAGTCAACTGCTTGCTAAAGGGGACCCAAAAATGCTGAAGAAAATAAAACCTTAAAAAACAGACTGACCCAAATGGCAAAAGAGATCCAAACAGCCAACACGGAGATGAATGCACTAAAAGGCAGAACTGACCAGATGGAAAAAATGTTCTTCCTTAAGATTTTCTTTTCATAACCTTGTTTTTTTCAGATTGTTCTTATTTTTTTTTAAGTTTTTCCTTAACTTCTCTCATTTGATTTTTCAAGTCTTTTTCAAAGTTCCTTCATGAATTCTTTTTAGTTTGCCATTTGACATAACTGTTTGTAGCAGAGAAGTGTTTCTTTGCTTCAGTATCCTCCTCAGAAGATGAACCCTTGACTTCTTTATTCCCTTAGTAACTATCCATGGTTGTATTCTTTCTCCTTTGCCTCTGCATTATTTTTTTTATTTTAGTAGTTTAGTTTTTATAATCTAATACTGGGGTATGGGACACTGTGCCTTTGGCCTCAGATCCTCTTATAGCTCTCCCCTCTGGTGTGGAATGAAAACCAAGACCTCCAGGCTCCTATAAGTGCCCACAGCCTGTGGCATCCCTGTCTCACTGCTTCTGCACTCACCAGGTGTGTGCTGGTTCTTTCTCATCCAAGATGTAACTCCACAGGACAGCTGGGTCTGGCATTTCTTGTCAGCAGAGGATCCCTCAATCTTCCCCAGTTTAGATGACCACCACCTCTCACTGTCCTAGGGGAAATGTTGCTGTAGTTGGGACCAAGGCAGACTCCCAACCCAGCTAACCCCAGAACTTGCCACTTGTTTTTTAAGTGGTCCTGGCCTGGAGGTATTTACTCTTCACAGGAACCAAACCTAGTCCTAGGATTTTTCTTCAGAACTTTTCTGATTGACCCAGGAGGACCCTGGTTCTGCCCCTATTCTTATTTATTTTTAACTGCTCCATGTTCACCTTGAGGCACTATTTTATGTCTTCTGTGGGGGAAAATCTTGAGAGCATGAGATTTTCTGACCATCTTCCCAGAATCCTCTTGAGAGAATTTGACTTCTTAACTTCAACTAGTTATGTTTCTAAGGAAGGTCTGGTGATGAGAATTAATCTTAGACTAGGTTCATTTTTAGGTTTTTGCCCATGAGTGTGGCTCTGACAGAAAATGCTTGGGAAAGAAGACAAGACCCTGTCAAGTTCAGAGACTGACCAAGTCTCAGCGTTTTATTGCTTCCCCATTTACAGAACCAAGTTGGTACTTATCACTTTCAAATCTGTGGACTTTGGGAAAATGTTTATAACTTTCTTGTTAAATGATAATTTCACTGTTAAATCATGGAAAAACACATATATATCCTTATTGCATGCACACATGCACATAGTGTATATACACACGTAGTCATATTCCATATATTGCTATCTATTTTCAAAGATGAAACTGCCAATAGTATTGGCAGTTTTTTTATTTTTTGATATAGGTATCGATGGAAGAACTATGCAATGATCAACTTTTTTTTCTCCCTTGGCCATGGTGTAGCACAAAAAGCACCTAACTTAGTTTTATGTCTTAGCCCTGTAACTTAATCATCATCAGTATGACTTTGGGGCTAAGTTTTCTCATATAAAAAATTTGTGTATTGGATGAGATAATTTCTAAGTATCTTCTCAGTTCTGAAAGTCTGTAACTTCATGAGCTGGAAATAGTTTTTGAAATGATGTAGGTTGATCCCCCATCTTATAGACAGGAAAAAAAATGGAAGTCCAGAAAGGGTGAATGACCTATTTGTGGTCACAGACCACAGAAACAGGTTTGGATTGCTGGGGAGTTGGGTAGCATTTGATGGGTTTGTGATAATTTATGTATCATCCTGTTGTCATCATCTGAAACCATGTTGCTCTTTAAAACAACCGAGCTACAGATTGGGTTAGTTGACTATCATACTTCAAGTTTTCACACTCCAACCCATAACACACACAATCCCATCCCAATTCCATGGGAAGATCATATTGCCTGAAGCTATATTTCAATGAATTAAGCCCTTTCATCTTCCTGATCTTCCCGTGTGTAATCACATCCCTGTAGTCTCACTTTACTACACCTTCTTTGCCTTTCTTCTTGTCCCCCATGCCCAATCTAGCCTATTAAAGTTGTGATGTGATGAGTTTTTACTTCTCAGTCACTAGAACAGCTCTGTTCAAACATTCATTGTTGATGAACCTGACCTGTCCCTCAAAGTTCACAAGCATCATGATAGTCTTCATAAAACTCCTCCACAAGCAAGGGATGTGACATCTGTAGCTGAACTCAGCTTACCCCCTGGAGTTATAAGTGGCAGCTACCTCTGAGTCCCTGAAGAAAAGTTAGAGATTTAACCTTCTTGAATAATGAGGAAAATAATAAAAATAATAATACCTTTAGTTTAGTCTGGAACTAGTTGCTGGATCATATTCAAACACCAACAGTGTTGATGAGTCTGCTGAATAGAAGGAAGAGTCAGCTTCAAGTGCTTACCTCTGCCCAGCAGGAAACAAGAAGATGCTGCTGTGCATTTTGCTGGATACCTGCCAGTTTAATATGGAAGGCTGTAGAAGTGAGTTAGGGCTCAAATGAAGAATGTGCAGAAGCCCAGCACAGCTGTATTATCTTGACTGGGGAGAATGCTGAGCTAGCATCAGATGAATGAACAGTAATAGAAAACAGCATGCTAGGCGTCAGCTGGAAAACTAAAGATATTTTTTATTATTATTTATTTTTAAATTAATGTACTGCTTTGAATGCTCAACTATTTTGGTATAATGTTGAATTTGAAGGATTTCCTCTTCTCTCTCTTTTTCTTTCTTTTTCTCTCCCTTCCTTCCTTCCTTCTTTCCTTCCTTCCTTCCTTCCTTCCATCACACTTAGTGCATTGGAACTCTTTAAAATATTTTTTTTAAAGTATACTTAAGTTGACCTTGGTAAAAATGTTTCTACCTTCTAGAATTGTAGGGAGTGTACTACGAGTGCCAGTGCTGAGGAGTGACCTTAAACCTGGGGTTGCAGGTGAGAAGAAATCTTCTTTCCTAAATAAACAACACCAAGCCTGCACATAGGGAATAAGAGCTGGTTGGGAAGTGGTACTGCCCATAAACATGGTGAAAGTCACAGTGCCTATGATAGTTACAGGTGCTCATATTTCTGGCTTCTTTGTTCTGCTAATTTGGACTTTATAGCTATGGCAGAGAGAGAAGGGAGGTCAATCTTTGTACATCTTTTTGTTATTCTTATGAAAGAGGGGGAGAGATAGATGGAGAGAGTGAAAGAGAGAGAGAACAAGAGAGAGCGAGAGAGCGAGAGAGAGAGACAGAGAGACAGAGAGACAGAGAGACAGAGAGACAGAGAGACAGAGACAGAGACAGAGAACTCGTCCTTGAAGAAGCTGGAAATATTTTTTCTCTTCCCTGAATTGAGGATGGGAATGATGCCACACTTTCCTTAGGTGGGGATGAGGTGGGGAAAATCCTAGCCTAGGTTTTCGGAATGGGGTTCAGAGAAAAGAATTGGAGGGCTTGATTGTAGGATCTCAAGGGAATGGGAACTCTCTTGCTTCAAAAAAGTCTTATAAGAAGAAGTCTTGAGGTAGTATAGTTGTACAAGTTCTGAGTAGCTAGCTTGAAGAGAGCTGAGGCATTTGATTAGGCTATATTCAGGGGACTAATGTTTTGAAATATTTCTCAGAACTGTAACCCCCAATCTTGGAATCTATGGTGACATACATGCAATGTATCACTGTCAGACAACAGAACATAAAATCCAGCCTCCAGTCAACCTTGTAATTCATGTTGGGAAAGCACTACAATAAGTGTAATCAAGAGATACTCATTTGAGTGCAAGGAAGAATTAGCTGGTATTGTGGTTCATGGGATAGATTTTCAGAGTTTCAAGTGACCTTACAACTCACCCATTTTAATGGAGAAGATTTGGGACCCCATGCTTTTTCTTTTCTATCACAGAAGGCCTTATGAGGCATATCAGACACAGCTCATGAGAGGGAGGTAGGATGGAAGTACTTGCTCTGTTGAGGGGCAGGGTAGAGGGGAGATGTGTTAGTGTACTTGAAAAAAGGGAGAGAAAATGAGTTGTGAATGTGGCAAGTTTAGAGGGAATGGGAAGCCCAAGAGATAGAATGGGCCAGGCTAGTATGGATATGATAATGGGTTATAGGATATGCTTATAGCTATGATTATATCAGAGAGGAAGAAAAAGAAAGAAGGAATAGACTTCCATAGGCATACAGAACTTGAACCTGCTCTTCTGAAACTCCCTTTTCCTTTCTTTTTGACTTAGAAGTAAGTAGGTGAGACATATTTGATAGAGTGTGGGACTTTGAGGAAAGAAGACTTCAGTTTGAATCCTGAATCAGACACTCCTCCTCTGTATCACTCTAAGTCATTTCACTACTCTGTGCCTCAATTTGATCATCTGCAAAATGGGGACAATAAAAATACTTATTACACAAGTTTATCATGAAGGTCAAATGAGTTAACCTATGGAGAACACTTCACAAAAATTTAAAGCACCATTTAAATGCTATTATTGTTAGCATTATCATATTCATCAATTCATGAAAGAAAGTGGTGAAGAAAACCCTGAAGAAGAAAACTTTACACAAGTCAATATTTCCTCTCACTTTCTGCTACCATGTTGAAGGAGCTCCTGTGTTAAATACTTATGATCTTTAATTCTGATGCCTTGAGACAAAGCTCCAAGCACTCTGTCCTAGTCATGGTTCTTATCCTTTGCTAACAGGATTCTTCTTGTGAAATTGGAACACATGATTTAAATAATGACAAATAAATAGAATAAGCAGGAAGGAAGGAAGCAGGAATTTATTGAGATCTTGCTCTTTGCAAGTTATGGTTCTAAGTGCTAGGAATATATATAAAAACAGAAGGATAGTTCCTGCCTTCGAGGAGCTTATATTCTAATGGAGGAAACAACATATTCAAGGGAACTGTAAAGGAAGGGAGGGGATGGAGTGGAAGGGTTGATGCAGAGAGGTGGTGTCAAAGTTTCTAGAATCAGAAGCACAGATAGGAGGGGAAGAAAGCACAGCTGTCCCCAAAATGAAAACCCCAGAAGAAACTCACCATTCAGAAAAAGGGCTAGTGTGCCAGAGGGATTGTCTAGGATGGGAAGGCAGTTTAGTCATGGTGACAAAGTCCTTAGAATCAGAAGCACAACTAAGAGGGAGAATTAAACATGGCGATGACCTCACATGTAGACTCCCCTGTAAGCATGCTCACTACCTATCCTTTTCAAAATATCTCTTCACTCATTAGTTACTTTAAGAAATTACTTTATGTGGAAATATGTTTTACGTGGTTGAACATGAATAACCTATGTCAAACTTTTTGCCATCTCAGGGAGGGGGAGTTGAGGGAGAGAAATTGGAACTCAAAACTAAAAAAAGAAGAATGTTAAAATTATTTTACATGCAATTGAGAAAAAATAAAATATTTTTAAAAAAGAAATACTTTACCTCTTAGTTTCACCTTCATTGATAGGATTTGAAAGGCAAATTTCCCCTAGAGGAGATAAAATGGTTGCTCAAATTCACATGCAGATGTCAATGTCAGATTTAAGATCTTTTGCTCAGAATGAATTTTAACACTGAGGAGAAAACAGAGGCAATTGAGCACAAGAAGTCAACAGAGGATAAAACTAAAGAGAAAATGGGTGAAAAATGGGAGGTCAGGAATACTAAAGACAGCTTGTTGATTTCATGATTTTGCTTCTACCTGCCTCTATAGAAGTTTATATTGACAGCACTGTCCTAGGAGACTGCTGATATGACTATCTAAATGTCCAACGAAGACTGAACTAGAGATCATAGTAGCAATGTTTTCTGATTCATTGTTCAGAATTAGATAAGCTACTAGCTTCCCTTATTCTCTTCCCATAGTATTTTCAATGAACCATATCGTCTTTTTGGTAGTTTCCAAACGATAGATGCTTTCCTTATGATTTAGGCCAGGGGTTAGTAAACGTTGATCCATGGGTCCAATGTGACCTGCCACATATTTTTGTACATCCTGTGAGCTAATATTTCTTATTTAGAGTATTATTCTATACTTCTGGAGGAGGGGTATAGTGCATTCTCATGAAAAGAAATAATTTTAATTAAGTAAAAGAAAGATTACTTTCCTCTTATAGACTTCTAGATACAGTACAACTAACTCATCTAGAACCTACTGCAAAGAAATGGACATCATTCATTAATGAATGTCAGACTTGCCTCACCTGACACAATAGAAGCATCTGGTTCACATTGATTGATCTGAGAGTTCTCATATGTCCTTAGGAAAGTACAGAACAAGAGATCAATCATTTTCTTTGCTAAGGACACTATCCAAACAAGGGTGAGCAGATTTCCACCTACTCACATCACCTACTGCTGGATGAGACTAACTAATAGAGGCCAATCTTTCACCACCTCCATGCTGTAATATCTTAACATGTTTTATTCTTCCATCAGTCACAGTCAGGATAAGGTGAACACAGTCTTTGTTCTCTGCCCAACTCATCTATCACAGGTCAGTGGAATTCCATAGGGGACTGAATGAAGGTCAGATGTTAGGGACTGGAACAAGCACTGGAGACTTGAGTTCTAGTCTATACTCTACGTGATCACGGCTCAGTTCAGTCTTTCAACTTCTCTATATCTCAGTCATCTTGACTTATCTAACGGGGATAATGATAGCTTCTCTATCTGAAATTTGAGTGTTTTAGAGATGTAAGGGCTTTTAGAGATATCTTTAATTCACAGAATTTCTGTAAGAATCAAAAGATATCTCCGTAGTCCCCATTTTCAGGTTTCAGTATTTCACTGTTCTGTTCCACTGCTCTGAATTCTTCCATTCTATTCATTTGAAGTTTCTCCCATGTGGAAATATATTCCATTTCTCCCAACATTTATCCTGTTATTTAAAAGTTTCCAGCAGATAGGCACAAATTGAGATTTTACCTGGCAGAGATCCACTTAAATATGCAATTCCCAGGAACCACTTTTTATTTGCAAGTGACACTACCTATAATAAACATGACAAGTGCTATAGAAAGGGAAACAATTATTATTTCAATCATTCTATCCATCAATGAATAAAGCAAATCAACAAACATTTATTAAATATCTCTTATTTTCTAGGAAATATGCTAGACACTGATATACAAATATAAAGATTCAATAATCTTTACTCTCAAGAAGTTTATATCCCATTATGTATCTATAATGCCATAAATAAAGGAGATGTTAGGTAGTGTTTTACCCATAAAGGTTGATAGAATGTTGTTTGTTTCCTCTACTAACCACCAGAAATAAACATATATATATGTTAATGCATCAGTTTATATCAGTTTATAGAGGGAATAAAGAGTTGTGCAGAGATCAGGGTAGAGAGAATATCTCACGTTGCTAATAGGAAAATCGTGTGGGAAATTCATGTGCCACAAGACCTATAGAACTGAGTGGAGACTGTTTTCCCTCCTCCTTCCATTATAGTATTTATGGGAACCAGAGAGTGGTAATGGTTTTGGTATGGTAGGGATCAGGCTAGGCTAAATATTTTGTGGGGTAGGGTGGTTGGTGATGATGAAGGATACAAGTACAGGCAAAGTACATGCTGTCATACGTGAAAAATTGGGGGTTAAATGTTTCCCTTTATTCCTTCACTAAGTCAAATAGTGGGATTCATGGATATTGCTACTAGTCTAAAGGCATAGTTCGTGCTATTGTAGAGACCACATAGAGCGTGCACCAGAGTTGGAAGGGTAAAAAATGATGAAGCTCGAGCCACATCAATTAAATTCTGTATGGAATTTCCAGATGAGGAAATTCTACCAATTTAGAGCATCATCTTTTCTGTAATTCATAATCTTAGAGATCTGTTTTAAGAAGAAAATGGTTCAAGTGACTTCCCCAGGGTCATGCTGACATACTGGTTCAGTCCTCATTCTATTAAGATTGGTGATGAATAAATGAATCCTAGCTAAGGCACACACCTTATTTAGGTAATGTTCAATCTATGCCCTTTCACACCACCAATCTGTGCCTTCCCAGTCACCAATGGAATGAAACAGGTCTGTGTGCTTGCTCCCATGTTTTTAGGATGTTTTCAGCCATGTTGACAAATGCTTTCAATGAAGATGAACGTGGTGTCGAGGTCAATTACCATAGTGATGGCAATTCTTCAGTTTGAAAAGGCTACAGGCCAAGACCAAAGTGGAGGGAGAGTTGGTGCTCGATTTTCTGTTTGCAGATGATTGCGCACTCAGTGCATCCTCTGAAGCTCAGATGCAGCAAAATATGGATCAATTCTCCGCTGACTGTGCTAATTTTGGCCTAGTAATTAACACCAAGAAAACACAGGTGCTCCATTATCCACCACCACCTCATCCATACGTGAAACCATTGGTTACAAAAAATGGAGAAGTTTTGAATGCTGTGAACAAGTTCAAGTGTACTTTTCAGGGATGTGCACATTGACAATGATATAAATGCATGCATTGCCAGAGCTAGCTCAGTTTTTGGGAGGCTCTGAAGAAAAGTTTGGGAGAGAAGAGGTATTAGACTTACTACCAAACTGAAGGTCTACAGAGTCATTGCGCTGACCTCATTGTTGCATGCCTGTGAAACAAAGACAGTCTACCAGCCCCATGCCAGGAAACTGAATTGCTTCCATTTGAACTGTCTTAGGAAGTTTCTATGGATCACCTGGCAGGATAAGGTGCCAGTCACTGAAGTCCTTGCTTGAGCTGAACTGCCAAGCATTCAAACTATGCTTCAGAGAGCACAATTCTGATGGGCTGGCCACATTGTTTGAACGCAAAATGCACACTTGCCAAAAAGACTATTTTGTGGAGAACTCACATGGCGCAGGCAATCACATGGTGGTCAGAAGAAGTGATACAAGGATACTCTCAAGGTCTCTCTTAAGAACTGTGGATTTGACTATGCAATATGGGAGACACTGGCACAGGACCACTCAGCCCACATCAGAAAGGGTGCTGTGCTCTATGAGCAAAGCAGAATTGAGACAGAACAAAGGAAACATAGGATGTACAAATTTGGAATATCTACCCCAAATATTCACATAGGCTATCTGTGCACAACCTATGGTAGAGCATTTCAAGTTCATATTAGTCTGATTAGCCACAGTTGGACTTACTGAAACTCCACTTGATCACGGCGATGTCATTTTGGTCCTCTTCAAAAACAAAGGACAGTAGGAATTCAAGATAAAATCCAAATATTTTAGCCTTCCAAGGGCACATAAAGATTGTGTTCCCATCTTAATGCTATACTTTTTGGGAGGTGCGGATAAAGCTTGGCTCTTCTCAAAGCTAAAAATTCCCAAATTTCTGATGTTTTGAATGACAAGATTTCTGATCCTCTCACCATCTTGGTTGCAGGCTATAGGTGTCACAGCTTGCCAAAGTCTTTCCAAAAGTATGGTGCTGAGAATTGAATATAGTACTTCAGATATAGTTTGAATAAAGTATTGTGCAGCGAAATTATCATCTCCTTTAGTCTGAATGTTTTGCCTCTTAAATGCAACTCTTCAAGACTGGGCAGATGATAGCCTGCACTGGTTGTTTGTCATCTGAGATTTCTCCATATGAATTGAATTACATATCCATTTCCTATCCTAAGACAGTTTAGTTTAGTTTCTATTTTTGCTTTGCATTGTCTTGGTCTTGGCTTCCATATTGGCTGTTAGCTTTTATTGACCTTGTAGGCCTTTCAGATCCCTTGATCCTTTTTACATAAACTGTCGTTTAGACATATTGGCATCCTAATCTCCCTAACATATTAAAATTTGCCTTTGAACTATGCTTTTTATGAACTTGGATATCTTTATTGGCAAATATAATTTTGCAGTTAAAGCAGGCTAAGTTTATTTTTGGACATACCCTCTTCTTCCTCTTTTTTTACCTTGAAGATACTACACTACCCTTTCCTTCATGGCACCCAATGCCTTCGTATTCTCTTTTCCTTACCTCCTTTCAGATTATGCTCTTAAGAAAGTCTAATACTAATGAGAAAATAATTAATAAAATCACCATTCAAAGGGTATTTGTATTTCAATAGGGAATTAAACCTTAAACCAAGGAGTGAAATCATATTTTTGGAAGGTCAAACATCATGAGATAAGGAAAGAAATCTGGCAACAGGTGTCTTGTCAATATCCCTGCTCTGTAGGCAGTGATTTCTCAGGTTTTTGATGCATACCCCCAGTTATTACTTATCTTTGAAAGATGAATCAGGAGTAAGTACAATGGTGAGAATGGTAAGAAAATTGTTAAGAAAAGGTTTCACCATTACTTATCATTCAAATATGAGTACAAATTGTATGTAATCTCTTCACCCTGAGGCAACACAGAGCATTTCTCCTTTCACCCCTGACTTCCAACTAGAAGTGGGTAACTGGGTTGCCAAACTGAGAGAGTGCTGATAGCATTTTGGGTTACTGGTTCATAAACATGAAGTCAGAAGGGGCCTTTGACATCATCGTGTAGAGTTCCCTAATTTTATTTCATTTTTAATAGTAAATTGAGCATTTATACTGATGAGATCCATAGAAAGGTTGTTGTTATTGTTTCTTGTAAGATGAAAACTATACAAAGGGTAGAAGTTGGGGCAAGTACAGAATTCAATTGAAGATAGTTATATTTGGCATCAAGTAGTAGAAACTTAAAATGTAAAAACAGACTTGAACTATTATTAATAAGCTTGAAGAATATCAATGATTTCAGTAATCTATTTTTGTCTTTTTTAACATTATTACTTAAAATTATATTTCTACTTTTTCTTTTACTTCAAATTAATTTCAAATATAACCCTCCCTTCTCCCCTACCTTCTTTATAATACAATGGAAAAATAAATAAATCAGCATAAGCAATTAACTCATCGGCCATGTTTGGTATCATATGTAACACTCCCTATAAATAGTGTCCCATCTTTTCAATGAATGGATAAAACTACAGTCTCTTATCTCTTCTCCAGAACTGTGTATGGTCATTATATTTGCTTTACATTATGTCATTTAATCAACCTTTTCATTTACAGTGCTACTATCGTGTGTATTACAAGTGTATATTATAAAATATTATACAAAATAAAATTTCAATTTATTATTCAAGATCAAATAAAATGAGATTATCTATGCAACTTAGATATACAAAAACTGCAAATCATTTACCAACAGATAAATGTACTTAGTTCATTCATTCCAAAGTTATGAAGATATGATTTCTTCAAGAATTATAGGCTCAGATCCAATCCAGCTCAGATTCTGTCTAGCTGAGATTCTTTCCTGCCCACTTGTGAATACAAGCGTTACAAATGCTTAGGCTCCTTAAGAGTCAACCTACTATGGCAAATCTTTAAAAAACTGGTTTTCTTTGGCTTTCAAAAAGAAGAAATATAACCTCTTAGAAGTCAAGGTTGTCCTTTTTTATGTCTTATGCATGTCAGTCATTAACTGACCACTTACATATTAACCACTTACTATGTGCTAAAAACTATGTTAAGCACTGGGATACAAAGGAAAGGGAAAAAAATTCTCCCCCCAAGGAACTCATAATTCAATGGAGAAGACAACATGCAAATATTTATGTACATACAAGATATATACAGGTGAAATTGAATGTAATTTTAAATGGATGGCACTAGTATTAAAGGAGACCAGGAAGGCTTCTAACAAAAGGGTAAATTTTAGCTGAGTCTTGAAGGAAACTAGAGCAAGAAGGAGAGGAAAAGAGGGAATAGATTTCTTGTGACAGTTCCTGGAGTCATCAGATGGAGTGTCATATAAAAGACATAAGAAAGACATCTGTGTTGCTCTACCATAACACACATGGAAAAGAGTGAGGTGTAAGCTGACTGGAAATAGAGAAAGGTGCTAGGTTTTGAAAAGTTTAAAAAGCCAAATAGAGGATCTCATATTTTATCCTGAAAGTAGCAAAGAAACATTGGAGCCTACTGACTAAAGGGATAGAGTGTGACTTTGTCAAACTTGTACTTCAAAAGAAAGCTTATTTTGGCAGCTGAGTGGAGGATGGATTGAAACAGAGATAGACTTGAGGCAGAGAGACAATCCAGCAGGCTATTGCAATGGTCCAGATGTGAGGAAATGAAGATCTGTACCACAGTGCTGGCAGTGTCAGAGAAGAGGAAGAGCACAGAGAAGATGCTGTAAAGTAGAATTGATAGGACTTGGAAACAGATTGGATAGAGGGTGGTGGGTTTAGAGAGAGTGAGAAGTTGAGGATGACACCTAGATTGCAAGCCTACATTAATGAGAGGATGGATATGGAATGTTGCTTATGCTGTCAAACTTCTTTTGAATGTTGATTGATTTTACTATATTATTATTCCCCTGTTATTACAAAGCAAGGTAAATTGGGTGGAGAACTAAGGAAGGATATATTTAGAAATTAAAGTGTGTATGTGTTTATATAGATACACATTAATGTAACTTCACTATATCAGAACAGAGTAGGAAATGCCTCTAGCATATTGAGTAGATTTCCTGTAGGAGATTTATGAAAAGACATATACAAAAGATGCATAGGATGGGCAGTCATGTATGGGGCTAGGATTTATGTTAGTGAAGGAAATATTCAAATTGATTAGATTACAGATCCCTGGTTGCTTTAAGTTGAGTGGTATATGTGTATACACACACATATATGTATTATGCATGTGCATGCATATAGGTGCACTATGCATACACATATGTGCACAGTGTATATCTGTGGGTATACATGTGTGTATACACATGCACACATATGCATGCATATGTGTATGTATGCTTGTGCACACACAGTGTGCATGTTTATCTATGTGTGTGTATGTATGCTCACGCTCACACACATGCACTTATACATACATACACATGTGCATATACACACAGACATTTTTGTCAAATTGTTTTTTGGTTTTCCTAAAAATTCTTGCCTAATATGAAGTTCTTCCTCAAGTAGTTAATTTTCTTGTATTAGTCAAACTGCATGCTATTGATTTTGCTTGATTATAGATTTAGAACTGGAACGGACCTTAGAGGCTATGTCATTTCTCCCCCTCACCCCCACACCCCTGCCATTTTACAGATAATGAACTGAGACATAGGAAGTTTGCATGGCTTGTGTAAGGTCACATATATTACAAATAGTAGAGACCAGATTTGAAACTAAATTCTTGGACTCCAAATCCTGATTTTTTTCCATCGGATCCACTACTTCTGATTCTTACTTATCTAGTTTTTCCACTGATCACTTTTAAACTTTTACAAACCAGTTTTAAATCACTTTTATGACTGCTACTTTAGAATATAATCTAAAGTCTGTGAGCGCTATTACTTTGGCTTTTACTTTTAAAAATTATATACCAATCTAGACATTTTGTTCATTCAAATGAATTTAGTTTGATTGGTATAACATTTAACTATATGAAACTAAATTTAGATAGTACTGCCATTTTATCCTTGTTGTGTTATGTTATATAAAGCAGCTAAATGACTCAGTGGAGAGTCTCATCTTCCTGAATTCAAACTTGGCCTCAGACACTTAGCAATTGTACGACCTTGGGCAAGTCACTTTACCATGTTGATTTCAGTTTCCTCATCTGCAAAATGAGTTGAGAAGAATATGGCACACCACTCTAGTATCTTTGCCAGGAAAACACCAAATGGGATGACAGAGTCAGACAGAAAAAATATGACTGAACAACATCCAAATTTATGTTATATGTGCTCTGGATATTCCCTCAATAATTCAAGTTTCCTTTAATTCTATAAATAGTATTTTTTTTATTTTTTTATTTTTTAATGTTTAACAATCACTGCCATACAATTGAGATTTTATCCCCCCCGCACCTACCCCCCACTACCCCCCTCCCTCCCCACAACTGCATACAATTCTGTATAGATTCTACATATACTTTCCTATTGAGTATATTTTCACTATAGTCATGCTATGAAGTCAGACTAAAATAAATGAAAGAAATCGTATAACAAATCAGAACATGATACACAAACACATACACATACACAAACATGATCTGCTACATTTTGTGAGTGACTTCCATATTTCTTTCTCTGAGTGTGGAAGGCATTTTGCCTTGAGAACCACCTTTGGGATTTTTTTTTTTTTTAAGAAGTTCTTGCGTTATTACGAAATTCCAAGTCTACCAGAAAAAACTCTCACACACTGTGGTCGTTGCTGTGCACAAAGTTCTCCTGGTTCTGCTCCTTTCACTCAGCATCAGGTCATATAAGTCCTTCCAGGCCTCTCTGAAGTCTTCTTGTTCATCATTTCTTAGGGCACAATAGTACTCCATTACATTCATATACCATAATTTATTCAGCCATTCCCCAATTGATGGACATTCCCTTGACTTCCAGTTTTTGGCAACTACACAGAGTGCTTTTATAAATATTTTTGTACATGTGGGACCCTTTCCCATTTTTATGATCTCTTGGGGATATAGTCCTAGTAGCGATATTGCTGGGTCAAAGGGTATGCACATTTTTGTAGCCCTTTGGGCATAGTTTCAAATTGCTCTCCAGAATGTTTGGATGCGCTCGGAGCTCCACCAACAATGAAATAGTGTTCCAACTCTCCCACATCCTCTCCAGCATTTATCATTTTCTTGTTCTGTCATGTTTGCCAATCTTATAGGTGTGATGTGATACCTCAGAGTTGTTTTGATTTGCATCTCTCTAATTAAAAGTGATGTAGAGCATTTTTTCATATGATTATAGATAGCTTTAATTTCTTCCTCTGAAAATTGCCTGTTCATATCCTTTGACCATTTATCAATAGTATTTTGTAAGAGTATTTTTGTGTGTTGAATTTGTTTTGGTGGATAGGTTCCTAGATATTTTATGCATTTTGTAGTTATTTTGAATAGGTCATTTCTTTCTTATTTTATTTCTAGTTTTGTTATTGCTACACAGAAATGCAGATAATTTTGATAGACTTATTATGAATTCTACTACTTTATGAATATTACTTGAAGATAATTGTCTCAGTTTCTTGGCTAATTCGCTGGGATTTTCTAAATAAAACATGATGTCATTCACAAATAAAGATAATTTTGATTCTCTTTGACATTGTTTGCATCTAATTCCTTTTTCTTATGTTACTCCTATATCTTGGCTTTTAGAATTGTGTTTAAGTGGGGAGAGTAAGATTTCTTGCTTTATGACTATCAGTACTGGGAAAACTACTAATATTTCCCCATTGCAAATCATACTAGATGTTGGTTTTGGAGAACAGTGTGAAGAATATCTGATGGTCCTGGTAGTAGTGGTGGTAGTAGTAGTAGTAGTAGTAGTAGTAGTAGTAGTAGTAGTAGTAGTAATAGTAGTAGTAGTAGTAATAGTAGTAGTGGTAGTAGTAGTGGTAGTAGTAGTAGTAGTAGTAGTAGTAGTAGTAGTAGTAGTAGTGGTAGTAGTATCAGTGGTGCTGCTGCTGGTGCTGGTGGTGGTAATAATAATAATAATAATAGTAGTAACAAAAATGGTTATCATCATAAGAACTAGCATTTATATACCTATTATATCAGTGCTGCTGAAAGGTTTTTTTTAGTATAAATGAAAAGTATATTTTGTCAGAGGTTGTTTCATGATGAATTGATATATTTTTGAGGGAAAAAAGAGAAGTTCTTTCTTCTCTATTTAATGTAATTATAGTAGCAGTGTGTTTCAGACAGAAACCTACCCTCAGAGTCAGGAACACCTGGTTTCAAGTCCTCACTCTTATACCTACTAATGGTATGACCCTGGACAAATTACTGAACCTCTTAGATGATACATCATGGGCAGCTACTTCAGACTGAAAGGTGGGAGCCAAGTACTGATCGCACTAGCAGTGGTAGCTTTCTCACTAGAATTTCCTTTTCCATTGAAATCACATCTAGTCCAAAAAAATATTAGTTGTTTTTATTACTAATAAAATATCCTCACTATACATCAAATATGGACATAGTGAATAATTATTTGAAAATACAGATGTAGTTTTCTAAGATTTTTAAAAATTAAAATGTTTGCATTAATATGCATTAGAGAGGTTAGTCTTAATGTTCTTTTCTTCTGACTTTCCTCCATGTTTTATGTATTAAGGCCAGTTTTGTCCTGTAAACTATGTTTTAGAGGGTGTTTTCTTTACCAATTATGCAGAATAATTTGTGTAGCATGGGTGTTAATCTCTGTTTAAATGTTTGATAAAATTCACCTGTAAATCTGTAGCGACTAGGTTTATTTATTTCTTTAAGGTTCTTTGTGGTTTGTTCAGCTTTTCTTTCCAAGATTAGCTGTTTATGATTTACTTTCATATTCTGTTATTTTTGTAATTTTATATTTTTGTATGCAATCATCCTTTTTCTTTAAATTCTCTAACATATAATTTCACATGGCATTCTCTGATATATCTTTTCTTCCTCTCTTTTGTAAATTCAGCTTGTACCTTTAAAAAAATACAATTTGTCTTTCTTTTTTTATTTGATTAAAGTTTTGTGGATTTTGTCAATTTTTCAAAAGAGCCCAATTTTTACTTTATTTACTATGTCTATAATCTTTTGGGTTTCTGTTTTATCTATATTTCTTCTTGAAGACATAGGTTCCCCCAATCCTATAACTCCTAGCCAGCATTTTTTAAATTTAACTTTCAGGAAAAAGAACCATTTTCTACCCTGGCCCCATAGTTCTTCCTCCTTCCTGTTGTTCTTACCTACTTTACCAGGGGCAGCTAGGTGGTGCAGTAGATACACCATCAATGCAGGAGTCAGGAGGACCTGAGTTCAAATTTCTCCTCAGACACTTGGCACTCACTAGCTGTGTGACCTTGGGCAAGTCACTTAACCCCAGTTTCCTCATCCTGGGTCATCTCCAGTCATCCTGATGAATGTCTGGTCACTGGATTCAGATGGCTCTGGAGGAGAAGTGAGGCTTGTGACCTGCACAGCCCTCCCTCACTCAAAACAAAGTCAAGTGCAAGTCCTGTCAGCATTTCTCTGATGGTATGGTCTTCTTTGGCAACAAAGGATGAGCACACACATCTGCTTTACCAAAATACCGCTTGGCTTGATTAAGAAACTAAAGAATTTGCTATCTCTTTCCTCTCTGTGTGTAGGTGAGACTGCACCTGTAATTTCTCAGTCTCTTGCCTCCCCTCTCTCTGCTCATAGAAATTCCCATTATGTTATCACTGACACAGAAGAAGATATTGCCTCACTCAGTTCAACACTTCCTCATTTTGATGATGAGGATAATGAGAAACTGGTGAAACTTAACTGGCTTGCCAGAGGTCAGACAAGTAATAAGAGATCTAGCTGGGATTTGAATTCAGGTCTTCTTTCCATTATACCATGCTGAGTTATCCTGATACATAGAAAAAATAAAGTTCGTCACCCTGTCAGTCAGAATAACTCATTAAAATAGAGAGTTCTGAGATGGCAAAGTGGGGTGATGTCCCCCACTGCCCTGATTGTCCTTTCTTCTACCATTTCTAACAATCTTGCTCAAGCATACTAATATCTTTGTATCTCTCTATGGGGAAATGTGTCCATCTTACTTCAAATGAGATTGTGTTTCCCTGGGTGTAGTTGATGGCACTTCTAGTGGTTCATCCTTCATTTTCAAAGGGAACCAATGACATAATAGGTAATTATTTGCAAGTGAATTGGAATTAAGTGAGGTAGAGTTAGACAAAATTCTCAGACTCATTCTCTCTTCCAGAGTCAGTGAAGTTCAGTGGCAAGGCAAAAGTCAGGAGGATTGGTGATAGCATGGGAGACAGTGGATGACCTTGGTGTCTTTGATGTCTGACCAAGCTCTGAATGTTCCATAACACCTGCTTCAGCCACCTACGTGGCCCTTGGAACATATTGTTTTCATCTTCTCATTCCCCTGGGGGAAGTCTTCCCATGCCTGGGATAGACATCCCTCTAACTTGTGGTAAGACAGATAAACACAGCACACAAGTGGCTGCTAGCATAGGTTCACTCTTGATCTGTTCATACAGGAAAGACACTAGAAAGAGTTAATAGTCTTACTTTGTTCTAGTCTAGTTTTCTCAAAAGAGGTTGGCTGATAACAGGAGGACACACTCGCTTCTCACCCTTCTCACAGAGGCTGGCAAGAAGGGGGATAACTACCCCTACGTCTTAATGAGGTCAGCTGAGACAGGCACAACTTGTGCATCCCCCTATATCTCTTCAAGACTCAATGAGGGCTGGTTGAGGCAAACACTGATTCCCCCCAAGCCTTGATGGGGGCTGATCAAGGCACCCACAGCATTTGTGTATTCACCTCTAAGGCTCCTCATTCATTGATCAGTGCCCACCTGCTTTATACCTAACAAAGAAGGCATATTTCCAGCAGCAGCCTCCCAAGGTGACATCACCGCATCCCTGTATCTGACTGAGCAGCCACAGTGGATGTTTATATTATTTACCATTACATAATGCTGCATAAGCATGGTGGAGATGTTTGGAACCATAACTGTGGGAACTCATGCCTAATATCTGGGAGCAAGAGATTGTTATGGCTATGGATCCAGGGAAACCGAACTCTAAGAAATAATAACAAAAATCCACTTTACACACACTAAAGTCCACCTTACTTACACTAAAATTCACCTTACTCACATTTACTGATAGGTTTGAGGACCACTAGTTACCCTCAACTTACTTTAGCTTGTCTGCCCAAATGGTTTTACTGTGGTGTGGCCACTGAACATTCTACAGCTTCTTGGAGCCAAAGGGGAGAGTTGGGTGACAGGTAGATGCTGAACTAGAATGGTGTGATGGAAAATGGTACATGTGATTCACTTTTAAGTTTAATCTCCATTATTAACATTTTCTCCATCACTTTAATGAACAAAACAAAACAAGCTCTGATTTATAGATTTACCAATGGCAGTGGTATAAATGCACACATATTAAATTTGGCAATCATCTCTATAACCTGGTTCAACACACTCCTGCAGTCTGAATCCTGCCCTGCCTTGTACCCCACTATTCTGTCTACCTTCAGCATAATGAAGAAACATTGGAGGGAAGAGTAAGAACCTAATATCTTGGGTGCTGAAGCTGTGTTCCTGCTATCAGTCTGGACTCATTTCTTCTCTTAAACTAATGTTTTCTTTCATCCACCACTACACTTAGCACAACATAGTCATATGAGTCCCATTCCCTTTCTCTCACTTGACTATTTATGTTAGCGAAGGGGTTCTTAGCCTAGGCAACGGTGGGTAACCTGAGACCTTGAGGCCACATGTGGTCCTCTAGGTCCTCAAGTACAGTCTTTTGACTGAATCCAAACTTCACAGAAAAAATCCCCTTAATATAAGGATATATTCTGTTAAATTTGGACTCAGTCAAAAGGCCACAACTGAGGACCTAAAAGATCATATGTGGTCTCAAGGACATAAGTTCTATTCCCCTGTTTTCCAAGAGTATATGAATCAATAATAATAATAACAATTTCATTTCAATATAATTACTTTCCTTTGCAGTCCTTTGTAATTTTCTTTACATATTTAAAGAATATTATTCTGAGAAGGGGTTCATATGCTTCACTAGACTGACAAAGAGATCCATAAGGAAAAAAAAGTTACTCACTCTAGTGGAAGTCTGGGTATTACTCTGTTAAGCTGTTCCTTTTTAGTCAGTAGTCAGTCAATAAGCATGTGTTAAGTGCCTATTTGTGCCAGGCACTGTTCCAAGTGCTAGGGATACAAAGAAAGGAAAAAAGACCCAAAACAAAACAATAAACCCAACCTTAAACCAAACAACAACAACAGTTCTAGCTTTCAAGGAGCTCTCAGTCGAATAGGGAAGGCAAAATTTAAAGAATTTTGTAAAAACAAGATATCTACAAAATAAGTTAGAGATAATCAAGAGAGGAAAAGCCCTAGAATTAAAGGGGATGCAGAAGGAAGATACTATCTGCATCCAGAGAAAGGACTGATAAATAGAAGTATGAATGGAATGATTGTATGTAAATATACACATTTATGCCTAATGGTAGCCACCTGGCAGGGGGGAGTAGGGAGGAATGAAGAGGGATGGAAAGAAATTTATATGACAACTTCATTACATATTTAAAAGGAATAGCAAGTTGTACATGATAGATTGCAGTTTCATGTACAATAATCTTTTTCCTAATTATTATACCATGTTATGGAAATGCTTGTTTTATTCCATAAATTAAAAATAACATAAATACAATTTAAAAAAAAAAAGAAGATAAGGTCAGAGCTGAACTATCAGATGGAGGAACCCAAGGGTGGAGTCCATGTTATTTGTGGGAAGATCATGGAGCTGGTGGTTTGAGTAGAATCATCATGGAAGGGAAGGGTCATTAAGAGAGGCATAGCTCCAAGATCTGGAGTTGCTAGTTCCATTATACTCTGGGTTCAGCAGACTTCATCTGGAGTACCATGTTCCATTCAAAGATAAAGTTTTAGGAGGGCACTGATAAGCTGGAAAACTTGTAACAGGGCACAATGAGGACAATGAAGGTCCTACTGTCTGTGTTATAGAGGGACTGGGTAGCTGTGGTCAAGTCTGTGAAGTGCTTTAGTGGAGGAGGGAGCAGAATTGTTCTGTTTTGTGCTGATGGATGTTTAAAAGAGGCACATTAGGCTAGTGGTCAGGAAAACCTTAACAGTGAATGTTGTGCAGTGAAAATGGAGACAGAGAAAGGTGGTTTTTCCCTCCTTGGACTTCTTCAAGCAAGAACTTGTCACTTGTGAGATATGATATAGTGAGGATTCCTTTCACATTTGGGTTGTGCTGGATAATTGCTAGGAGGCAGCTCGGTGACTGCACCTGGAATCAGGAACACCTGAATTCAAATCTAGCCTTTACTAGCTGTGTTATCCTAGGCAAGTCACTTAAGGAAATGGTAAACCCCTTCAGTATCTTTGCCAAGAAAACTCCATGGACAGTATCATCCATGGGACAACAAAGAAGTGATTGAATGACTGAAGAAAAACAAGGTTATTGATAAATTCCCTTCCAACTCTTAAATTCAGTGAAGTTACTTAACCTATGTCCTCAGATGTCTACATATGATTGTATAATAACAAATGTTAATCCAAGGATTCTAAATCAAGGGGACAAATCTGACCACATGAGTGTCAGAGTTTTATGAGTCAGGACTTCGGATTTGAGGCTTATATTACAATATATCACCAGGCAACTATACCCAAAGTGGAGTGAATTGCAGAGTGGTTGTTAGTGATCTCTCAAGATCTCAGAAGATATGAAATGTGCTATGGGGCTAGATAAGGTTGAATACTGTCCAAATTTTCATCAAAACAATGATTTGGAAAGAGAAATGAATAAATTATAACTCAGGAACCTTGACTTCTGATCCTGACAAAATTCTCGGTCATTAAAAACATAAATCTTGAACATTTAGCAAAGCTAGTGCTCACTTAAAAGTATCTTAGTTTTATCAAAAAGGCATCATGCCAGATCATCCTCATTTTCGTTTTTATGCAGGGTGACTAGATCCAGGGAGTACTGTACATATAAAATGCCTCTCTTTCAGGAAAAACATTTGTGAAATCTCTCCTGCTGTGCTTGTAAGTTAAAAGTGCAATTAGATTCCTTTTGACCTGGTGGAAGGATGAAATCCAAAGAATAGTTCTTAATAACTCAGCATCATCTTGGAGAAGAATCTCTAGTGAAATATCCCAGGGATCTGTATTTGACCTCTCCTATCTTCATAGGAAACATTAGCTACTGATCTTAAGTGATCTTCAGTCTCAGTTATTACTGCCTTGCCTAATCACTTGTAATATCATTATCTTTTCCTATTGCTTTGTCCTTTTCCTTAGGTTTCCTCATTCCCTTTTGCTTATATTTTGGACCTCCTGTTTACCTTTAATTTGTCTTCTATTGTTTGTGTCCTCCTTGCTCTTGTCTCCTTATAGGACACTTAACCCAAGGCTTACCTACCCTGATCTTTACTCTTTATTTTTTTTAAAATGATTGAAATTTTTGCTTTAATATCATATATCCTCAATACCCACTGCATCCAAGGCCATCACTACTTATTTTAACTTATGTCTTGTCATTGGATTCTGCCAGGCCTAGAGGCCTGTGGGCTACCCGAGTCTTACCTTACCTCTATCGGAGGTCTTCGGCTGGCCAAACCGGGTACTCGTATGAGAGAAGAGACCTATCAGAGTCGAACACGGGTTGAGCTTTATTCAGGGTTCTGGTTACAAGTGCAGGGGGAATTCTTCCTTAGGAGGGAGCGAAGAATCTCCCAAGGAGGCAAAGATCTTACAATAAGAGATTGGAAGTAGAAGTGTAAGTGGGGAGAGAGGGGGAGGGGAGAGTGGAGAGAGGAAAAGCGGAGCCTTCTGTCCTCACACGTGGCCCCTCCGGCCAAGAGAACTTTCAGGCTTTCCTGATCCTAATTAAGCTCTCCAGCCGCATAGTTTGCATCTGAATACCGTGCCTGTTAGGTAACAATGGGTGTGCCCAGATCCGGGACAATCTCGAGGGCGGGGAGAGCTCTCTCCCATCATGTTTCTCACGGGAAGAGGCGGAAATACATGAGATAGCTCGGTTCACCTCGATTCCCAGTCGTTTCCTGGGGGGCCTTGTGAGAACTCTAAGATTTAGAAGTTCCCACCTTTACCCGCCCGAGACTGTCCACATGGAATTGAGCTTCCATCCCCAGCAGGATTCTGATAACTTTGGAGGAGAGTGTTTACGAGGTGGATGACTGCAGCTCTGCCTCACTTAAATCCAATTCTCCAGCAAGTCAAGACACAACCCCCATGATGTCATTGGTCTTCTTTGAGAGTAAAGGATGAACACAACGATGATTTGACCCTGTGCTGATCAGCATTTTTATAAGTAAATTGCATAAGGCCATAGAAGAAGAGCATGTCAAATCTGAAAGTGAGATGAAGCTGAGAGTAATACTTACCACACTGCCTAACAGAGTCATGATCCAAAAAGATCTAGAGAAATTAGAGCAATAGGAGGAATTGAATAACATGAATTTTAGTAGTCATAAGTGTCAATTTCTAAGTAAGTTAAAAATTAACTGTGCAAAAGGAGGGAGGTGTGGCTAGATCACAGTTCTTGAAAATGATAACTTAGAGTTTATGTAAGGTGAGATAACAATGTTTCAAGACAGTAAAAAATTCAGGCAATTTTAAAATAAGGATGATGCCCAAGGAAAACAAGTGATAATTTTGCAATGTCCTCCTTTCTTTAGAATGTATCTACAATACAGTACTTTGTTTAATCTTTGGGGCTGTATTTTCAGAACAATGACAAGCTGGAGTGATTATTTGAGTTTGTTTATTCTTGGGTGGGAATTCTTCAGAAGAGAGAGAAGAGAACTGGCTGGAGATAGAACTAAAGACTGTATTATAGGAGGTCCCATTGAGGGAACCAGAAACATGTGGGCTGGGAAATAAAAGACTTAGGACAAACCTAGAAGCAGGTGACAAGTGAGTAAAAGGCAATCATTTGGAAGAAGGTTTTAATTTTTTCTTGTCTCCAGAAAGGAAAAAAAAAAGGAGCAGGGAGTAGAAGTCACTGTGAGGCAGATTTAGGATATATATAAAGAAAAACTAAGCTAAACTTCTAAGGAGATGGGGTTGCCTGAAAGAGAACTAGTTCTCTTGTAAGTAGGAGTCAATTTCACCACCGGTTTTCAAACAGCCTAGGCTTCTAAAGTGATGCTGCGGAGGGAATTCTTCCTCATGCACAGATCAGACTATGTGGCCTTGAAGGTCCCCTGCAGCTCAAAGTTTCTGTGATTCTGGGACTTTTTGATTTTAGACAGATCTCTGAAAATTTAAGTAGCCTTGGAAAGACTAATTCCTTAAGCTATTATCACTTTATAGATTAGCAGAACATTATTTGACAAGGTCCTAGAATCAAGGGTCTAGATAGAAACCTGGGGAAGTGTGTGTAGGTGGGGAGAAGAGTACAGGGATATAGAAGCACAGAATAGGAAAATAGAAAATTACTGATGACCAACTTGTTTACTTTGCCTAGGAGTTTACCTCTGGCTGGTCCTGATAGCTGGTTGGCTTGCAAAGATTGTTCTCTCAACAACTATGTGGAACCCAAGGACTTAAATTGAAAAAAATCAATTAATCAGCCAGTTATTCTGCCTATGTGATCCTAAAGAACTAATGTCGTTCTATTTTGATTCACTGTATTTTAAGTACTGATTTCTCTCTCTTGTTTTTTATTTTATATCACCTATATTTCTCAATGTATACTTCTTTCCTTCCCCTTCCAGAGTCATTCCTCATAACAGATGTTTTTTTTTTAATTGGAAGTTTTTATTTTATTTTATTTTTTTTATTTAACTTTTAACATTCATTTTCACAGAATTTTGGGTTACAAATTTTCTCCCCTTTTATCCCCTCCCCCCCAAACACCAAGCATTCTAATTGCCCCTGTGACCAGTCTACTCTCTCTTCTATCATCCCTCTCTGCCCTTGTCTCTGTCTTCTCTTTTGTCCTGTAGGGCCAGATAGCTTTCTATACCCCTTTACCTGTATTTCTTATTTCCTAGTGGTAAGAACATTACAGTTGATCCTAACACTTTGAGTTCCACCTTCTTTACCTCCCTCCCTCTCCACCCCTTCCCTTTGGAAGGCAAGCAATTCAATATAGGCCAAATCTGTGTAGTTTTGCAAATGACTTCCATAATAGTTGTGTTGTATAGGACTAACTATATTTCCCTCCATCCTATCCTGTCCCCCATTACTTCTATTCTCTTTTGATCCTATACCTCCCCATGAGTGTCGACCTCGAATTGCATTCTCCTCCCCATGCCCTCCCTTCTATCATCCCCCCCCACCCTGCTTGTCCCCTTGTCCCCCACTTTCCTGTATTGTGAGATAGGTTTTCCTACCAAAATGAGTGTGCATTTTATTCTTTTCTTTAGTGGAATGTGATGAGAGTAGACTTCATGTTTTTCTCTCACCTCCCCTCTTTATCCCTCCACTAATGAGTCTTTTGCTTGCCTCTTTTATGAGAGATAATTTGCCCCATTCAATTTCTCCCTTTCTCCTCCCAATATATTTCTCTCTCAGTGCTTGATTTCATTTTTTTTTAAGATATGATCCCATCCTCTTCAATTCACTCTGTGCACTCTGCCTCTATGTATGTGTGCGTGTGTGCATGTGTGTGTGTGTAATCCCACCCAGTACCCAGATACTGAAATGTTTCAGGAGTTACAAATATTGTCTTTCCATGTAGAAATGTAAACAGTTCAACTTTAGTAAGTCCCTTATGACTTCTCTTTGCTGTTCACCTTTTCATGCTTCTCTTCATTCTTGTGTTTGAAAGTCAAATTTTCTTTTCAGCTCTGGTCTTTTCATCAAGAATGCTTGAAAATCCTCTATTTCATTGAAAGACCATTTTTTCCCCTGAAGTATTATACTCAGTTTTGCTGGGTAGGTGATTCTTGGTTTTAGTCCTAGTTCCTTTGACTTCTGGAATATCCTATTCCATGCCCTTCGATCCCTTAATGTACAAGCTGCTAGATCTTGTGTTATCCTGATTGTATTTCCACAATACTTGAATTGTTTCTTTCTAGCTGCTTGCAATATTTTCTCCTTGACCTGGGAACTCTGGAATTTGGCCACAATGTTCCTAGGAGTTTCTCTTTTTGGATCTCTTTCATGCCGTGTTCTGTGGATTCCTTGAATATTTATTTTGCCCTCTGGTTCTAGAATCTCAGGGCAGTTTTCCTTGATAATTTCATGGAAGATGATGTCTAGGCTCTTCTTTTGATCATGGCTTTCAGGTAGTCCCAAAATTTTTAAATTGTCTCTCCCGAATCTATTTTCCAGGTCAGTTGTTTTTCCAATGAGATATTTCACATTATCTTCCATTTTTCCATTCTTCTCTCTTTGTTCTGTGATATCATGCTTTCTCGCAAAGTCCTTAGCCTCCATCTGTGCCATTCTAGTTTTGAAAGAACTATTTTCTTCAGTGAGCTTTTGAATTTCCTTTTCCATTTGGCTAATTCTGCTTTTGAAAGCATGCTTCTCCTCATTGGCTTTTTGAGCCTCTTTTGCCAATTGAGTTAGGCTAGTTTTCAAGGTGTTAATTTCTTCAACATTTTTTTGGGTCTCCTTTACCAGGGAGCTGATCTGCTTTTCATGCTTTTCTTTCATCTCTCTCATTTCTCTTCCCAGTTTTTCCTCCACCTCTCTAACTTGATTTTCAAAATTCTTTTTGAGCTCTTCCATGGCCTGAGCCCATTGGGTGGGCTGGGACAGAGAAGCCTTGATTTCTGTGTCTTTGCCTGATGGTAAGCATTGTTCTTCCTCATCAGAAAGGAAGGGAGGAAATTCCTGTTCTCCAAGAAAGTAGCCTTCAATAGTCTTATTTCTTTTCCCTTTTCTGGGCATTTTCCCAGCCAGTGACTTGACCTCTGAATATTCTCCTCACACCCACCTCGCCTCCTGATCCTCCCAGCCAGCGTTTTGGGACTGAGATTCAAATGCTGCTTCCAGCCTTAGGGCTTTTGGCAGGGGCAGGGCTGCTATTCAGTGTGAGATTAAGTTCAGGTGCTGAGGTTGGGGCAGGGCCGCCTCTCAGGCTCAGTTCCCTCAGGGGGTTTATGCACAGACCTTCCACAATGGATTCAGGCTCCTGCCCGCTTGGGGAGCCCCGGTCTGCAGCCGCCTCTCAGCTTCTACCTCCCGGGGGGGCCTGAATCATGGGGGCACCCCACTCCCCTCTCGACCCGCCAAAGAGACTCTCTCACCTACCCCCGTGACCTGTGGGCAGAGCGACTTGTGCGGTCGCTGGAGATCCTGTCCCTGAAGCCCGCTCGGATCTTTTCCTCTCAGTGCCGCGGCCGCGGCAGGGCTGCCCTCAGCTCCCAGTCCTGGCGCCCAGTCCACAGCGTGAAGGACCCCCCGCAAGAGGTTTGCAGGTCCCTCCAGAACAGAAATCTCCCTCGCTCCAATATTCTGTGGCCTCTGGGTGCAGAATTCGCCGTGAGTTACTCCCCTGTAGCCGTTCTGTGGGTTGTGGGTTTGGAGCTATGTGTATGTGTGTCTTTCTACTCCGCCATCTTGGCATTCTACTCCGCCATCATGGCCATAACAGATTTTTTAAGAGAAGGAAAAAAGTTCAGTGAAACTAACCATTATATCAATCAAATCTGACATTCTGAGTGTTCCACACTCATACTTCCCCACTTCTGGGGGAGGTGGAGGGAAAGAAAGAAAACAGATTCTTAAATCTCTTTTTGGGAACCAAACTTGGTCATTAGAGTTAATTCTTTTGCACATAATTGTAAATTACATGGAAATGAAAGCTCAAAACTGATTCCAACCCAATAATAATTACACACGCACACATACACACACACACACACACACACACACACAAACACACACAGTTTTCCATCGTGTGCATCCAAGAATGCTGCCAATTTTCAGAGTTTAAGTGGCTGTCAGCCCAGCACGTACTTTAGGTGGTTTTTCTAGGAGTAGAAACAATTTTAGACTTAGACATCTACAAGTTCTCACGTGTTCACTCACTTATTCTTTTGAAAAAACATTCACTAAGTGCCAACTACATATATGCACAAGGCATCATGCTAAGCAGTAGAGAATGAAGGACAAAATGAGGAATTATCTGCCTTCAAACAATTTATGTTCTCCAAGGGGAATGGACTTTCAGGACAAAACTTATACAAAATAAATACAAAACAATTTCATGGAATGTTGGGGGGAACAAGGAGCAGTAACAACCTTTGGGATTAGGAAGAGCTTCATGTGGAAAATGGTGGCACTTGAACTGACTCTTGAAGGAAGCATGAGATTCTTAGAGGCAGAGGTGGTAGGACTACATTCCCAGCACAGCGGCAACTTGTGCCAAACTCATTAGGTTTAGTTCATTTAAATTTTTTTTAATTACCAAGGACAAATATTTTTTTTCAATCTGTTTTACTGGTGAAAAAAAGAAAGTAAAACAAAGCCCATGTGAAAAATATTCATAATCAAGCAAAACCAATTTATTCCTTCAGTCATGTCCAAAAATATGTGCTTTATTTTGCACCTTGAGTCCATCAACTTTCTATCAGTAGGTTGACTCTGCCATCCTGAATTCTCTGGAATCATGGCCTGTCATCTTGTTGAATAGCATTCTTAAGCCTTTGTCTTTACAATGTTTTTAATATGCATATGTATCTATATCTATCTATCTATACATATACATATACACATGTATATGTATATATATGTACGTACATATGTATGTATGTATATACATAGTTTTCTCCTGGCTTTGTTCATTTCATTTTTGCCTCCATTCATACAAGTTTTCCCAGGTTTCTCTGAAACTGCCCCTTTCGTAATTTCTTTAGGCTTAATAGTTTCCTTTCCTTTCCTTTCCTTTCCTTTCCTTTCCTTTCCTTTCCTTTCCTTTCCTTTCCTTTCCTTTCCTTTCCTTTCCTTTCCTTTCCTTTCCTAATTATCAGTAGTAACTGTTGCTGTTTCCCTCCCAGTTTGATTTAGTTATTTTTTCTTTGGCTCATTAAAGGGGGCCATCCCCTGACTACTTCTTAAACAAGCTTATTCATTGAATCGACATTACCTCACCCTAAATGAATACCTGAATAGGCCTTGGCTTCAAGGGGCCAAGGTCTCCCATTGCATCCTGGACCATCTCTAGTTATCCTGATGAATATCTGGTCACTGGATCCAGTTGGCGCAGGAGGAGAAAGTGAGGCTAGTGAGCTTGCACAGCTCTCCCTCACTCAAAACAAAGTCAAATGCAAGCATGTTATCATTTCTCTGGTTGTGTGGTCTTCTTTGACAATGAAGAATGAATGCAACAACAACAAAGCACAATAGCGTTCAGTTACATTTATATGCTACAACATATTCATCCATTCCTTGATTAATAGTTACCCCCTTAGTGTACAGTTCTTGGCCATCACAAAAAGAGCTGCTATGAACATTTCTAGTCATATGGAATTCTTTTTCTCTTTCTTGGATCTCTCTCTTTGAAGCACTTTCATTTTAAATATGAGGAACAGATGCCCAGCAATGATTCCAAGGACAAACAACTAAACGATGTCAGAAGCAAGTTTCCTGATTCAAAGGATCATTGACCTCTCCATTCCCCAATGTATCTGAAATCCAAAACTCATTCTGAACCCCTAAATCAAAAGCTTAAATCTCAGTTTTGTCTCTTAGCAATGCAATGATTATTTGTTATGCTATAGCAAGGTGTGATATTTTGGAAAAGTAGTCTTAATTAGACCATTGTTAAAAATTGATTTGTTTCTAATATGTGGCAGGAGTTCAGCATAGATAAGTTTAAAGTCACTTGACAGAATTCCTCTTGTGTCCTTTACAAAACTGATTCCTTGGAAACATCTTAACTCTACAACCAACAGCAGCCATTGATCAAACTAATGAACCAGGAATGCAGTTTATAGGCATAGAATAGGGTGGATATCAAGTTTGTGACCTTGAACTTCAATGTGTTCTCATACTCTGATCTCATCCATGGTTAAGTGTTCATCTTAGGTATGGAATAGGAGAAATCAGAGAGTATCCAGAGGTACAGACTGACCCTACTACTGATCTTTCTTGGAATAGGGTTACTTCAAAGAATGCCTGATAGGACTTTGCTCTTCACTTCTACTTTCCTGTGTCAGTTTGCCACAACAATTTAACATTAAAAGCAGATTTGGCTATATCCAAGTACATCTCCAACATGATAAATTCTTGGCCATAATTGATTATAATTAAAATTAATCATACCTACTGATACTTGATGAGGCATGAGAAAGTAGCAGTTTCCTCTATACATAATGCACTTAATTTTAAGGTCACCCTTTTAAATTTTGTATTGAGAACTCTTCCAAGTATTGTGAACTTCTTTGGTGAAAATGAAGTATCTGTCATCAAGTGGCATTTAAGCATTAACTATTTAGAATTGGAAGAGATCTTACAGGTCAACCAGTCCAACACTCTTATTTCTCTGGTGAAGAAACTGAAGGTGTAAATGACTTGCCCAAGGTCATACAAATGATAAGTATTAGAAACAGAATTTGCAACTTGGTTTTTTGATTCTGAAGTCAGGGCTTCTTCACCTTGACTTATTGAATTACCCACTGAAGATTAGATAATTTTAGAAATTGTAATATCGACAAAAGTTTACATTGTTCTTCTCATCATTTCTTAAAAGCAGAGTGGGTTAAGTAAAACATTTGCACTGTGGCACCATAGAAATGCATATGTTTTTCATATGTTGTTGTTGCAATGGTTTTAACTGGGAAAAGGGGAATTTTTCACTGAGCCTGGGCAATTACAAAGGAGGCAGTAACACTAAGCACCTTCACATTGGGTTCTGTCCTGAAGGTCAGTATCAAATCAACAACCACTCAACAGACTTCTCAAACTGCAAGATCCATGGGCATCTATGAATCAAAATATCCAAGTTAGAACTTATTTTTTTTCTAACATATATTCCTATTACAACATCTGTTTCTGTTGAGGGCACCACTATCCTTCTCATCAGTCAAGTTTGCAACTTTGAAGGTATTGTCAGTTCCTCATTGTACCTCACCCCACATGCCAATCAGTTACTGAATCTTGCTGTTTTGCCCTTCAAACCATCTCTTGGATCTTTATCCTTCTCTTCACCAACACAGTCACTACCATTCTTGAGTCCTTCATCATCTCTTGCTTGGAGAATTTTATTAGTCTCCCAGTGGGTCTCTTTGAAGCAAGTTTCATCTCATTTTAATCTATCCTCCACAAATGTTGAGGGATTTCTTTAAAACATAGATCTGCCCCTACCTCTCCCCTGTGTTATCAAGTGCAGTGGCTCTCTGTTACCTCTGAGGTCAAACACATATTCCTCTATTTAGCAATCAAAGCCCCTTATGATCTATTACCCACTAACTTTTCCAACTTCATTATACATGATGTTTCTGCCTCACCTTTCATGTATGCTATGGTCAACCAAACTGGCCTTCTCATTATTTCTCATACATGGCACTCCATCTCCTTGCCTTTGCACTATTCCTTCCCCCAAGCTTGGAAGGTGATCCCTTCTCATCTCTTCCTCTAAGAATCACAAGTTTCCTTCAAGACTCAACTCACATGCCTTTTCTGCCCTCCCCTCCCTCCCCACTTGCTCATCTGCTCTCTGCAACCCTGCACTCATGGTCTGTAGCTTCAGACTTCATCTTGTTCATGATGCCTTTGTGGCATTTAAGTTCCTTGTATATTTCATATGCACATCAGTATCACCCAAAATTAGTTTTTTGTGTATTTTTTTTTACGAAAGGAATAGAACTCTCATTTGTTTCCTTCAAAATAAATCTAGGGTCTCTCACTATCTCACCATCTCCTCCCTGTCAAAATAGTCCTATCTTTTTTTATGTACAACTATATATGTACATGTTTTCTCCATTTGAATTGTAAGCTCCGTGAAAACAAGGGTGTTTCGCTCTTATCTTTGTGTGTTAATGCCTAGCACCATAGTATCTGAGAGGAGTAGGCACTTAAGTGCTTATTAACAAATTTATTTCAAATAGCTATCATGCCCTGCCTTCTCTGCATCTTTTCTCTTAGCTATGTACCCATAATTCCTTGAGTTAATCTTTATATGCTTCAATAGGCAGGTAGGCAACATAATGGATAGAGCCATTGAAGTTAGGGAGATCTGAGTACAAATTTTGCCTTAAGAGTTACTAACTGGGTAATCCTAGGTAAATCAATTAATTTCTCCTAACGTCAGTTTCTACCCTCATTGCCTCTCTTTAGTAAAATGACAATATTTAAAATCAGCCAGACTCACAAAGCCAGAGAATGACAAATTCCACTGTTAACTGAATACCATAGATAATGAGATAACACAGTGCTCAAAACAAGAAACTAGCCAATGTCCTCACCCATACAAACAGGCAGTTTAGGTGAAAATTATGGTGGCCTAAATGGCTTATTGTTTCCTCAAACTCAAATCACACACCATCTGAGGACAAGCAATTGCTTTCTCTGAGAGTAAAATATTTCCTTCACAAACTCATGTGTGGTTTGTACTAAGGAGCTGGTAAACACACTAAAAGGTTGTGTGCTTTTTTCACAGACCACCAAAGAGGTCTAATTTGCGGATTAACCATTCAATTTGCTACTCAGCCTGTCACTTCCAACCAAATTATTTTCCTTTCTCTGTAGTAGTCCTTAAGCTAAAATATTGGAAAATTTGAATGAGATCATGGGCCTTGTTTATGAAAATATTTGCTTAAAATGAGCCTATGAAAATCAAGTTTCCTTCTTTCTCTCCTCCATGCTTACAACTTTGGGAAGAATTAGCCTTACAGGTTACAATTTGCCCAACCTCATCATTTTGATTCTTCCTTGTGTCTGGAAAAGATAATATCTATTAGATGACTTTCCAGGAAGGACCACTGTGGTTAAAGCGGGAAAAATCCCACAACTACACAAATATAATATTCTTAAAACAAACAAAAAAAAACCTTACAATCAAAACCATGAAGATACTTTTTGTGAAAATTAAGCTGACCTCTTCAAGGTAAAAACCTTTGAGGATATGTCTGTATTCATTTAGAAGATCAATGTATTTAAGTTTACAAAATGAAGTAGTGTGCATGGGGAAAACACTCATTTGCAGTTCTTGGCACCTGAAACTAGATAAATCTAGTACTAAAATTTATTTAATTGGCTTGTCCCTGAATGTGCCTGAGTAGATGTAACACCCTCTCCCCTACCCCTCTCTCCCTAGGATCTTAAAAGAAAATATCTGTTCCTATTCCTATCTAACAAAAGGTGGATAGAGAGGCCAGAGGAAAATGTCAAATCCCAAGGTGACCTTGGCAACTAAAGAATATGAGTCTTTGACTTTGGAGCCATAGTAGCATTTGGAGAACCTCCAATTTGCTTGAGATATCATTGAAGGTCTTCCATAGACTGAGGAACATTTATGTTTCCCATCACTTTTTTTAGTACTTTGAACTAGAGGGTATATGACATTGTGCAGAAAATGCTAAAATGTCAATTTTAAAAATGGATTCTTAGACTCTTAGACTTGCATTGAAGTTTTCATATTAATTATTCAATCTCCCTCTTAGGCCACAGATAAAATTAAATATTGCTAGGAGATGGTCATCCAACTTCTTTTTGACTACATGTAGACATGGAAGTTTTCTATTTCCTGAGATAGCTCATTCAAATGTTAGAATACACTTTCTCTTGATGAGAGAAAAAATCCCAGTATTTATTTAGGTCTAAAAACGCTAAATCTAAAAACTCTTCCTTGTATGACTGTTTTTATGTGAAATAATTCTCCCATTCTTCTTCTCCCTCTCCCCCAAACCCTCCGTCTATGTGAAATTTTTCTAAACTGCCCTAAGAAAATTCTTAAATGTTACATGTGCCACCTTTCTATATAGGAATATAAATAGTTCAACTTGATTGAATCCCTTATGATTTCTTCATCATGTTTACTTTTTTAATGTTTATCTTCAATCTTATTTGAAGGTCAAATTTTCTATTTATCTGTCTTCTTTTCAGCAGGAATGCTTCAAAGTTCTGTTTCTTTATATGCCCATTTCTCTCCTGTAGGATTATATTCAGTTCTGCTGAGTAAGCTATTCTTGGTTGTAATCCTAGCTCCTTTGCCCTCTAGAATATTGTATCAAGTCCTCTGTTCCTTTAATGTAGTACCTGCTAAAACTTTTGTAATCCTAACTGTGGTTCTATGGTATTTTAATGGTTTCTTTCTGGCTATTTTAAGTATTTTCCTTTTCATCTGGGAAACTGGAATTCAGTTTTACCATTTCTGGGAGTTTTCATTTTGGGATCTCTTTTAGGAAGGGATCAATAGATTCTTTCAATTTCTATTTTACCCTCTAGTTTTAAGATATCAGGATAATTTTCTTTTATAATTTCTTGAAATATGATGTCTTGGCTCTTTCTTTGTTTATGACTTTTAAGTAGTTCAATAATTCTTAAATAATTTCCCCTTAATCTCTTTTCTGGGTCAGTCTTTTTTTTTCTGATGAAATATTTCACATTTTCTTCTTTCATTCCATTCTTTTAATTTTGGTTTATCATTTCTTGATAGTTGATGGAGTCATTAGCTTCCAGTTATCTGATTCTAATAAAAAAAGTAGTTTTCTTTAGTGACCTTTTGTATTTTCTTTTTTCCATTTGGCCAATTCTGTTTTTTTTTAAGATGTTATTTTCTTTGGTGTGTTTTTTTGGCCTCTTTGACCAAGCTATTAATTGTATTTTCAAAAGTTTCTTCTATCACTCTAGTATCTCTTCCCAATTTTCCTCTACACCTCTCATTTGCTTTTTCAAATAATTTTAGCTGTTCCAGAAATTCTTGTCAGTCTTGTGTCCAGTTTACCTTTTTCAGGCTTTTCTTATAGCTAGTTTTACATTATTATCTTTTGAGTTTGTGTCTTAATCTTCCCTGTCACAACAGCAGATTTTTATGGTCAGGTTCTTTTTTGGTTGCTTGCTCATTTACCCATCCTATTTCTTGTCTTTGAACTTTGCATTAAAGTTCTGATCTGTTCCCAGGGTAAATGTGGGGAGGTACTCTCCTAAGCTTCACACTTTTTCACACTGCTGTTTTCAGAACTAGTTCTAGTTCTGGAAGTTTGGAAGTTTTTGATACTTTCAAGGAGGTGTAATCTTGGACAAGTATGGACACTGTTCTCCTGGTCTTTACCCAGGAAGGGGTCCCAATGCTTGGGACAGTAAGTCATATTGCTCTTCAGGTACCCTCTCCAGCCTAGAACTGTCACCCAGAAATGAGTGTAGACAACAGTGTTGCCAAGCAGCTCCCTGTCCTATGCCAACTGCTAGCAATAGATCTCTTGTAATCTCTTTCTGAGCAGTTGTCAAATCTCCTTATAATCTATGATTTGAGAGTTTCTGAAGTTGTTACTACTGCTATTGCCACCTTCAAGGCCTACAGCTAGTGTTAACTACCATGTGGGTTCTTAACTAGCCCTACTCCAGTGTCATAGTCATCTCCATTCAACTTCCGAAGTTATCTTTGGGAAATAGAATTCTCACCTCAACCTTTTCTACCACTCTAAAGTTCAATTTAAGAAGTATTTTAAAGTTGTTTGGAGAGGAATGTTGGTGAAGCTTGGTTGATTCCTCTACTACACAATCTTGACTCCCTTGTAGAATAATTGTTAGGAATTTTTAGAATTTCATTTTATTTTCTTTCCAAGTCACTCTTTGTCTAAGTGGAACTAGTCATACATATTTTCCTATACATATAAATATATTTTCCTATACATTGTAATGGTATTTTGTATTTTGCAAGTACTGACAGAATCTGGGAAGTTTTTCTCCCTTTGCCACCCTCCCCACTATAGGAGGACCTGGAAACACCAAAGAGTGATTTAAATGAACCCACCCAGTTTCCACAGATTTATTTTCTAATTTAAACATAATCAATTCTGAAAATAGAGTGGTTTAACATCTCATGAACAAAGGAATACTCAGTCATGTGAATGAATATGCCATGCTGGTGTCTGAAGGACCAACAGACATTGGCATTTATAGTGATCATATATTAACCTACTGTTATGACTCTTTTGAAGATGAAAAATAGTAAGCTTCCTACTACTTGGACAAATGTTTGTGAGACCATGGTCAGCAGTGGAAGCAGAAAAATGGGAATAAGTCTAGGGGCAAAACTTTCATATTCCGACTCTTGACCTAGACCTATTTTTTCAGCAATACTGAGTACACCTTAGTTATATTCTCCTCTGCAAAAGACGATGCCCAAAGATGGGCTAAGAGCTGTGGAACTGCAAAGAGGAGCTATGGTCAATGTTCCCTGATGCTGCAGCCAATGCAGTTGGGCAGGTCCAGGGTGGTTACAAGGCTCACAGAGGGAGGAGGAACAGACAGGTGGGACACAGCAGTCTGAACAAGCTGAGTCAATAAATCAGGGAGTTGGGGTGCTTAAATAGTAAAAAAAAACCAAACCATAGGGATAGAGATTAAGGCATGAGAACAGAACAGATCGTGATAAATAGAAAAGGAAGCCTCAAGGCCTCTTTATCGAAAGATATGCTGTATCCTATACAGCAGGGGCCCTGTTTCCTGGAACTTCAACACCTGAATTCAAGGACATGCACCTGAGAACAAATATATCACTTAGCTTCTCAAGTCAGCTATTATTCTCCCTTGGAGGAAGGGAACTCTTGATCAGGGGCTCTTTCAAACCCCTCAAGGTTCTCTACACCCTGATGTGAACTTCACAGAACTGAAGGAGGAAACACCTGCTGTGACCTCTTTCTGGTCGTGACTGCAAGTAATTGAGACTCTACATCTGCCTTTGGTAGAAGGATGTTCATTTGTGGTTTTCTAAGAGTTCTGTTGCAAGTTGTATCTTATTCTTTTCAACTGCTCAATAAAATTTTTCTCTGATAATTTGGTGAAGTGTGTGCTTGAAAGGGGAGTTGGCATTAGCACACTGGGTAGTAACAGAGAGTAATTTTCGTCTCAGTGAGGAATAAGATTTTAAAAAGTTGAGAAATTCCCTCAAAATGAACCCAAGTCTTTGATGTTACAAGAGCCTCTGAGACAAAGGTTACAGACATCACTCTTCAACTGAGTTGTACATATGCATACATTCATGTAAATGTATGTATGTGTATTCATGTAAATGTATGCAAGTATAGTATAGAAATATATACATATATTCATATATGTATATATTAATAATTTTAATACTTAAATGATTCTGTGATCTCATCAATTTTGATATCCTCTTCAATCATAGAGACCTCAATCTATCCACATTTCCTCAACCCTTGCAATTGTTGCCCATGTCTACTGAAAATTCAAAATAGGTTCTTAACTTGATATTGTAGAATGACTTTTATTTTTCCTGACATTGTGAGTACAGAAATGGAGCTCTCTGCAAGTCCAACTGTCATCCTATGACCTTGATACAAGAACAGCCTATCTTCCCTTCAGTTTCTTAATGACATCATTTACTTTTATTCTTCAAAGTTGGTGAAATGTTTGAGGCTGATCATACCTGCTATGAATCTCTCACTGATAGTATAATATATGTTTTTGTTCCTTAGCAGTCGTGGTATTTCATGTTTCACTACCATATAGCAAAACCAGTAGAATATTGATATTAAGAAGGTGGTCCTTTGTTTTCATTGTAACATTGGGGTCATTAAAGGAACTTTGCAATTTCTGGAAGTTAGCCCTGCCTACTCTTCTCTTCTACAACTTTGAACCCAACATACTGTCCATATGTACTCTCTTTTCCAAATATACATATTCATAGACAAGTCATATAGGTTTTCCATCATCCAAATGGGCATTAATCATCCTCTTAGTCTTTTCTGCATGAATGGTTAAGGCAAACTCTTTCCAGTGGTTACTGATCTCTTCCAGGATTTTATCTTACTGATCTCTATAAATAATTATCCTTAAGAGTTTGCGTATTGTCAGAGTCACAAAGGCAGAGTAGAAAGACGGACCTGTAGAAGTTCCCCCATATAGCCCACAAAACACCTGTAAAAAATGACTCTAAACAAATTCTAGAGCAGCAGAAGCCACAAAATGACAGAACAAAAGAGATTTCTAGCCCAGGACAGCCTGGAAGGTTGACAGGAAAGGTCTATCCCACCAGATGTGGAACAAAGCAGGGACAGGACCCAGAACAGGCTTCAGGGAGCCACCTGCAGCAGCAGTCCCCAATTGTTCAACCCCCAAACACCAAAGACAACTTCAAAGGACAATGAGAAAGCCCCTTCACACAGGAGAAGGGAATGTGGTCTGGACCACCACCAGCAGCCACTGCAGTGGCACTATCCATTTTTGGAGGCCTCCACATAAAGCCCTTGGGGGAATTGAGCAGCCAATCTGAATCTTAGCCCTGAGTGGCGGGCCTGGGGTGAGGAAGAGTGCTGCCATGGTGGAGCTGGAAGCAGTTGTAGAGAGGGAATTCTACTTGCAGATTCTGGGCAGAAAAGTTTTTGGTTGCTCCCAGACCAGTGCACAGGCCAGGAAAGGAGTAAACTCCTCTCCCTTGATTGTGCCACCTTGGAGGAACTGAGAATTTACAAGTCCCTAGACTACACTCTCCTCTTGACAGAGGACACAAAAGTCAAGTAACTGACTGGGAAAATACCCCAAAAAGGGGGGGAAATTAAGGCTATAGAAGGTTCCTTTCTTGGCAAACAGATATTTTCTTCTATCCTTTCAGAAAAGGAAGAACAAAGCATATTATCAGAGCAAGACATAAAAGTCAAGGTTTCTGCATCCAAAACCTCCAAAATAAATATGTAATGGTCTCAGGTCATGGAAGAGCTGAAAAAGGATTTTGAAAATCAAGGAAAAGAGGTGGAGTAAAAATTGGGAAAAGAAATGAGAGCAAAGCAAGAAAATCATGAAAAGTGAGTCAAGAGCTTGCTAAAGGAAACTCAAAAAACGTTGAAGAAAATAATACCTTCAAAAATAGGCTAACTCAACTGGCAAAACAGATCCAAAAAGTCAATGAGGAGAAGAATGTTTTTAAAAAGCAGAATTAGCCAAATGGAAAAGGAGGTTCAAAAGCTCACTGAAGAAAATAGTTCTTTACAAATGAGAATGCAGTTCAGGAAAGCTAATGACTATACGATAAACCAAGAAGTTACAAAACACAACTGGAAGAAGGAAAAAACAGAAGCTAATGTGAAATACCTCATTGGAAAAAAACAACTGACCTAGAAAATAGATCCAGGAGAGACAATTTAAAAATTATGGGAATACTGGAAAGCCATGATCAAAACAAGAGTCTAGACATTATCTTTCATGAAATTATCAAGCAAAACTGCCCTGATAATCTAGAACCAGGGGGCAAAAAAAAAAATATTGAAAGAATCCACCAATCACCTCCTGAAACAGATCCAAAAAGAGAAACTCTTAAGAATATTGTAGCCAAATTCCAGAGTTCCCAGGTCAAGGAAAAAATATTGCAAATAGTTAGAAAGAAACAATTAGAACATTGTGGAAATTCAATCAGGATAACACAAAATCTAGCATTTTCTGCATTAAGGGATTGAAGGTCTTGTAATATGATATTCCAGAAGTCAAAAGAACTAGGATTAAAGCCAAGAATCACCTACCCAGCAATACTGAGTATACTTCAGGGGGGAAAATGGTGATTAAATAAAATAGAGGACTTTCAAGCATTCTTGATGAAAAAACCAGAACTGAATAGCAAATTTGACTTTCAAACACAAGAATCAAGAGAAGCATGAAAAGGTAAACAGGGAAGAGAACTCATAAGGGACTTTCCAAAGTTGAACTGTTTACGTTCCTACATGGAAAGATGATATTTGTAACTCTTGAGACATTTCTCAGTATTTGGGTAGTTGGAGCGATTATACACACACACACACGTATGCACATGTACATATACGTGCATGTATATATTTGTGTGCATATATACATATATGTGTGTATATGTATATGTACATACACATATACAGACACATGAATATACATATATGTTTAGATATAAGTATATATGTCTGTGTATATATATATATATATATATACACATGTATATATACACTATATATATATGTATATATATAATATATATACAAATATGTGTGTGTGTGTGTGTGTGTGTGTGTATAATCCCTCCAACTACCCAAATACTAAGAAAAGTCTCAAGAGTTACAAATATCATCTTTCCATGTAGGAACGTAAACAGTTCAACTTTGGAAAGTCCCTTATGAGTTCTCTTCCCTGTTTACCTTTTCATGCTTCTCTTGATTCTTGTGTTTGAAAGTCAAATTTGCTATTCAGTTCTGGTCTTTTCATCAACAATGCTTCAAAGTCTTCTATTTTGTTGAATGACCATATTTATATACACATATATGCATATATGTGTGTATATATGGACAGAGAGCGCAAGATGAATTGAAGAAGAAGGAATGTTATGTAAAAAAATAAAATTAAGGGGTGAGAGAGGAATATATTGGGAGGAGAAATGGAGAAATGGAATGAGGCAAATTACCTCTCACAAAAGAGGCAAGATAAAGGTTTTTCAATGGAGAAGAAAAATGGAAGAGGTGAGAGGGAAAAAGTGAAGCTTACTCTCTTCCCATTTGGCTTAAGGAGAGAATAACAAGCTCATTAAATTTGGTATGAAAATCTATCTTACACTACAGGAAAGTAGGGGAGAAAGGGACAAGTGGGATGGGGGGAATGATAGAAGGGAGGGTAAAAAGGGGAAGGGAATAACTAAAAGTAAACACTTTTGGGGAGGGACAACGTAAAAAAAAGAATAGAATAAATAGTGGGGAAATAGGATGAAAGGAGATATAATTAGTCTTAAACAACCTGACTATTATGGAAGTCTTTTGCAAAACTACACATGTACAACCTATATTTAATTGCTTGCCTGCTCAATGGGAATAGGTGGGGATGGAGAAAGACTGAGAAGTTGGAACTCAAAGTTTAAGGAATGGATGTTGAGAACTGTTTTTGCACACAACTGGAAAATAAGAAATACAGGTAATCGGGTATAGAAATCTATCTTGCCCTACAAGAAAAGAGACAAGATGGGGATAAGGGAAGGGAGGGCATATTGAGGGAAGGAGTAATCAGAATTCAAAGCATTGTGGGGTGAGGGGAGGGAAGAGATGGGGTGAAAATTTGGAATTCATAATTTTGCTGAAATGTATGTTGAATACTAAATATAAATAAACATTAAAAAGAAAGAAAGAAAATAAATTTAAAAAATCAAAAAACAAACAAAAATGAGTTTATGTATTATATTGATTGGTCTACTCTTTAATTCCTGGAAATCCTGAATAACATATTATTATTTTTGTTGTATAAGTTCTCAGTGTGACTTGGATGAGGCATTTTGAGAAATTAGGGAAGAATGTATCTATGCAGTACATGCAAATAAACCACCAATCATATACAAAATTATTAAGTGCCAAATATATGACAGAAACAATGCTAAGCACTGAGGACACACACACAAAAAAAGACAAGGTAGTCCCTTCCCTCAAGAAGTTTACAGTCTAATGGGGGAGACAGCACCCAAACAAATATATGCAAAGCAAGTAACATACACAAAAAAATGGAAATAATTAATAGACAGTGGCACTGAAAGGGATTAGAAGAGGCTCTCTATACAAGGTGGGAATTTTATTGGGACTTAAAAGAAGACAGAGAGACAAAAAAAAATATGTTGCTGAGATTAAGGTATGTAGCTGTTTAGGCTTTAACATGTATCTGTGGCAGATGGATGAATTTGGATCATATAACATTTGAAAAATTGGATAGTCGGTTCTCAAGCATTCACGTTCAGCAAGCATTGTTGTGCACATTCTGTATTTTCTAAGAGGACCATGACATCAGGGAAATGATGGCCTTTTCTTGCATGCCATTCACCAAGCATATTATCTGACTTCTAGTATATATTTAAATAATTCATTAATAATACAATAATAGTAATACCAAACAGTACAATAATAAAATAGCAATGATACAAAAATAAAAAGAAACTATTTCTGACCTCAAGCAGCTTACATTCTACTGGAGCTGGGGGTGAAGCAACACATGCACTCACACACACAAATTAGCTAATGCAACCTATGTATGAAATAAATACAAATATATATTTTTTGAAAGGAGAACTCAACAACTGTATGATGTGGTATTTGAGTTGAACCTTGAAGACAGTATTAAATAAGCAGAAAATATAGTTCAGAGTCAGATTATCAGTAATTTTAAAGAGAAAGAAATTTGTATTTTATCCTAGAAATATTAAAAAGCCACTTACCATCCACATCCAGAGAAAGAACTATGGAATCAGAATGTGGAATGAAGCAAACTATTTTCTTTTCTTTTCTTTTTTTATATTAAATTTAGTTATTTAACTTTTAACATTCATTTTCACAAAATTTTGGGTTACAAATTTTCTCCCCTTTTCTCCCCTCCCCCCCCCAAACACCAAGCATTCTAATTGCCCCTATGACCAATCTGCTGTCTCTTCTATCATCCCTCTCTGCCCTTGTCTCCATCTTCTCTTTTGTCCTGTAGGGCCAGATAGCTTTCTATACCCCTTTACCTATATTTCTTGTTTCCTAGTGGCAAGAACATTACTCTACAGTTGATCCTAACACTTTGAGTTCCAACTTCTTTACCTCCTTTCCTCTCCACCCCTTCCCTTTGGAAGGCAAGCAATTCAATATAGGCCAAATCTGTGTAGTTTTGAAAATGACTTCCATAATAGTTGTGTTGTATAAGACAAACTATATTTCCCTCCATCCTATCCTGTCCCCCATTGCTTCTATTCTCTTTTGATCCTATCCCGCCCCATGAGTATCAACCTCAAATTGCACCCTCCTCCCCATGCCCTCCCTTCTATCATCCCCTCCACCCTGCTTATCCCCTTATCCCCCACTTTCCTGTATTGTAAGATAGGTTTTCATACCAAAATGAGTGTGCATTTTATTCTTTCCTTTAGTGGAATGTGATGAGAGTAGACTTCATGTTTTTCTCTCACCTCCCCTCTTTATCCCTCCACTAATGAGTCTTTTGCTTGCCTCTTTTATGAGAGATAATTTGCCCCATTCAATTTCTCCCTTTCTCCTCCCAATATATTTCTCTCTCACTGCTTAATTTCATTTTTTTTAAGATATGATCCCATCCTCTTCAATTCACTCTGTGCACTCTGTGCACTCTGTCTCTATGTGTGTGTGCGTGTGTACGTGTGTGTGTGTAATCCCACCCAGTACCCAGATACTGAAAAGTTTCAAGAGTTACAAATATTGTCTTTCCATGTAGGAATGTAAACAGTTCAACTTTAGTAAGTCCCTTATGACTTCTCTTTGCTGTTCACCTTTTCATGCTTCTCTTCATTCTTGTGTTTGAAAGTCAAATTTTCTTTTCAGCTCTGGTCTTTTCTTCAAGAATGCTTGAAAATCCTCTATTTCATTGAAAGACCAATTTTTCCCCTCAAGTCTTATACTCAGTTTTGCTGGGTAGGTGATTCTTGGTTTTAGTCCTAGTTCCTTTGACTTCTGGAATATCCTATTCCATGCCCTTCGATCCCTTAATGTAGAAGCTGCTAGATCTTGTGTTATCCTGATTGTATTTCCACAATACTTGAATTGTTTCTTTCTAGCTGCTTGCAATATTTTCTCCTTGACCAGAGAACTCTGGAATTTGGCCACAATGTTCCTAGGAGTTTCTCTTTTTGGATCTCTTTCAGGCAGTGATTGGTGAATTCCTTGAATACTTATTTTGCCCTCTGGTTCTAGAATCTCAGGGCAGTTTTCCTTGATAATTTCATGGAAGATGATGTCTAGGCTCTTTTTTTGATCATGACTTTCAGGTAGTCCCATAATTTTTAAATTGTCTCTCCTGGATCTATTCTCCCAGTCAGTTGTTTTTCCAATGAGATATTTCACATTATCTTCCATTTTTTTATTCTTTTGGTTTGTATTGTGATATCTTGCTTTCTCACAAAGTCATTAGCCTCCAACTGTGCCATTCTAATTTTGAAAGAACTATTTTCTTCAGTGAGCTTTTGAATCTCCTTTTCCATCTGGCTAATTCTGCTTTTGAAAGCATTCTTCTCCTCATTGGCTTCTTGAACCTCTTTTGCCAATTGAGTTAGGCTATTTTTCAAGGTGTTATTTTCTTCAACATTTTTTTTTTGGTCTCCTTTAGCAGGGAGCTGACCTGCTGTTCATGCTTTGACTTCATGTCTCTCATTTCTCTTCCCAGCTTTTCCTCCACCTCTCTAACTTGATTTTGAGCCCATTGGGTGGGCTGGGATACAGAAGCCTTGCCTTCTGTGTCTTTGCCTGATGTTAACCATTGTTCTTCCTCATCAGAAAGGCAGGGAGGAAATATCTGTTCACCTAGAAAGTAACCTTCTATAGTCTTATTTCTTTTCCCTTTTCTGGGCATTTTCCCAGCCAGTGACTTGACCTCTGAATATTCTCCTCACACCCACCTCGCCTCCTGATCCTCCCAGCCAGCGTTTGGGGACTGAGATTCAAATGCTGCTTCCAGCCTTAGGGCTTTTGGAGGGGGCAGGGCTGCTATTCAGTGTGAGATTAAGTTCAGGTGCTGAGGTTGGGGCAGGGCCGCCTCTCAGGCTCAGTTCCCTCAGGGGGTTTATGCACAGACCTTCCACAATGGATTCAGGCTCCCGCCCGCTTGGGGAGCCCCGGTCTGCAGCCGCCTCTCAGCTTCTACCTCCCGGGGAGGCCCGAATCATGGGGGCACCCCACTCCCCTCTCGACCCGCCAAAGAGACTCTCTCACCAACCCCTGTCACCTGTGGGTGGAGGGACTTGTGCAGCCACTGGAGATCCCGTCCCTGAAGCCTGCTCGGGTCTGTTCCTCTTGGTGCCGTGGCCGCAGCAGGTCTGGGCTGGGCTGGGCTCAGCGTCTGCAGCATGACGGACCTTTTGCGAGAGGTTTGCAGGTCCCTCTGGAACAGAAATCTCCTTCGCTCCACTGTTCTGTGGCCTCACTGCTCCAGAATTTGCCGTGAGTTACTTTATACCGATGTTGTATGGGTTGTGGCTATTTTCTTTTATGTTATGTTTTGTTTTGCTTTGGTTTTTCTAATGGTTTCTCTCATTTGTTTTAATTCTTCTATGTAACATGACTAATGTGAAAATGTATTTGATAAGAATATTTGTGTAGAACCCATATAAGATTGCAAGCTGTCTCAGGGAGGGAGGGGAGAGGGAAGGGAGAAAATTTAAGACTTATGGAAGTGATTGTTGAAAACTGAAAACACATAAGTTAATTACACTCTTGCAAAAACCACTAAAACTTCCTCAATGGGGGATTGGTATTGTCTAACCTGTGATTTATGCATGTCAACTGGACAACTATATGGAAAATGGAATGGAGGAAGGAGATACTGAAAGGAAAGGCATCAATTAGGCTATTACAATAGTCCAGTGACGAGGTAATGGAGGTCTGAAATGGAGGATGAGAGAGTTATGAGAATGGAAAGAAGAAAATTCAGAAAGATAATATGAAGATAGGATCAAGAGGACTTGACATCTAAATGGATGTGAGAAGGAATGAGAGACAGAGAGAGAAAGAGTGAAGATCCTGCTTTTAGTGATCTCAAACTACTCATTGATACACATGATCATCTATTTAAATCTAGAATCACTTAATTCAGAGTCAGAAGCAACTTCCTTAAAGACCATTTACTCCAAATTATACTTTATCAAGAATCCCTTCTACATATTGCTGACAAGTGGTCATCAAATTCCTTTTAAAAACCTCTTTTAGGGGATAATCCTCTACTTTCAAAGACAGCCCATTTCACCTTAGGATAGCTCAAAATGTCAGGAAGGGTTATTTTTCTCCCCTACATCAAGCCTAACTCAGTCTTTCTGTATTTTCTACCCATTGTCCTTAGTTCTGCTCTTGGCCAAGTGGAAAAAGGTTTCATCTCATTTCTAGATAATAATCTTTCACATGTTAAAGATACTGTCATGCGCCATCTCCAATTTTGTCTTCACCACACTAAAATTATATTTTCCCCATGATGCCATGTACAATCATAGTTGAAATGGACCTGCAAACAATCTACAGAATTTCACTTTTTACAGATGAGGAAAGTGTGTCACAGAGAGGAACACCATATGTTTTTGGGGAAATATAAATTAGAGCAACATGGCTCAGTGATCAACTTTGATAGACTAAGTTCATCCCAACAATACAATGATCTAAAACAATTCCAACATACTCATGAAGGAAAATGATATTCACATGTAGAGAAAGAATTATGGAGTCTAAATGCAGATCAAAACATACTATTTTATCTTTCTTTTCTTTCTCGTGTTTTTTTCTTTTCATTCTGATTTTTTTCACAACATGACTAATGTGGAAATATGTTTACTATGATTGTACACGTGTAGATTATATCAGATGGCATACCATCTTGGGGAGGGAGGAGAGGGAAACATTTAGAACTTAAAATCTTGTGAATCAAAGTGAATGTTGAAAAATAAAAATAAATAAAAAATAAATGAATTGAAATGTATGTGTTTGTGCGTGTGTCTGTGTGTGTGTCTGTGTGTGTGTCTGTGTGTGTGTGTAGGCATGTAGCAATTATTTTAACAGCTATTTCAAAACACCAAAAGAAATGAATCTTCTTATTTAGATCTTCCTATTTAGATACTAAATCTCTTTTTTCAGATTTCTAAAGGCCCAGTTGCATAGGTATAATATAGTATTCATTTTCACCTTTTGGCAACTAATAATGTCTAACTGCATTACCCTGCCTGGGTGACATTTTAATTTATTCATATATTTGTTCATCATCCATTTGCTGAATCAATACCATGTGCAATACATAAGTACAGCATTAGAGATAAAAGTGAATGAAATCTTGTCTTCAAAAAATGAATGCAATATGTAGTATAGTAAATGAATAAAGTGTTTTTTAAGTGCAAAGCATTTTGCTAAGTACTGAGAATATATACATAAAAAAGGATGATGATCCCTGTTCTCAAGGAGCTCACATTCTAAAGCAGATATGAAAGGTTTTAACTGAAAGTCAGAGGGAAGTGCCCTATGGTCCTTAAGGTACAGCAGCAAAGCACATATTAATGCTTCTCTTTAATGTAATTTCCATTAATAAAAATCATATCAGTATATTATGTTGAATAACTTGAGAGTGACAAGGACTTTAGTGACAAGAATTGTCTTTCCTTGTTCTTTGATAGAGGTGCTTTTAGCACCTACAAGAACAGTAGTCATGCTGCATCTCATTTGTTGGTCACTATGTGCTGTGAGCTAGAAACATTGCTATTCCAAAAGCTTTTGTATTCAAGGTCCTGGGATTTTTCTGCAGTTCAAGAAGAGATGATGATTAACGTGGTATGGATAGTTTGACTTGTCTGGTCTATGTTACTTCCCATCTCTATATCAGAATACCCCACTACTTTACTTGGTTGATCTGAATCTGAATATATTTTCCCCTTAAATATAATTTAGATTAAACTTGAATGTCATATATAATTGTTATATTTCTTCTCTCCCCTGCCAGTTTATATCCATATATCTTCTTTCCTTTCAAAAATAAAAATAACTCACATTTCTATAAGGTTCACAAAATTTTTTTTCTGACAAAAATGCTGTGAGATAGGTAATAAAGATACTATAAATTCTAATTTATGGATGATGAAATAGACTCAAATGTTTACTGAGGTTAATACAGCTAATAAATGGTGGAGCTAAGGCTTAAACAAAGGTCTTTTGCATTCAGAAGCAGTTCTCTTTTCCTTACTCCATGGGGACTCTCTAGGAGATTGCATCTAGAGGTACAACCTGTATTTATGGATAATCTATGTTTACATATAATATGTACATATATTTATATCATATATACATATATGTGTGTATGCATAGAAAAACCAAATTAAAGGCTATGACATTCAGGAGAGAGAGAGAGAGAGAGAGAGAGAGAGAGAGAGAGAGAGAGAGAGAGAGACAGAGAGAGAGAGAGAGAGAGACAGAGACAGAGACAGAGACACAGAGAGACAGAGAGAGAGACAGAGACACAGAGAGACACAGAGAGACAGAGAGAGAGGGAGAGGGAAAGAGACAGAGAGAGAACACTCACTGGAAGAGTTGCTAATAGGGAAAATTTTATATGGGACATGATATTTGAGCTAGACTTTGAAGTATACACAGGATTTCAAAAGACAGGCTGTTTTAATAGAAAGGAATTAATGATTAGCATTTATACTTGGTGTCCCCAAAGTCTTAATGTGGTTTTAAGCTGTAGTAGCTTAAAAAGCTTTATTTGCTTAAAACTGCACTGAGAATATAGCGCTTTGATTTTTCCGAGTGTCTTATAGGAGAAGGCTCAACTGTGTGTTCCTGTAATATTTCCAGGTAAATCTAGAACCAGATTAACATGTGATTGGGAAATATTTAACAAAATAAATAAAAACGCAATAGAATGTAGATGATGTTAACATGTTGTTTTCTAAGTCAAATATGTGGCTGGCAAAGATGCTTAAAGTTCAGTGGGCCCCATTTCTATTTGAATTTGACATGACATCTCATGTTCTCTCATTTGAATCTCACAACAGACTTGGGAAATGGGTATTTCATCTATGATGCATTACAGATATCATTATCCCTACTTTGTACATGATATACATCTTCATCATTTACACAACTCCTTCATCATATATGCCATGTGCTCTGCTAAATGCTTTACAAATATTATCACATTTAATGTTTACAACAACCTTGAGAGACAGGCACTATCATTACCTCCATCTTGCAGGTGAGGAAAATGAAGGAAACAGAGGCTAAGTGACTTGCCCAGGGTGTCACAGTAATAAGAGTCAGAAACTCTACAACAGTAAGCACCATGACATAGACAGGAGGGCCTGCTATCACAGGTTCTTAGATCTGCATTCATAAAAGGAAACATGACTTTTGAGGGGTCAGCATTCACTTTAATCAAGCATATGTATCATTTACTTCACTTAGGTTACAGGAAAAAGTCAGCACCCTGAACATCAGAGAAAATACAGAGAAATCTAAATCAACAGACAATGCTTCTAAACTGTCTGACAGTAAGCAATATATACATCACAAAATCAACAGAGAGATGCAACTGCCTGACCATACGTACATATTTGCCAGAGAGGGAAGCACCAACATTTGGATTTTCAAAGCCAGGGAGTTGATTAATGGCTTCCCAGAGTCTCATCTGACACACAAAGATTCTTCCAAAAGCTAAGCCCCAAAATAAAACCTTACCCTCAGAGTATTTATACATACTTCTAGAGCCAGAGGGCATTACAGCCCTTGAGAACTAGTGCCTCATTAACAAAAAGTGTGGGCCTTCCTACAAATCTTCCCAGACCCAATAACAGGTGGGAAAGATCTTTAATCGCATACAAATACATATATCGTTTCTAGCTAAAGAAACTCTTGTTTCTATACTTTACTCTTAGTAAACACTCTTAGTTGACAAAGGCAAAATTCAAACAGAGGCACTTGATTATACTAAACAAAAATGGCAAAATGTCTAACTTTACTTGCCATCACAAGCTCAATTAAGTTTTTCTGACTTTCAGCCCAGAACCCTATCCACTATACCACTTACCTGCCCCAAGATAAGAAAATAGGGACTCAAAGAGTTTATCACACAACTAGAAAATATCAAAGGCTGAATTTCTAATCCAAATCTTTCTGACTGATATTCTGGCACATTAACCACTAGGCAAGACTGTCTCTCAAGAATTAAAGTTGGTATTTTATGTATCAGGGCCAGGTAGGAGAGATACGTTGGATCAGAGAGTTTACTTTGCATTTTTGAAATGACCCAAAGTAGGCAGCTCCACGTTATGTGTAAAGGTCAATCTGGTTTGGAGGATTACATGATTAGCATTTGGGGGGCTGGGCACCACCTCTCTACTGGGTCTTTCTGACCTGAATAGCTGAGAAGCACCATCACAATCATCCAGCAGTCTGGGTCATAAATAATGAACTGACTAAAGTAGGTATTCTCCACAAGGTCACATACCAATTGCTATTCAATTGTAAATATCCTTCCCCCAGCAATCAAAATGGGCCCATGTATGGTGGAGCAGAGAGCATTTGCTATATATTATGCTAAAGAGTCCCTGGAATTCCGGTGCAGCAAAGGGGAACAATGCAGGCAGCAAAGCCAAACCACTAACTGGCTGTGCATTCTGTTTCTGTCTTCTAACTCATGATGCCTCCACAGCCACTCTATCCCTTTGAGATGGATGGATTCTTTTATATGGATGGAACAGATAGATTTGTGTACAAATGCACTGATGTTTGATTCCTTTGGTGGTACCTTCCTGATGATGAAAACGTTCTACTTAATGCCACTTATTTTTTCTCTCCAGTGCTTTTCTTTCTAATGTCTAGTTTTGCTTGGCTTTAGCTGATGCAGAGCCTTTCCCTTGGGAAGCTATTGTACAGCCCAGGAGATTTCAATGACATTTAAATTAATATTCATTCTATCAGTTTTTCTTGGCTCAATTTAATCCCAGGGTTGATGGTTCTTTCTGGTTTGTACTCCATCACGCTGGAATTGAACAAAAACCAATAATGCTCCCCTCTAACTGTGCCTGTGGAAAGCAGCTTCCCCTGCTTTTCTCTAGTGTGTCTTTGGTTGTGTTTGCATATACAAGAAGAACTGGAGAGAAAAAGAGACACTGACTTTGCCTAGAGTCCTCTTGTTCTCTGATTCCTCAAAAATAACCTTCCCTCTGCGTTCACAGTGGTACTATATACTTTGCAGCAGAGAGTATTTCCTTTAAATTATAGTAAACAATCCCTGGAATCTGAGCCCAGGAGAAGAGACAACCTAGAAAGGCAAAACCAATACAAGAACTTTCTGTGTATTGTTTTATTTTCCATAACTCTGGATCCTATAACAGTCACTTCTTGATTCTGTTATAAAAAAATCTAAAGAGATGTATAGGCATTTCCCACTCTAGTCAGTTGGGTCTACTCACCCTTACATGTGGATTTAAGATTGTTTAAACTCTCTGAATCTAGATATGGCCAGGAAGGAAGTATGTAAGGATTGCCAACATTCTGATACCTTTGTTCTGTCTCAAGCTCTATTCTCATTGATTTCTAACATATGACTTCCTGAGCTCTGGATCCGGCCTACCTTCCTGTAAATGTGATGTCTTCCATCTCTTCCTAAACTAAGAGGCCTTCTCTGGACTCATGGTTCTGTTTGATTTATGGCATTTGCTAACCCTATTTCCATTTAACTGAACTCCTAGTTCTAACTTTTCATAACTAGTATTGTCAAGTCCCTTCCAAAGGCTCAAATAAGGTTGATAATTCAATTTCAAATGCATTTTCACCTCAGTTGTCTGACTTTCAATGATTACGTCCCTGTGAAGCATCAACAAAGATCCAGCCAGGCTCCTTCTCACTCATTCCTGGACTTTCTAGAGACTTGGCCTCCTTGCCTCATTCTTCCTCCCCCTTTAAGCATGAATACCCTCCCTTTACCTTTTCAGCTTTTCATTTTTTAATGTATTTTTCACTCATTAAAATGCAAACTCCTTAGGGGTAAAGGCTATCTAGCATACTTATATTTTTATGTATTTGTACATTTGTATGTCTGTAAATACATTTTTACACAAAAATACACAGGGCATAGCCAAATGGCTGGCATATAATGATAATTGCTCTCTCTCTTTGTCTCTCTGTTTCTTTCTGTGTGTGTGTGTGTGTGTGTGTGTGTGTGTGTGTGTCTGTCTGTCTGTCTGTCTGTCTGTTTCTCTGTTTTGCGTGTGGTGTGTTTATGTTGGAGGAGCATTGGTCTGAATTGGGTAGATGGTTGTCTAAATTCTTACATTTTGCTTTGCACATGTACATAACTTCATGCTAAGGTAGGTGATGAGCAGAATGTGTGCCTTAAAGAGCCACTGACCTACTTAATTCTTCCAACACCCATGTTAGCCTGCTCCAATCAACATGTTGCTGACAGCTGTTCTGTATTTTTGTATCATTAAACATTCTAGGGTTGAAAGTAACACTGTTCATCCTGTTTATTCTTCTGCTGTGTATGGGTACTGACTAAAGAACCTGGAGGTAGCCTGCCTTTCTTGCAAGAACTGGGAACTTCAATAGCTACTCTAAAAGAACATGACCTTGCCCTTAGATGACTGTATCTGTATAATGTATTGGTTCTAGATGCGGCCATCTCTCAGAAAGGAATGCATTTTGGCCAGTTCTGTGCTAGCCTCCCTTCCTGGAGAGTTAGTTTCATTCATACCATCCCAATGGGAGGACAGCTTGTCAAACCTATACAAAGCTCAATTGTTTTGTTTTTTATTTTTCTCCTGGGGTGATTGATCTTACTGGCTCCTGGATACTATTAATTGGCCCATATTGCCACTAGACTTTTCATGTTTCTTTGTTTTTGTTTTTACACTTTACAAGTAATGAAGAGATTATAGCAATATGATCTTTAAATAATGTAAAATACTCATTCAGACAAATCTGCAATTACTGCCTTCCACTGTGTCATTTTTATTTTGTGTGACAAAAGATCTTTAAGGGAGCTAATCGAGATTGACAGCCCCTGGGCTGGAGCTCTTCCCTCTAAGAGAAATAAGTGAACACCCACTTCTTTATACTGACAGAGGCAGCACTACACCCACCCCACTAACTATGTGAAGAACCAAGAGCTAACTAGTGAGGAAGAATCAGAAATAAGTCTGCTCAATAATCCATTAAAACAAAAATAAAACTCAAAACATAAACTGCTTGGAAAATCATTCTCTATTCAGCAACAACAACAACAACAACAACAACAAAATATTGTGAGGAAAACCAGAAAGGATTCAGCAAAGTAAATAAATAAGTTTAAATCATCTTTTATCAGATATGAATAGGCAGTTTTCAGATGAAGAAATTAAAGCAATCTATAGTCATATGAAAAATACTCTAAATAACTATTGATTGGAGAAATGTAAATGAAAACAACTATGCAGTACTCTATCATACCTACCAGATTGGCTAACATGACAAAATGATAAATGTTGGAGAAGATGTGGGAAAACTGGAACGCTAATGTATTGCTGATGGAATTGTGAACTGATCTAACTATTCTGGAAAGCAGGTTGGAACTATGCCCAAAGGACTATAAAACTGTGCATACCCTTTGTAAAATGACTCTAAACAAATTATAGAGCAGCAGAATACACAAAATAACAGAATGAAACAAATTTCCAGGCCAAGACAACCTGGAAGATTGACAGGAAAGGTTTTTTGAACCAGGTTGAGAGAGTACAGTCCAGCATATAATCAGAAGAAAAAAACAGAATCAAAGACATATGAATTGGTTATAGGCCATGGAAGAGCTCAAAAAGGATTTTTAAAATCAAGAAAGAGAAGTAGAGGAAAAATTGGGAAAAGAAATGAGAGTGATGTATGAAAATCATGAAAATTGAGTAAACATCTTGCTAAAAGAGACCCAAAAAGATACTGAAGAACAAAAAAGACCTTAAAAATAGACTAAACCAAATAGCAAAAGAAGAGTCCAAAAAGACAATAAGGAGAAGAATGCGTTAAAAAGTAGAATGGGTCAAATTAAAATTGAAGTCTGAAAGCTCACTAAAGAAAATAATTCCTTAAAATTAGAGTGGAGAAAATGGGAGCTAATGACTTCATGAGAAATCAAGAAAACGTAAAACAGTACCAAAAGAATGAAAAAATAAAAGACCATGTGAAATATCTCATTGGAGAAACCACTGACCTGGAAAACAGATTCACGAGAGATAATTTTAAAATTACTGGACTACCTGAAATCAATGATAGTAAAACAAACAAACAAACATGACATCATTTTTCAAGAAGTTATCAAGGAAAACTGCCCTGAAATTCTAGAACCACAGGGTAAAATAGAAATGGAAAGAATCCACAGATTGCCTCTGGAAAGAGATCCTAAAAGGACTACTCATAGGAATATTGTAGCCAAAATCCAGAGTGCCCAGGTCAAGGGGAAAATATTGCAAGCAGCCAGAAAGAACCAGTTCAAGTTTTGTGTAAATAAAATCAGGGTAGCACAAGATGTAGCAGCTTCTACATTAAGGGACTGAAGAGCTTGGAATATGATATTCCAGAGGTCAAAGGAGCTAGGACTAAAACCAAGAATCACCTACCCAGCAAAACTGAGTATAACTCTTCAGGGGAAAAAATGGATATTCAATGTAATAGAAGACTTTCAAGCACGCTTTATGAAAATACCAGAGCTGAATAGAAAATACAAGAATCAAGAGAAGCATGAAAAGGTAAACAGGAATGAGAAATCATAAGAGACTTATTAAAGTTGAACTGTTTATATTTCTATATGGAAAAATGATATTTGTAACTCATGAGACCTTTCTCAGTATTAGGGTAGTTGGAAGATATGGATAGACAGACAGACAGACAGACAGACAGACAGACAGACAGATAGATAGATAGATAGATGACACAGGGTGAGTTGAATATAATAGGATGATATCTAAAAATAAAAGTAAGGGATGAGAGGAATATATTGGGAGAAGGAAAAAGAGAGACACAGAAAGGGTTAAATTATCTCACATAAAGGCAGAATGAAAAAGGTTTCAAAATGGAGGGGAAGATGAGGGAAGTGAGAAGGAATGAACGAACTTTTATCAAATTTGGTTTAGTGAGGGAATAATATGCATACTTAACTGGATATCTTACTCTACAGGAAAGTAGGGTGGAGGGGAGAAGAAGGGATACAATAGAAGGGAGAGAATATTGGGGATAGGGGTATTCAGAAGCAAAATCTTTATAAAATGGATGGGGTCAAAAAAGAAAACACAATAATTGGGGGATGGGATAGGATGGAGAGAAACATAGTTAGTCCTTCACACCCTGACTGTTACGGAGGTGTTTTGCATAACTAAACATGTATAACCTTTATTGAATTGCTAGTCTTTCTCAATGAGGGTGAGTGGGGAGGGAAGAAGGCAAAGAATTTGGAACTCAATGTTTTAGAAACAAATGTTAAAAATTGTTTTTAGATGCAACTGGGAAATAATATATACAGGCAATGGGTTATAGAAATCTATCTTGCCCTTCAAGAAAGTAAAGGGGAGGGGATAAAATAGGGGGATGATAAAAGGGAGGACAGAGTGGGAGAAGGGATTATCAGAATGCATGCCATCTTGAAGAGGTAGGGAGGGGAGAGATGGGGAGAAAATTTGGAACTCAAAATCTTGTGGAAATGAATTTTGAAAACTAAAAATGAGCGAATGAATGAATAAATAAAAGAACAATCCACTTGTTATCAGACGAGGGGGTTGAACCTCTAATTATGATCACCAAACTTAACTACAGGAACAGGATAAGGAAATATGCCTCATTCTTTTTGTTGAAAATCTGAGAGACTATGGATATAACATTTTGTATATGTGTTGTCTGTTAGGGTTGATGAGTTGTTGGTTTTACTGAAATATTATATTTTCTAGATAATCAGGGTTAAATGACTTTCCCAGGGTCACATATCTAGTAAGTGTCTGATGCCACATTGGAACTCAGGTACTTCTGACTTTAGGGCTGATGCTCTATCCACAGCACCACCTAGCTGCCCTTACTAAAATAGTTCTAAAAATAAATATTGCTTATTACTTTTTTACAACAAATAATTGATAGGGCAGGTAGTGGTGATTATATTCTGAAAATAATATATTATAAAAACAAAAGACATTGAAAGTGTGAAAAATGTTAGGAGTTCTGAAGTTGTATGAATGATTCCTAAAGCAAGCTTTTAAGAACTGGCATTAAAAATGAATCTCTTGATGGCTTGGGAAGTAACACTTGACATGTTCAACTGAGTCAGAAAAGAGTCACATTTGGGAGGGAGCCAGACATTCTCAGTACCTTTCTACAGTCTTGCTGAATTTGTGTTATGCATGAGTTCTGGCACCTTTACCTCTCGAAAACCCATCTGCTCCTGCTGCTAATTTTTCACCTTGAAGTTCTAATCACTATTTTGTTACATCTCCATTGACTTTCAGCAGAAATGGGCTGATGTCAGTGGCAAGAGATTAGGACTTCAGGTAGAGAATAAGGAGCTGAAGCAGATGGACCCTTTCTGAACAAAGATCTTGATGCTATGCAAATATCCTTAGCACAGAAATGAAAGGAGAAGAAATTACTGAGATCATAAGCAAGGAAAATTGCTACTAGCTATATTGTTCCCCTTCACTCACCTCCCATGCCCCTTTACTTAATGTAAGACATAAGTGGCTTTGGGAAGTCTGCTTACTACAGTCTTTTTTTTCCATTGCATGTAGGATAAGACTGACTATATGTTTAGCAGACACAAATTCAGGCCTAAGAGAAAAGTAAAACTTAGGGAAGGGATAAAAGAGCACTCTAAGTTGAGAAACTGAGAATGGGGTTGAGAAATTCTGATACTATATATAGTCAATGTAATTTTAGAGAATAGTCATTTTATACTTCCACTAATAAAGTTGGGTTCTAGAGCTAGGTTGGCTACATCTCCTTCTCAGGGTTCTATGATAGTCCTAAAGCATTAGGGATGACTTTTTGATGTCATTAATTTGATCCTTCCTTTCATTCTTCTTGCCCTTTTCCCCAAGAATATTAATTAAAAATCATTTAGTGAGACAGCTTTAAAAAGCTTTTAGAAATGGGTATTCATTAAGGTAATATAGTAAAAACAGTTAGTAAAAATATCCTCTTCTCTCCCCAATCCCCCCCCAAAATTGTAACATACCATCCCACAAGTACATATAGAGCCTAGGGGAAAGATGACTTGAAGAATACACATGCTAAAGTGATAACTCACAGATCTTAGTTTCTATAAGTCTTCACTTCCTTAAATTTGTGGGTTAAGAAAATCCTCTGAAATACAACTAATCTGCTCCCATCGGTATTTGACTTTCAATGCAGACACTGCTGAAATTCAGTGAGTTTATTTAATTTAACCCAAAGTCACAGCCAGGTCAAGAATTTAGGTTTTCTGACTCCAAATTCTATGTTCTTGTTGAGGAGGCACTTATGTCTGTATGAGTATGTGGGGTGGGGTAGGGTGAATGATGTATAACTTCTGTATAAGATTTCATAGAGGAATGACCTTATCACATGCTTCTTTCATTTTTCTCTTCAAATTGTGATAAAAACCATAGTGAAATCTAGATAATGATCCCAGTCCAATGTATCTGTCTCAGTGCCTATGCAAATTTGGGATACATGATGGGCTTCCATTAAACAACCATGAAACTTGGTTTCCCTTTTCCATTTTCAAAGCCTTAAACATGTATTGCAGATTTATATTTCTCATCATAGGAGGCAGAAGTCATAGCATTGAATTGGTGATCCAGCCCACTGAAGTTTGACATGCCTACTATGCCTAAGGGTTGCTAATTTAGCATTTCTGAATTTTAGATTTTTCTTTTTTTTTCAATTTTATAAAATGTATTTATTTTCAGTTCTCAACATTCACTTCTACAAGAATTTGAATTCAAAATTTTCTCTCCATCTCTCCTGACCCTCCACCCCAGGAAAGCATGCACCCATTCACCCCTTCCTCCAGTCTGTCCCCCCCTCCATTATCCACATTTCTTCTGTTACCCTTCCCCTCTATTTTCCTGTAGGGCAAAATAGATTCATATACTCAATTACCTGTATATCTTAATTTCCAGTTGCATGCTAAAACAATTTTTAACATTCATTATTAAAACTTTCAGTTCCATAATCTTTCCCTCCTTCCCTCCCCACCCACCCTCATTAAGAAAACAAGAAATTAAATATAGGTCATACATAGGTGACAATGCAAACCACTTCCATAATAGTTATATTGTAAAAGAGTAACCACATTCCCTCCAACCTGTCCTGCCCTCCATTTATTCCATGCTCTCCCTTGACAAGTATTCCCACAACAGTGTTTGCTTTTGATTATCCCTTTCCCCAATTTGCTGTCTCTTCTATCATCTTCCCTTTCTTATCCCCTTTCCCCTTGCCTTCCTCCAGGGTAAAATAGATTTCCATATCTGATTGAATGTGTGTTATTCCCTCCTTAAACCAAGTTCCAGGAGAGTAAGGCTCATTCATTTCCTTTAACTCCCCCCTCTTCCCCTCCATTGTAAAACATCTTTCTTGCCTCTTTTATGTGAGATTATTTGCATCATTCCAACTCTCCCTTTCCCTTACTCTTAGTACATTCCACTCAAGAATAAATTTTAGATTTTTTAGGTATTCTCCCTTCATATTCAACTCAACCTACATCTTGTATCTGTGTGTGTGTGTGTGTGTGTGTGTGTGTGTGTGTGTGCTAGCCAATCTGATAAGTGTGATGTGGTACCTCAGACTTGTTTTGATTTCCTTCTCTCTAATCAATAGTGATTTAGAATATTTTTTCATATGAAAACTGCCTGTTCAGTCCTTTGACCATTTATCAGTTGGGGAATGACTTGTATTCTTGTACATTTGACTCAGTTCTCTATGTATTTTAGAAGGGAGGCCTTTATCACAGACACTAGTTGCAAAAATTCTTTCCCAGTTTTTTGCTTCCCTCCTCATCTTGGTTGCACTGGGTGTGGTTGTGCAAAAAACTTTTCAATTTAATGTAATCAAAATTATTCATTTTGGAAATCATAATGTTTTCTATCTCTTGTTTAGTCAAAAATTTCTCCATTCTCCATAAATCTTATAAATATACTATTCTTTGCTCCACTAATTTGTTTTTATTTTCAGTCTTTATACCTAGATCATGTACCCATTTGGACTTTACTCCTGTGTACAGTATCAGGCATTGGTCTATGCCCAGTTGCTGCCACACTGTTATTCAGTTTTCCCAGTAATGTTTGTCAAACAGTGAGTTCTTATCCCAGAAGCTGGGCTCTTTGGGTTCATCAAACAGTACAGTGCTATATTCATTGACTATTATGTTGTGAGTATCTAGCCTATTCCACTGGTATACTCCTATGTTTCCTTAGCCAGTACCAAGTGGTTTTGATAATTGGTGCTTTGTAATACAATTTGAGATCTGGTAGGGCTAGGCCACCTTTCCTAGCCTTTCGTGTCATTAATTCCCTTGATATTCTGGACCTTTTGTTCTTCAAGATAAATTTTGATAATATTTTTTCTAGCTCTAGAAAAAAATATCTGATAGTTTGATTGTTATGGTACTAAATAAGTAAATTAATTTAGGTAGAAATGTCATTATTATTGTATTGGCTTGGCCTACCCACAACCAATTGATGTTTTTCCAGTTACTTAGATCTGTTTTGTCATTGTATTCATATAATCCCTGGATTTGTTTTGGCAGGAAGACACCCAAATATTTTATCCTGTCTACCTTACCTTTAAGTGAGATTTCTCTTTCTCTCTCTTGCTGTTGGACTTTGTTACTAATATATAGGAATGCAAATGTTTTGTTTGGATTTATTTTGTAACTTGCAACTTTGCCAAAGTTGTTTACTGTTTCAAAAAATTTTTTACTTTATTCTCTGGGATTCTCTAAGTATATCATCATATCATCTGCAAAGAGCGATAACTTAGTTTCTTCTTTGCCTATTTTAATTCTTTCTATTTCTTTTTCTTCTCTCTACAGATAACATTTCTAGTACCATATTGAATAATTGTGGTATAATGGACATCTTTGTTTCATCCCTGATCTTATTGGAAATCTGTCTAGCTTATTGCATATAGTGCTTTGCTGAAGGTTTTAGTGGATACTGCTAATTATTTTATGAAAAGTTCCATTTATTCCTAGGCTCTCCCATGTTTTCAATAGGAATTGGTATTGTATTTTGTCAAAAGCTTTTGCTGCATCTATTGAGATATACATGTGGTTTCTGTTAGTTTTGTTGTTGATATGATCAGTAATGCTAATAGTTTTCCTAATGTTGAACCAGCCCTGCATTTCTGGTATAAATCCTACCTGATTATAGTGTCTTATTCTCATGATAAGTTGCTGTATTCTTTTTGCTAAAATCTTATTTAAAATTGTTGCATCTATATTCATTAGAGAAATTGGTCTATAATTTTCTTTCTCTGTTTTGGCTCTTCCTGGTTTGGGTATTAGAATAATATTTGATCCTAAGAAGAATTTGGGAGGACTTCTTCTCCAATTTTCCCAAATGATCTATATAGTATTGGAATTAACTGTTCTTTAAATGTTTGATAAAATTCACTTGTAAATCCATCTGGTGTCAGAGACTTTTCCTAGGGAGTACATTAATGGTTTGTTCAATTTCTTTTTCTGAGAGGGGCTTATTTAAGTACTCAAATTTTTCTTCTCTTAGTCTGTGCAATTCACATTTTTCAAATAATCATTCATCTCATTTAGATTGCTCATTTTATGGGCATACTGTTGGGCATAATAATTTCTAATTATTGTTTTAATTTCCTCCTCATTGGAGGTGAGTGTACCTTTTTCATCTTTGATATTGGTAATTTGGTTTTCTTCTTTCTTTTTTTTAACAAAATTGATCGAAGGTTTATCAATTTTATTGGTTTTTTCATTAAACCGATTCTTAGTTTTATTTATTAGTTCAATAATTTTCTTAATTTCAGTTTTATTAATCTCTCCCTTGATTTTCAGTATTTCTAATTTGTTATTTACTTGGAGATTATCCATTTATTCTTTTTCTAGCTTTTCAGCTGCATGTCCAGTTCATTGATCTCTTCTTTCTCTATTTTATTCATGTAGGCATTCAAAAATATAAAACTTTGCCTAAGAACAGCTTTTTCAGTATTCCATAAGATTTAGTAGGTTGTCTAATTATTGCCATTCTCTTGAATGGAGTTGCTGATTGTTTCTATGATTTGTTATTTAACCCACTCATTCTTTAGGATGGGATTACTTAATTTCCAATTAATTTTTGGTCTATCTTTTCATGATCTTTTATTACATATAATTTTTATTTCATTATGATCTGAGGAGGATGCATTGACTATTTCTGCCTTTCTGCACTGGATTGTGAGGTTTTTATGGCCTAGTACATGGTCAATTTTTGTACATGTGCCATGAAGCACTGAGAAAAAAAAAAGTATCTTCCTTTCTATCCCCATCCAATTTTCTCCCGACAGCTATCATATCTACATTATCCACAGTTTTATACATCTCCTTATCTTCTGTTTTGTTTATTTTGAGGTTAGATTTATCAAGTTCAGAGAGGGGGAGTTTGACATCCCCCACTAGTATAGTTTTGCTATCTATTTCTTCCTGTAACTCCTTTAACTTCTCCTCTAAGAATTTTGATGCTATACCACTTGAAGCTTATTTGTTTAGTAATGATATTGCTTCGTTGTCTGTGGTGCCTTTTAGCAAGATATAATCTCTTTCCTTATCTCTTTTAATTAGATCTGTGTCCACTTTTGCTTTGTCTTAGATTAAGATTGCAATCTCTGATTTTTGTTTTACATTAGATGAAGTAAAATATATTCTGATCCAACTTTTTACCCTTACCCTGTGTGTATGCTCCCATTTCAAATGTGTTTCTTGTAAACTACATATTGTTGAATTGTTGTTTTTCATCCATTCTGCTACTTATCTCTGCTTTATGGGAGAGTTCATCCCATTCACATTCATAGTTATGATATTCTGCATCTTTCCCTCCATCCTCTTTCCTCCCTTTTGTCCTTTTAGTTCTCCCTTCTCCCTTCCCCTCCACAATAGAGTTTTAATTTTTGTCCACCGCCTCCCTTAGACTTCCATTCCTTCTGTCAGCCTCCCTTTCATTTACACCCCTTTACCCTTACTACTTCTTCCTTCCCTTTTCTTTCCCCTTCCTCTCTTGCTGCCTATCAAAGCTAGTTAGATTTTTGTACTTAACTGAGATTGTTGTTTCCTCCTTTAACCAAATCAGCTGAGAGTAAATATCAAATGAGTTCGTCTCCCTCCCTTTTTCCCCTCTACTGTAATATAATTTTGTGTCTCTTTCTGTGATGTATATTACTATTTTCTGCCTCCTCCTTTTCATCTCTCCTGTTACAATCCCTTTTGCACCTTTAGATCACATTTATATCATCACATCATTTACTTCATAATCCCTCCCTTTATTGATGTATATCCTTTTTATATGTCATGATAAATTTAAAAATTCTCAAGATCAACAGGTATCATCTGTCCTTATAGGTATGTAAAGAGTAAGCCTGTATTGAATAACAACTTTCCCCCCCCCCCGTTTGCCCTTTTATGCCTGTCTTAAGACTTGTGTTTGAGGATAGAATTTTATATTGATCTCTGACCTTTTCTTTAGGAAGGTCTGGAAATCCCTTATTTCACTGAATGTCAGTCTCCTTGTCTGAAATATTATGCACAACTTTGCTGAGTAATTAATCCTTGGCTTTAGTCCCAGCTTCTTTGCCTTATGGAATATCATATTCCATTTTGATCTTTTAATGCAGAAGCTACAAGGTCCTGTGTGATACTTACTGTAGCTCCTTGATATTTGAATGGGTTCTTTCTGACTGCCTGTAGCATTTTCTCCTTCATTTGATTGTTCTGGAATTTGACAATGATATTCCTCGGCACTTTTAGTTTGGGATCCCTTTCGGGAGGTGAATGGTAGATTCTTTCAAGGATTATTTTGCCCTCTGGATCTAGGACTTCTGGGCGGTTTTCCTTGATGATTTCTTGGAAGATATTGTCCAGGCTCTTTTTTTCATCATTGCTTTCTGGTAGACAAATACTCCTTATATTTTCTCTCCCAGTTCTCTTTTCCAGGTCAGTTGTTTTTCCAATTAGATATTTTATATTTTCTTCTATCTTTCCATCATTTAGATTATGTTTGATTGATTCTTGATGTCTCCCATAGTCATTAGCTTCTCCTTGCCCAAGTCTAATTTTTATCAAATTGTTTTCTTCAGTTAACTTTTAAATCACATTTTCCATCTGTCCAATTGTTGTTTTAAGTAGTTATTTCTCAGTAAGTTTTGTACTTCTTTTTCCATTTGTCCAATTATCCTTTTTAGTTCTTCTGTGATTTCTTTTGTCATATTTTTGCAATCATTGGGCATTTTTTCTTCTATTTCTCTAATTTAACTTTTAAAATCCTGCCTCAACTTTTCCAAGAATGCTCTTTTTGCTTGTGACCAGTTCATATTCCCTTCAGAAGTTTCAGATGGGAGTACAGTCTCAATGCTGACCTCTTTGGTAATTCTGTTTTGGTCCTTGTCCCCATAGAAAGATTCTATGCTCTTTTCTTTTCTCCTTTGCTTTTTAATCATGATGATCACCCATTTCCTGGTTTTTAAAGTAGATATCTGCTTATAGGACACAAAGGGCACTGTCCCACAGTTCTTGTGCTTTGAACTTGAGCCTTGGTGTGTTGTGACCTATGATTTTTTCAGCTGGAAGCTAAAGTGCTGCAACTTACCTAGTACTGTACTGACTTGTGTGAGAAAGCAGAGGCCAGGTGAAGTCTTTCTGGCTTTCCCCAGAGTGAGAGTGGCCCTGGCGCTAGCTGTGTTAAATGTGAGGGAGGGGTGGTCTGGCTACAGCACATCTCCTCTGCTGAACTAGAGCACAGGCAAGCTCCGTGGTTGGTAACCCCTCTTGTGCTAGTTCCTCTGAGGTGCTGAGGCACTCCTGATGTTGGCTATTGCAGGCTCCACCTCCCTGGGGCTCAAGATCTCTTCCTGGTTTGCTGAGGTGGGGCTATCAGAGAGAACTCCAGTTCTGCATTAGTCCCTTTCAGCCACAGCAAGAGGGACCCTCCTTAGTGATTTTCTTAGCCCCATGTGCTAAGAGACAGTTTGCCCCTTGACCTGATCCCACTGTTCCAAGACTTTTCTGGGGAAATATTTTACAGGTCTTTCAAAGTCAACAAGGGGAGAGGGAGAGCATTTCCCAATCATTCCACCATTTTTGCTCCCAGAAAATCAAGTAGGTGACTTATAGACGTTTAATCTACTGGCTGATAGTCTCAGGAGCAGTCATCACAGATACCTGGGGCTCTGCCACCCTCACTCACTTGGTTCTGCTGGACTTCTGCCCTGGGCTGATATTCCCGAGATTCCACAGTGTGGCCCCTGCCTCAGGCTGCCTGGGGCTTCCTGCTCATTCCTGCTACACTGGTACAGCCTGTGCATTGTGCCTTCCTCCAGTCCAGCATAATGGATCCTTCCCACCCACTTTCCAGTCTGTGCTGGGCTGTAAATCTGCCACAATCTGTCTCCTATTGGATTCTGCCTCTCCAAAATCCAGTCAGATTCTCCTTTTAGAGATATCTGAAGGAGTTTGTCTAAGAGCTTAGATGAGTAGTTGTTATCACTCCTCCATCTTTGCTCCACACCAGTAGTTGTTTTTCCAATGAGATACATCACATTTTCTTGTATTTTTTCATCCTTTTGGTTTTGTTTTATAATTTCTTGTTTTCTCACAAAGTCATTAGCTTCCATCTGTTCTATTCTAAAAGAACTATATTTCTCAGTTAGCTTTTGAACCTCCTTTGCCATTTGACCAGTCCTGTTTGTTAAAGCATTCTTCTCCTCACTGACTTTTTTGGACCTGTTTTGCCATTTGGGTTAGTCTATTTGTAAAGGTTTTATTTTCTTCAGCATTTTTTTGGATCTCTTTTAGCAAGCTATTGACTTGCTTTTCATGATTTTCTTGCATCATTCTTATTTCTCTTTTCAATTTTTTTCTCCACCTTTCTTACTTGATTTTCAAAATCCTCTTTGAGCTCCTTCTTCCATGGTCTGAGACCATTTTATATTTATATTGGAGGTTTTGGATGTAGAAGACTTGATTTTGATGTCTTCCTCTGATGGTATGCTTTTTCTTCCTCATCTGAAAGGATGGAAGAAAATATTTTTTCACCAAGAAAGTAATCTTACATAGTCTTATTTTTCTCTTTTGGGGGCATTTTCCCTGCCAGTTACTTGACTTTTGAGTCCTTTGTCGAATAGTGGAGGGTATACCACCCTACATTTCTAAGGTTTTGTGCAACTGTTCTCTGAGATATCTCTTGGGACCTTTAAGTTCTCAGTTCCTCCAACATGGCACAATGAAGGGAGAGGAGTTTACTCCTCTCCTGGTATGTGCTCTTGTCTGTGAGCAACCAAAAACACTCTTTTCTGCCCTGGAACCTTAAGTAGGGTTCCCTTTCCACTGTCACCACCAGCTCTACCACACCAGCCAGTGTTCTTCCTGACCCCAGGACTGCTACTCAGGACTGAGACCCAGATCAGTTGCTAGGTTCCCCCAGGATCTTTAGGCCAAGGGCTCCAAAAGTGGAAGCTGCTGCCACAGTACCTGCTGCTGCCTTGGGGCTTGGACTGGGATAATGCTGTGCTCACCCAAGTGGAAGAACTTTCTTACTGACCTCTGTAGCTATATTTTGCATTTGTGGGTTGACAAATCTGGGAATCACAGCTGCTACCCATGATTCCACGATATGAAGCCTGCTCCAGTCCTGTCTGTGCTGCATTGCTCAGGCTGGACTGTGCTCTACTCTGAGCCTGGTGGGATAGACCTTTCCTATCAGCCTTCCAGGCTGTCTTGGGCTGGAAATCTCTTTCACTCTGTTGTTTTGTGACTTGTGCTGCTCTAGAATTTGTTTATAGTCATTTCTACAGGTATTTTATGGGCTGTGGGGAGAGAGTTTCTACAGGTCAGTCCTTCTACTCTACCATCTTGGCTTTGCACCACCCTCCCCTGCCCAGATTCCTTTCTACATTGGATTAATTAGCTGACTAAAATCACTTAATAGCTCTTCTTTAGAAGAATAGGATAAGAAAATTCAAGAAATAATAAGAATGCTCATTTCTCTCTCTTTTTAAAAACTGATTTTAATTCAGGTGCTTGGAACTTGGAATGATTTTCCTGATAGAATTGGTGTTACAGTTTACCAAAGATGTATTTCACAGAAAAAAAGAGAGTTGGAAGAAACTTTACATGTCTTTGAATCCACTGTACATACAAAATTTCCAATAACATTCAAGTTCTTCCTCAGTCCTTGCCTGCTGGACTCTCTAGTCAGATGTCATAAAGACATCTCAAATACAATACACCCCAACTGGAACTGATTATTTTATTTCTCTAAATACACTCTTCCTTCAAATTTCTATCAGGGCCTCATCAAGCTTCTGGTTATCCAAATCACAAACTCAGAGCCAACTTCACCTAGTCTTCATTCCATGCATTTAACTCCTTACCAAAGCTTTCCCACAACATCTCTTGCATATATATCCCTTTTCTCCATTCACCTAGCAGACATGCTAATTCAGGCCCTTGTCATCCCACACCTGGACTAATGCAATAACCTGCATATTGGTTTTCTTACTTTCAATACTTCTCTCCATATCATCTTTCAATTGCCAGTAGAAATAATTTAAATAAAACATCAGGTCATTTTGCCTCAAAAATTTTAAGTGGCTTCCTATTATCTCTAGTATAACATACAAACTCTTCAGCTTGTCATTTAAAGTCTTCCATAATCTACTTCTAGACCAACATTGTAGGTTTATTCCACATTATACCCTTTCATATGCTCTGAATTTTACCCAAACTGGATAATACTTAAATGTGACCAAAATTCAGCGTTTTATCTCTTGCCTTTACACAGGTTATCTGTCTCACTTTTTTTCGAATGGACTTTGCTCCACAGCTATAATTGAAGGAGCAACCCCTGAGGATGAGATAGGGTCTATTATTCCCAGTTCTACCAATATAAATCACTGAACAACGACTACCAAAAGGCAAACAAGCTAGCAGCGCCCCCAGATCTAATACTGTTCCAGATCCTGTTGTCATCATCCAGTGAAGCAACACTTAAGATTTAACTTGGCGATCACCTCTATAAGTGCTGTGATCCCTGTCTCCTGTGTGATCAAATCTTCTGAAGACCTAGAACATAAATTTCTCAACACCAAAGTTCTTGAATCTTTCATTTGGATGAAATTAGAAATTGATGTAGTTTTATCTACAATGATATACAAAAGACAATACCACATTACCACTTTCCATTGTATACTAAGGACTACTGTGTCATTACATCTCATCTGCAGTTTAAATTTTTGTAATTTATGTATATATATAATTTATATAATTTATCTTAACCTATTTGTATATGAGTTCCTTGAGAAGACAGACAGTCTTGCTTTTCTATTTATGTGTTATTCTCTTTTCTATCTAGTGCTTTCTATTTGTCTCCTTAGCATAGTGCTTTGCACATAAGAAGCACTTAGCAAATGCTTTTCTTTTATCCTTCTGCTCTTTTAGAATTTTTAACTTCTTGCAAGTCAATTCAGACGCCACCTCCCACAGATAATGCTTTGTTACTTCAGTTCAATGTAAGTTCCTTGTGGGCAAGGACTATTTTTTTTTTTTTGGCTGCTTGTTTTTTCCTTTATATTTCCAGCGTCTACCATAGTGGTAAATATTTGGTAGACTTATACGATCTACCACCCCCTTTAAAAAAAAAACACTCAGTGCTCCACTGGAAATCTACTTTTTTAATCCTTTAATGTTATTTTTAAAATTTATATCATTTAAAGAATAAAAGATCTTTAAAAAAATGATGCACCTTCAATTTAACAATTTATTTTAAATCTTTTTTCTGGCATTGAGATTTCTATGATAAATATTGTAAACAAGTGATTCCATGTACATATTCCTGCTGCTGCATGCTGGACTTTCCAAAAATGCCTGACAGGTTCACCTGCCAAAACTTGCTTGTTAAAATGTCAGTGAACTTGAACACTGACTGGTTTTAACTTTCATTTTGTGAGTTTATTTGGAAAATAATGTAGTCACTACTACTTTAACTCTGTTACATAACAGATGAAACATGTATGAATGTTTTTTTTAAAATTTCTCTTCTTTCCTTATACTTCTACTGCCCCCTTATTTTATTCAATGACCCCCACTTGCAACTTAGGCTACTGTTACCCCCCTGGATCATTCCAGTGCTTCCAGGGGGGCAATATCACCCACTTGGGAACTTCTGATAGCACAATATACCACTATGTCTTGTACACAGTAGGTACTTAATAAATTCTTCTTAAACGAAATTGACCATGCAGTCTCTACCTTAAGAACACCAGCAAAAGAGGACTCACTACTGTCTAAGTCAACTCATACCATTTGGGGACAATTCTAATTCACTGCAATTTAATTTAACAAGCACATTTTTCCTTACATCAATCCAAAATTTGATTTCCTTAAACTTTCACCAACAGCTCTTATTTCTTGACACCTTAGAGCAGTAAAACAAATCTAATCACTCTTTCAAATGGTCATCCTTCAAATTCCTGGGGACTATTTTCAAGTACATCCTAAATTTTCTATTGTTTTGACTAAATACCCAAGTTCCTTCAGATGATCTTTTTATGACCTCACCTCATCCTGGTCACTCTTTGCTGGAAGCACTCCACTTTGTCTATGTCCTTCCTAAAATCTAATGTCTAGAAGAAAAACATATCACTCCACGTCTGTTCTGAATAGAACAAAGGATTTCAGAACTGTCACTTTCTTTGTTCCAGACATGACTATTGTCTTTATACAGTCTATGGATTATGTTGTAAATTGGAAAATAAAGCGTTATTTTGATTTTTTCTAAAGGAGACACAGAGTGCATCAATTTTTCTGTTTTTTTAAAATACCGTTGATTCATTAAAAGCTTGTAGTACACTAGAACCCAACAATCTTTTTTCAAATGAAAAACATTTTATTATAAAATTGATTTTAAAATACAGCTCAATTATAGAACTTTTCATAATCCCATTAAATGCCTTCTTATTCATTTCAACCAATTTTCTGGCCTATTAGAATCTTTTTTTCAATATTGCCTATTAACTGATCAATCAGTTGAAAATTATCTGAAAATGTAGCAAACATAACTTCTGTGCTTTCATCTAAGTTATTAACAGGAATGTTGAAAAGCACTGTGTCAAGGGTAGATCGCTTATGTTCATTACTGGAAAGCACCATTCAAAATAGCATTAGATTATTTGTGACTCTAGTCATTCATTCATTTTCCAGATACCCAACTGTACCATGTTCTAGGACCCATTTCTCCATCTTCTGCCTCTTCAAAAATTAGCAAAATAAATTTTGATAAATGTTTTCCTCAAATTCTGACATACCGAACTTCCAGTCTTTGCTTGTTCTAGTTAGTATGCTAAAAATAATTTCTTACCTTAAAAAGTCTAATATGATGCAAGTTGGTTTTTAGTAAACATTGTTTCTATCTTAAAACATTCATAAACAATTCCTTTGACAACAAACTCCAAAACTTTGCTCCGAATTAGAATCAAACTCATCCATCTATAGTTTTCTTCTTCTTTTTCTTCGTCTTCATCATCATCATCTTCTTCTCCTTATCTTCTTCTTTCTTCTTCTGCTTCTTCATCTGCTCCTCTTCCTTCTCCTTCTTCTTCTTTTTGAAGATCAGGGCAACCTTTTCCTTCCTCAGTTCTATGATGTGCCTTCTATTATTTGATATTTTTCAAAGATCACAGAGAATTACTTTAGCAGTGACATCAGCCTATACTTTTGGTACCCTTGGATTTAGTTTTTCTTGTCCTGGTGACCTACACGATCAATTCTAATCTCTATCATCTGTGCTCCAGCAGCATATTAACAATTTTCCAACTGTCTATCCCATAGACATCTGAAGCTCAACATGTAGAAGGCAGAACTTATTTTCTTACCCTCAATTTCAACCCATTTTCCTTACTTCTCTATTTGTATAGTTTCACAATCTGAATCATCATTGATACTTCATTCTCTCTGAAACTACACATCTGATGACTTCACAGGTTTATTAATTTAACCTCCATAACATCTCTCCCTTTATCTCCTCTCTACTCACACAACTGCTACTGCAGTACAGGCTCTCATCACCCCTAACCTAGAATTGTAATAAACTCTTAAATGCTCCCTGCCTTAATGTTCTCTGCTCTCTAATTCACCATCCACTTAACTACCAAGGTAATTTTTCTGAAGTACAGATCTGATTATGTCTCTTTTCCACTCAAACAGCTTCACTGGCTTCCTATTGCCTCTAGGAAAAAATGGAAATTCTTTCATTTGGTATTTCAACTCCCTAATAATCTGGCTCCTGCCTATCTTTCTAGCTTATTCACACATTATGTCCATTCATGCACTTTGCAGTTCAGCCAACTAACCTGCTGGTAATTCTTCTCATAAAGCACTTAATTTCTTGTTTCTTTACTTTTTTATGTAATGTTCCTCAGACCTGGAATACATTTCCTCCTTAAGTCTTTTTTATGGAATCTCAAAGTTTCTTCCAAATTAAATCCAAGTAACACCCCATACATGAGGCTTTTTTCTCTGCTTCCAGTGTCTCACCAAATTTGTTGTGCATTTAGAATTATATCTTTTACATTTGCTATATATTTTTTTCTTCCTGATAGAATGTAAGCTTCTTGAGAGCACAGATAATTTTGATTTTGTGCTTGTAGCCGCATAACCTGGCATGTAGTAGAAACTTGATGAAGATTTGTTGAGCGATTGACTAAAGATTTGCATGAGACATACTGTCACATGTTTTGAAGGTCTCATATATGGAAACTGATTCTTTATGACCCCAAAAGGTAGAATGAGGGGCAGAGAGTGAAATTTGTAAAGAGGAAGACAGGCTTGACATAAGGAGATTCTATGATTATATTTACTCCTCTGGGCTAGTATACTTTGGCCATTGCAAATATAGTAATTTATAGTTTTCAAAACATTTTTCCCCACAATAACTATACATGGTAGGTGCCACAACTATTAATATTTCACTTTTCAAGATAAGAAAACTGAACCTCATACAGGTGTAAAGGACTTGGCTATAACAACATCCAAACAGTATATATTAGAACTGGGGCTTTCTTTAGATATTCTAATTTCATGTCTATATGTAAATAGTCATTTTCGAAGGTCTTTGTCTGAAACTGAAATTTCTTTACTGCTGATTTGAGATATCTCAGCTAATCAGAAAGGGCCAGACTAAGTCATCACAAGCAGTTTTGTGCCTGCTGACTGAAGAGGCCAACCATGATGGAATGTGAGTCAGGATGTTCTATTATTAACTTATTGCTGTTGTTTCTCCACCAGCTGTGTGCCCATTAGGCTCTGTTGCTGAATATCAATAAAATCTTCTACAGGAAAGATGGCAACAGAGATGTTCTCATCATTTAAAGTGGTTCCAAAAACCTTAGAGTTCAAAAGAGCATCCCCACCATCAGAAATTCTGCCATTTGGAAGCCATTGTGGTGTACAAGGAACAACAACAACCCAAACCAAATCAAATGAAATCAAAACAAAACAAAACAAAACAATGGCGATATATATAGAGTCAGAAAGTCCCTAGGTTAAAATTCTGGTTCTTGCATTTGTTAATTCTGTGACAAGTGCTTACTCTCTCTCTCCTTACCTGTAAACCGGAGATATTATTACCTACAATATCAACTTCATAAGAGTTTTGTGGAGGAAAGTATTTTGCAAATCTGAAGCACCAAATAAATATACCTTGTTGCTTCTAAATTGGGGGGGAGGAGGAATCATAAGGTGGGATGGGATCCACAATAAATTTCATAATTTCATTTTAAAAACTATGTAGTTCTGACCATTTCTGTATCACATTCCTTTTGTGTTTATGAGTATTCTAGAAGTCATTACCATCACCATACTTTCTTCTAGAAATTGGAGCACCTAGAAAATCTCCTCTTTTATGGGAAATTCCTTTTCCATTTGAGCTCTCCTTTGGACATCTTCCATTAGGGTTTCAAAATAGAAGTCCCTATAAGTACTGGGTATATAGCCCTGCCACTTATTGATACAATCCTCATGCATATGAAGTGGAGCCATTCTGTCTCCATCCACTGTAAGGAATCATTACCTAAGGATAACCAAGGAAAGGATTTTGATGTGTCTACATTGATTTCCTTCACTGGCAAATTGGAATGTTCCTGTTTCTCCATTCCGTAGAAATATAACATGGTATCTAGAACCTTTTTCACTCTATTGAATGAAGAAAAGTAGCATATTTTTCCAAAATAGAATTTCAACCTTTGTGTATATTATCATCATAAACTATCAGATCCCATCTGTTATGAGAAGCAAACAGGAAGCTAATTAAACATCTTTCAGGAAGCATTCCTGTTTATGATTTTTTTAATTGGGATGGATTTCATTTCACGACCAACTTTCATGTCCTCTTTAGAAGACACTAGATGTATTGCAACAACAATATTCCCCCTTGATATATCCTCCAGAAAGATGATCAAAGAATTCCAATAGTATAATTATAAAAACAGAGAAGCACTCCATTTCAGGAGGAGCTCCTCCTTCTTCTTTCCTACAAGAAAATGATTTCAGTGAATATTCTTAGTTTATCAAAGAGAACTCAACTCTTATGATCTCTGAATCCTTATGATACATAGAATCTATCACTTATATTTGGTACACACTGAAGTATCAGTATCAAGCAGTTAGATTTTATTGCTTTCTAATTGTTTTATGTTAGTATAATTTGCGCCATTGCTTTGATAGTGAATTTCTTGGGGGGCGGAGCCAAGATGGCGGAGTAGACAGATGCACATATGCTAGCTCCGATCCCACAGCCCATAAAATATCTGTAAAAAAGAACTGCCCACAAATTCTGGAGCAGCAGAAGCCACAAAACAATGGAGCAGACGAGATTTCTGTTCCAGAGACCCTGAAAACCTCTGGCAAAAGGTCCTTCGCACTGCAGACCAGGAGCCGAGCACAGCCCTGTCTCGGCCACATGACGCCAAGAGGAGCAGATCTGAGCAGGCTTCAGGGATGGAATCTCCAGTGGCTGCGTGGGTCCCTCCACCCATAGGTGGCGAGGGTGAATGAGAGGGTCTCTTTGGCGGGTCAAGGGGGGAGTGGGGTGCCCCCGTGGCTCGGGCCCCCTCGGGAGGCAGCAGCAGAGGCAGGGGCGGACCAGGGCTCCCCAAGCAGGCAGGAGCCTGGATCCATTGTTGAAGGTCTCTGCATAAACCCCCTGAGGGTACTGAGCTGGAGAGGTGGCCCTGCCCCCACCTGAGCACCTAAACTTAATCTCACACTGAATAGCAGCCCCACCCCCACCGAAGCCCTGAGGCTGGAAAGCAGCATTTGAATCTCAGACCCCAAGCACTGTCTGGGAAGATCTGGAGGCCAAGTGGGTGTGAAGTGAATGTTCAGAAGTCAAGTCACTGGCTGGGAAAATGCCCAGAAAAGGGAAAAAAAATAAGACTATAAAAGGTTGCTTTCTTGGTAAACAGGTATTTCTTCCCTTCCTTTCTGATGAGGAAGAACAATGCTTACCATCAGGGAAAGACACAGAAGTCAAGGCTTCTGTATCCCAGCCCACTCAATGGGCTTAGGCCATGGAAGAGCTCAAAAAGGATTTTGAAAATCAAGTTAGAGAGGTGGAGGAAAAACTGGGAAGAGAAATGAGAGACATGCAAGCAAAGCATTAAAAACAAGTAAACACCCTGCTAAAGGAGACCCAAAAAAATGCTGAAGAAAATAAAACCCTGAAAAATAGGCTAACTCAATTGGCAAAAGAGGTTCAAAAAGCCAATGAGGAGAAGCATGCTTTCAAAAGCAGAATTAGCCAAATGGAAAAGGAAGTCCAAAAGCTCACTGAAGAAAATAGTTCTTTAAAAATTAGAATGGAACAGATGGAGGCTAATGACTTTATGAGAAACCAAGAAATCACAAAACAAAACCAAAAGAATGAAAAAATGGAAGATAATATGAAATATCCCATTGGAAAAACAACTGGCCTGGAAAATAGATTCAGGAGAGACAATTTAAAAATTATGGGACTACCTGAAAACCTTCATCAAACAAAGAGCCTAGAAATGATCTTTCATGAAATTATCAAGAAAAACTGCTCTGATATTCTAGAACCAGGGGGCAAAATAAATATTGAAAGAATCTACTGATCACCTCCTGAAAGAAATCCAAAAAGAGAAACTTCTAGGAACGTTGTGGCCAAATTTCAGAGTTCCCAGGTCAAGGATAAAATATTGCAAGCAGCTAGAAAGAAACAATTGAAGTATTATGGAAATACAATCAGGATAACACAAGATCTAGCAGCTTCTACATTAAAGGATTGAAGGGCGTGGAATAGGATATTCCAGAAGTCAAAAGAACTAGAACCAAAACCAAGAATCATCTACTGAGCGAAACTAAGTATAATACTTCAGGGGAAAAATGGTCTTTCAAGAAATCAAGGACTTTCAAGCATTCTTGATGAAAAGACCAGAGCTGAAAAGAAAATTTGACCTTCAAACACAAGAATCAAGAGAGACATGAAAGAGCAAACCACAAAGAGAAATCATAAGGGACTTACTAAAGTTGAACTGTTTACATTACTACATGGAAAGACAATATTTGTAACTCTTGAAATTTTTTTCAGTATCTGGGTAGTTGGTGGGATTACACACACACACACACACACACACACATGCATACACACACATGCATACACACACAGAGAGAGAGAGAGAGAGAGAGAGAGAGAGAGAGAGAGAGAGAGAAAGAGAGAGCGCAAGCACAGGGTGAATTGAAGAGGATGGGATCATATCTTAAAAAAATGAAATTAAGCAGTGAGAGAGAAATATATTGCAAGGAGAAAGGGAGAAATGGAATGGGGCAAGCTATCTCTCATAAAAGAGGCAAATAAAAGACTTTTCAGTGGAGGGAAAAAGAAGGGAGGTGGGAGAAAAAACATGAATCTTACTCTCATCACATTCAACTAAAGGAAGGAATAAAATGCACACTCATTTTGGTATGAAAACCTATCTTACAATACAGGAAAGTAGGGGAGAAGGGCATAAGCAGAGTGGGAGGGATGATGGAAGGGAGGGCAGTGGGAGGAGGGAACAATTTGAAGTCAACACTCTTGGGGAGGGACAGGATCAAAAGAGAGAATAGAAGCAAAGGGGGGCAGGATAGGATGGAGGGAATTATAGTTACTCTTACACAACACGATTATTATGGAAGTCATTTGCAAAACTATACAGATATGGCCTGTATTGAATTGTCTGCCTTTCCAAAGGGAATGGGTGGGGAGGGAAGGATGGGGAGAGGTTGGAACTCAAAGTTTTAGGAACAACTCTTGTGTATATAGAAATACAGATAATGGGGTATAGAAACTTTACAGGACAAAAGAGACTATGGGGATAAGGGAAGGGAGGGATATTAGAAGAGAGGGAAGGTTGGTGATAGGGGCAATTAGAATGATTGGCATTTTGGGGTGGGGAGAGTGGAGAAATAGGGAGAAAATTTGGGACCCAAAATTTTGTGGAAATGAATGTCGAAAAGCTAAATAAATAAATAGATAGATAGATAGATAGATAGATAGATAGATAGATAGATAGATAGATAGACAGAGAGATAAAAAGAAAGAAACAAAGAAAAGACTTCAATGAAATAATGAATAGTTGAATGAACAGAACCAAAAGAATGTCATATAGAATAACAGCAGTATTTCTTAAAGAATAAGTGTGAATAAATGAGTTTTGCTATTAGAAATACTCAAATCAACTACAAAATGCCCATGAAGGAAGATGCTATCTACATAAATAAAAGCCAAACAAAAGATTTCATTTTTGATCTTCAAAGCAATATGGAGTCATTAGAGTAAATTGAAGAGGGGAGTGACATGATCATACCTACACTTTTTGAAAACCACCTTGATAGATGAAAATGATAAGAAGGCATGGACACCAACCAGAGATTATTAGAGTAGTGCAAATGTGAGTTTATAAGAACTTATGTTAGCTTGGCATTTCTGTCAGAGGAGAGAAAAAGCTGGACATACGAGATATTTCTCAGGTAGAATTAATGTCTTTACCACAGACTTGATATATGGGGTGAATATGAAGAGTTGAAGAGTCAAAGATTACACTTGTATTGTGAGCCTGGATGACTGAAAGGGTGGCAGTTCTCTCCATAGTAATTGATAAATTAAATAAAAACTGGATAGTTTAGGGAAAAATTAGAAAATAATGGGTTCAGTCTTGAAAATATTCAGTTTAAGATGTCTGTGAGATGTAAAGTTAAAATATTCAAGAGGCAGTTTGAAATGTGAGACAGGGGGTCAGGAGAAAGGTTAGGGCTGGTTAAACAGACCTGAGAATCATCTCCATAGATGTGACCATTGAATACACAAGAGCTAGTGAGATCACCAAAAGAGATAGTAGGGTGAAGACAAAAGCACTTAGGAGAGAACCTTGGGGGACACACACACAGTTAGCAGGTTTTCCTTGTATGAAGAACTAGCCTAGAAGAGTAAAAAAGAGCAACCAAACAGATTGGAGAAGAATCAGGAAAGATGACTGTGACTAAAATTTAGGGAGCAAAGAATATACAAAAGAGGACAGTGATCAGCAGCATTAAAGATAACAAGGGTCAAGGAGAATGAAGACTGAAAAAAAGACATTGACAGTTAAGAAATCAGTGATATTTTAGAGAGAGTCATTTTAATTTAAGGTTAGACACCGTACTAATGAGAATTTAGAAGAGAATAGTAGGGGGATGGAGGCACCAACTGTAAATGACTTTCTTAATAAGTTTACCCATGAAACAAAGGCACACTACCAGACAATAGCTGAGGAGGAACTAAGGATGGGATGGTGAGACAAAATAAGCATTAAAAAATAAGAATAAGGGCCACATGGTCATGTTTCTAGGCAGCAGGGAAGTAACTACTAAACAGGAAGAACACTAGGAAAGATTATGATGAAAGAGGCAATCTGTTCGAGAATACAGGCTGCAATGGGATGTCAAGTCATCTCTTCATGTGAGATAGAGGTAAAAAAGGAGATAGTAGGGAATGTTATTTGACTGATGTAATAAGATGAGGAAGAAGGGAGAAGAGGAAGCTCTCCATGAATGGTCTCATTATTTTTCAATGAAGTATGAGATAAGGTTGTCAGTTGAGATGTAGGGGGAGGGATGTCATGGAACATTTGAAGAAGGAGGAAAGGTCTATAAAAACTGCTGTGATGAATGAAATAGTAAATAGATTAGAGACATACAGTATTGCTTAGATGTGACTAAGTCCAGTCAACATTATTCAACATAAACTTGCAGTGGACCTAGTCATCATGATTTTGTGATTTTTGTCCAGTTCTTTTCAGCAGCACATGAATAAGGGCAAAGGAAATTATCCAAGGTGGCTAGGTAGGATCAATGATAGGATAAAGAGGACAGGGACTTGAATGTAGAAGATAGTGTAGAGTTGGATTGTTTCACCAAGGATTTGAGATAAGGAATGAGATAAGGAAGGGAGGAAGATATAGTTGGTAAAGGTGAAATGCTTAGGAAACAAAGAAAGGACTGGAAGAATTGGGTGACTTAAAGGACAAAAAACAGATTTAAAAGACGTAAGGCAGAGGGAGAGGTGGAATAACAACAAAGTATTATCAAATAAAGGAATTTCAGAATTCTCTGAAGTGGAACAACTGTGAGTGCTGGCAAAATCAAGGGTGTAACCATCTATGTGTGTAGCTGAGGTGATTGGAGGCGTACATCATGAGAAATAGGTGAGTTGGGAAACTTGGGATGTTTGAGGGAGTATCACTATATATGTTGAAGGCCCATAATATGAGGAGTTGAAGAGGAAAGACTGTGACCCAGGCACTCAACTCATTGAGGAAAAAAGAGAGCATTCTGGAGCTCTATACATAACAGCTACCAGAACCTTGATTGGTTCATCAGTTTAGATTGAATGAATCTCAACAGAGGAAAGATTACTGAGTGTTTGTGAGGGGGAGTCTAGAAGTGACAATAAGAACTTTCAGATTCTTCCATCATGAGGGAATCTGGGAGAAAGTGCAAATAGCACTGGAGAGAATGGTCAGGGATACCATCTCTTTAGTAGAAACAATAACTCAATGAATGCCAAAAGATAAAGGGAGTGACAAAAGAAAAGGTTCAGAGCAAAAATAAAGTGCTGATGAGAATAAAGTGGTTAACCATGGAGCACACATTGAAGAGAGCAAAGTGACTCAAATGGATCTATCTGGAGTAGAACATTGAGGGGATAGGGTCAAGGGTGATGAGAGTAAGAGAGCAGGCTGTGGAGGGGTGGGGAATTGGATTTGTGCAATTACTGCCAGGATGAGAGCTCAGAATCACTGAGATGAGAAAAATATTATAGGTTATGCTAACCTATGAGTTCAAGATGATTATCAGTCGTTAAAAGGAATTCCACTGAGGGAGACAGGTGATTAGACTGTTCAGAATTCTCTCAATGTTCAACCTTGTGGAAGACAGTGATTTTCAATCCTCTGAGACCCAGGAGAACTGATTGTAAGTATTCCAGAACAGGTGACAGTATAGCCTAGGGATATTCATCTGTAGGCATGAACTGGCAATCTGAGGTGAATCTAATCTGGAAATTACCTCTAGCATACGGGAGAAAACCTTGGGATAAGGACCTTGACTTTATGCAAGCAGGCTGGATCCTAAAATGAAAAAGGCCTGAAGGCAGAGGTCATAGCTAGGTGACTGGATTAAGGGATACAGTCCTTCCTGGGAAATATATGTATCTAAGAGACTGCAGGTAAGTGGTCTGTAACCTAGGTCTCTGGAAAGTCCCAGAAATAAAGTCAGAAGTCATAGATAGGCAGGCTGAATACATGATGACAAGGCTTGTTGACTTGACTTGACATGGTAACATACATCTTGGGTTACTTGGACATACCTCTGCCTTTCTGTGACCCAGGTTTCTCACTTTAAAAAATGAGAGTTGGACTAGGTGCTCTCTAAGGTTCCTTCTGGCTCTAAGTCAACTATCCTATGAATAATCCATGACTTCTCTCATCATTCTACTTCCCCATCCATCAAGGCTGTTTTACTCCAAAATTCATCATTACTTGAAATCACCCTACCTCCAAGACCTTGGGAGACAGTATGGTGTGATATATAGTGCCCCTAGCTTCAAGTCAGGAACACATTGATTTGTTTCCAGCCTCAGATACTTATCATTAGTTGTGTGACCATGATGTTTTGACCCCTCTCAGCCTCAATTTTCTCATGTGAAAAAAGGAGATAATAATAGCACTTACCTTACAAGGTTGTTTCAATGATGGTATGAAATAACATGTTTATTGGGAAGGGAGGGGAATACATATTTATTCATCTGTGATATGCACTGTACAAATATTACCTCATTTCATCCGCACAACAACCTTGTAGGGTAAATGCTATTATTATCCTCAGTTTATAACTGAGGAAACTGAGACTGAGTGACTTTCCCATGGTCACATAGCTAGATTGATCACTCTATCTATCCACTGCACTGCTTAATTGTCTCTGTATTTGTCAGTTAGTCAGTCAGTAAACATTTATTAAGTGCATAATATGTTTCAGGCAATGTGCTAAGTTCTGGGGATACAAAAAGGGGAAAAATAGTCCCTGTTCTCAAGGAGCTCACAATAAAATTTGGAAGAAAACATACAAATATGTACAAACAAACTATGTATGGAAAAATAGGACAATTGAAAGAGGGAAGGCACTATAATTAAAGGGAGGTTAGGAAAAACTTACTGTAGAAGATGGTTTTTCAGTTGAGACTTGAATAAAATTAGTAGGTGTAAATGAGGAAGGTAGGAATTCCACTTATGGGAGAGACACAAAGAAAACACCTGGAACTGAAAAAATGGAGTGTTATTTGTGGAAGGGGGTGCAATAAGAATGTCAGCATCTCTGAATCAACTCATGATAAGGAGTAAAGTGTAAGAAGATGGGAAAGGTATATTGGTGTGGAGGAGTAGAAGGGGGGGTGATGTGAGTTTGGGTGCTATGTTATGAAAGGCTTTGAAAACTAACCAGAGGATTTTGCATTTGATCTTGGAGGAAATAGGGAGCCACTGGAGTTTATTAAATAAAGGGGTAAAATGGGTGGGACCTGTGTCTTAGGAAAAACATTTTGGTGACTAAATAGAGGATGACTTGAGGCAAGCAGGTTATTGAAATAATTCCAGAGATTATTGAAATAATTTCACATGAGATAATGAGGGCCTTCACCAGAGTGGTACCAGTATCAGAGGAAAAAAGGAGCTAGGTTTAAGAAATGGGCAAAGATGAAATCAATAGACCTTCATGGCAGATTAGATAGAGGGATGGGAGTGTAAGAGATAGCAAGGAGTCCAGGAGGATACCTAGATTGGAAGCCTGAGAGTCTGGGTGATGGTATTGCCCGTGACAGAAATATGGAAGTTAGCTTGAAATGATATATGCATATCAGTTATCTTCACTCTGCAATTTTTGCTCTGAGCCCAATTTCTTGTCTTTTCTCTGCTAATAGTCTCTTATTCCTCCCAAACCCACTTGGTTTCCATTCATGAAGTCCATGAATTTGGATAGGAAAAATAATCCCATCTCTTTATTTTAATATAATTCATTTCCTTTGTAATCATACATGTTTACTTTATGCATTTAAAAATATTACTCTGCAAAGGGGCCAATAGGTCTCAGGAGACTGCTAAAGAGGCACATGACACAGAGTTAAGGACCCTTTCATCAGCTGGAACTGGAACTTGTTAAGCAATAAAGTTCAAAGAATGGTGGCAGTTAACAAACTGATGTCAAAATGACAAAAGGTTCTTCATGTGCTCTTGTCCTTCAGCTTCTTCTATTAAACATTTTCATCTATGACCTGGATTAAGACATTAATGATATGCTTATTAAATTTGTGGTAAAATGAAGTTACTGGGGTTAGATATAATTTCCTATGACACAGATTGGTTTAAAAAGATCGTAACACAGTTATGGATAAAATCAAATAAGATAAAATTTAATGCAGTCAAAACACTGGGTGATATTTTGGAAAAATCATTGAATGTATAGTTAGAGGACTTTGGACCATTCCGCTGATTAGAGACTATTTCCACTGACTAAGTGGCTCTTCTACTACAAGTGATACCTTGGGTAATTTAATGTACTGCCATTATCTAATGTGTAAAATGCAGAGGTTGAACCCAATGCCCCTCATGGCTATTCTAGTTTTCAAGCTATGATCCTCTGATCCTAAATTCTAAAAATTCCTAAATTTTGTTTTCAAAAATCCACAGCTTAATTAAAAGATGAAGGAGATATGACTATAAAAGAATTAATGAGAAAAATACCTGGAACCTCAGTCTCAATAAGAGCAAACTGTTTATGGAAACAGGCAAAACAAAACTTCAAATAAATAAAATACGATTAATCTAAATATAAGGTTGGGAATGATGAAGGTGATGATCTTGTTATGCGTTGCCCTAATTAGGTCACATTTGATTATTATGTTCAATTCTGAGTACAATACTTTAGTTCAGATAGTTAGGAGTTGAAGAACAACTAGGGTGATTATAATAAAGAAAAGTCTGGAAGCCCTATACTACTAGAATCAACTGAACAAATGGGAAAACAGAGAAGGTTTCTGGGAAGTGGAACAACTATGCTCTAGTATTTGAAGGACTGTCATGTGGATGAGTTATTAGAGTTGCTCAGCTTGACCTTGGAGGGAACAATGAGTAGAGCTGCAGAGAGGCCAATTTGGGCTTTAATATATGAAAAACTTGCTAACAATTAGAGCTGTCCAAATTTAGAAAGTATTGTCTCAAGAAGTAATAGGTTCCTCTTTGCTTGATATATTTTAAACAATGGTTGAATATTATAGAATATACATGATTTGGTCGGAAATGAATAGTTCAGGTTTGAATTAGCATAGAACTAGCTTCAACAAAGCAACCATTTACTTCACCCCCAAAGGTCTCGATCTTCTTCTCTAAAGTGACTTTTTTGAACCTTATATTCTTTCAGGTTCACAATTTCACCATCTTTGCCTTCACTATTATTAGATGCTTTCACTTTCTGCTCTCTTGAGAAGAAAGAGGCAATCTGATAAGAACCCCTTTGCTCCTCCAATCCAATAAACCTCTTAATGTCCTCATACTATATTATTTTCTTTTGATCCCAGACAATTTGGCTATTGCTCCAAAAGCTGACCTTCCATCTGTATTCATGATCTCATATTCTATTATTCCTCCATGACCTTAAACCATAAATGAATGCATCTGTAACTTTTTCCTTCCTAATAGATTCCTTCTCTCAATCAGCAAACATAGAGAGATCTCACCTACAGTACAGACTATACTACTGACCTTCATTCTCTCTCTCTCTCTTTCTCTCTCTCTCTCTCTCTCTCTCTCTCTCTCTCTCTCTCTCTCTCTCTCTCTCTCTAACTGTCCATCTTTTTCACCTCCATCTCCTCCTAATCTTCCATTTTCTTCACTGTCAATGAACTAGAATGAGTATTTTATGCTTCCTGTTCAATTTCCTTATCACTCACTTACTATTTAAACCCTTACAATCTGAGTTCCTTCCTGAACACTTTGCAGAAAAGTTTTCAATCCAAGGATAATAATGAAGTCCTCATCTATAGATCCAGGCATCTTTGATTTAGATACATCTTGTTCTTTCTGAATTGAATTTGAAATTGTTGATACCTTTAACAGCAGAACTACAGTTCAAATGCAATGCATTAAGAATCTCTGTAGACAGAAGTATCAGATAAGTCACAGTCTGCTACTTTGTTCAACCCAAGTTTGATGAAGCAAAATTCCAATTCTTTGAGAGAAATTCAATATTTCCTAGAAATTAGTTTGAATGAGATTATAGAAAACCATTTTACAGATGATGAGACTGAGGCACAGAGATGTGAAGTGACCTTTTGAATTTTACCTTGTTAGTTGAAGAATTATTTCCAGAACGCGGGTTTCCTGATTCTTAATCCTATGCAATCTATAATAACCTTATACTATACTGCCTTAATATATTATCTTCTATATGTGTATCTCCTATATAATACCACTCCACAAACACTGACTGTTGCTTCTTATCTCCTCCTAACTATCTCATAGTGACTATCATAGGAAAATGTCATCTAATAAAAGAGATAAAAAAAGGAACAGCCCTTTTTCCATCCTTTTATCATAACAAGGTTTACCATGTAGATATGTGGAAAAAAGGATTCCAGCAGGAGTGATACACCTTCCTCTATCCATACCCAGAGAGGGGAATGAGTTTTTGACTCTTGTGGAATCCAAGGGAATTGAAGCATGAGGAGCTACAATTAAAAAAAATTCTATGAAGGGCATTACTATGTTGTAGAGTGAGATATTACATGAAGGATGGAAGATAGATTTTGATTTAATATGAAAAGGTGGACATAAACAAGAGGATGAGTGTTAGAGAGAGATGATGGGGTCATGGTATACCCTAGAGAAAGGCTGTGAAGAACTTGTGGTCACAGCAAACAAAACCTTTGAGGAAGGGAGGTATACTATGACTATGGGTTTAGAACTTCCTATAATTTAAATCTTACAGAACAGAAATGAAGTGTCAAATACACAGAGGTGAAGATAGAGCTATATCTATAAAGAAGAAACAGTAATCTCCATCTGGCTTCTGGGTTTAAGGACCAATGCTCAGCAGGAACATGAATGTTGTCTTCAAAACTTCTTTTGTACCCCTTGGCTATTTTAAAATTCCCCTCAATTTCTACATTCCAACCATGGACAGTGCCCCAATGCTGCCCCCTGGTTTCTCAGGACTTCTGATTGTAGAAGCCTATTCAGGGGATTCTATTTTAGAGAAATCAATGAAAGATTACTGGAAGATGCAACATTTGAAGCAAGCATTAGAAGAAGAATTCTTAAGGGTTTCTGTGTCATAGACCTCTTTGACTGTCTGCTAAAGCTAATAGATCCCCTTTCAGAATAATGTTTTTAAAAGCATAAAATAAAATAAATTGAATTACCAAGGGAAGTAATTAAATTGAAATAAAGATGCATTTTTTTCTAAGTACATGGACCCCAGGTTAAGAACCCCTGTTTCAGAAGATGAATAGAAGTTCAAAAGGAAAAGGGAAGAAGAGAGGATGTTCCAGTAAACAGGAAGCAAGCAGGTAGTCCAGTGATCAGAGCTCTAGACCTGGAGCCAAGAAGAACTCAGTTCAAAAGTGGCTTCAGACAATAGCTGCATGAATCTGGGAAAGACAATTAAACTCTACTTGCCTCCATTTCCTCATCTTTAAATAAGGTATTGTTATTATTCCATATTAACAATGAGGAAACTAAGGCAGGTAGACATTAACCCTGCCTCCCAAGGTTGGTGTAAGGATTAAATAAGATAACATTTGTAAAGTCTTGCAAACCTCAAAATAGAACTATCATTACCATCATCATCATCATCATCATTGATTAGGGGCAACCTGGACAAAGGCACAGGCATGGTGCATTGTTATATTCAGGAGAATGAGGACAGGCTAAACATAGGCAGAAGTATATCTTTGTGTAGGCACTAGAAAAGTAGCATTTTCCTTCACATAATCTTTCCTGACCTACCCTGTTGTACTTATCTTTCTTTTCACCTCACAATACTCTTGAATTTGAAAATCTAATATACTTGTCACATAATTGTGTTTATGAATGTTATTTCCGTTTGTGTCTTTTTTTCTTAGTTCCAGTGACAGTGAGATGGGATGGCATTCTAGGATGGGTGAGCAAAGGTTCTCACATGGAAATTAGTCAGTCAACTAAATAGTATCTTATATGATCTTTGCATCAACCCTAGGAGGGAGGTGCTATTATTACCCCATTTTAAAGATGAAGAGACTGAGGCAGATAGAGATTAACCATCTTTCCCAGGTTGATACACAGCTAGTATCTGAAGGCAGTTTGGAACTGGGGTCTTCATGACTCCATGTCCAGGGCTCTTTTCACCAGACTACCTACATGTCTCCAGTTTTCTGGAACATCCTTTCTTCTCCCTTTCATAGCACTTATTAAGCGTCTGTTATTGCCAGGCTTTGTTACTAAAAACTGAGGTTCAAGATAAAGTTGAAATAATTCCTGCCCTCAAGGAGTTTACATTAGGATGTAAGCTCATTTTGCATTTTAATGGGATGAGAAGGGCAGGTTCTGGAAATGCTCAGCGATTTCATTTGGCTGTAGTTTCTAGTATGTAAAGGGAAGTAGTGCACCCAATTTCTTATTTTGGTAGCCTGAACAGCAACTCTGTCATGGAGAAAACAGATGGCTTGGATGTAGACTTCCATGGCAATTGGCCAATAGTGGCCCAGTAAGAATGACAAAGGAGGCTTGGATGGTGGGGCCAGGGCCCTGTGTCAATGGGAATCATTATGAGTGCTATATTTTGCAAATGCTCCCAACCCCTCCCTGCAAGAAACCTTGATCTAGGAAACGAAACCCTATCTAGAAACCCTCCAGGCTCAACATGTCTCAATGAGGAAGGATAAAGACAAATTTGTTTTAATGTGGAATATAGATGGAAGAATCTTTTTTCCCCTCAAGAAAGTCATCTTTCCTGCCTTTGTTGAATATAGCAGCAAGACTAGTCATCCTCTGTATTCAGTTTGCTCTGTTTCATTCCCAATTATTCTGAGCTGAAGGTTTGTGGTGTTCTGGATTGTGGTGGTATGATAACAAGGGGCATGAGGACTCCAACAAGGAGAATCCCCAAACACATTATTATAATGCCCCTTTGTTTTTGAGGTCAAAGTCATCTGCATAATGCAAGAATCACCTGAATTCAATTCGAGGAGAAATGCTGCTGTGGGAAACCAGTACAAAAAGAGAGATGATTTGGCTTGCTGATATAAGAAAGTTTCAGAGGAAGCTTTCATCTGCTTATTTGAGGAGCACATTGCTTATTTATCCTGAGGTGGTAATGGCAGAGATTCTTTGATGGGTATTTGTGATTGCTGAGCTCAGGGACTAGTTGCTTGACATGCGATGATAGGGAAGGGAGAGGTATTGGGGATGTATCTTATGAGCCTATCGTGTTTTTTCAGTCCTTTTGGGAATAGAAACACATGTAAACATACACACAAAACACACACACATACACACACACACACACACACACACGCTTCTCCCCTCCCTCACCCCAGTTTTGGCAATAACTAATGACCAGTGGTGACAAGGATAGCTGGTATGGAAGGAGATGGCAGCAGTTGTAAGTAATGGCACTCTTGTGGGTTTCAGACAGCTAAATGTTGCTATGGATAGAGAATAGGTTCAGATCCACTTCTTGCTAGCTGTGTGACCTTTGGCAAATCTTGGAACCTCTCTCTATCTCTGTTTCCTCATCTGTGAAATGAGGGGTCTTTCTATATCTCTTCTTCCTATAAATCTATGATTTTGTTGTGTTTGGGGGCATTCTTTGTCCTCCCTACTCAATGCATAGTATGAATCCCCTATAAATATAGAAAGTACTCCCTGTCTTTCACTTTCTTTTTCTCTCCACTTCTCTCTTTAACATCTTCGGAAACTTTTTGTCTCTACCATGTTCAACCAAGGTCCCCTGCTGTGATGCTTCATTGATGCCTAGTCGGTGCCCTGTGTTCCCTATCTACCCATATCAATATGGTATTGATGTCTGTTTTGCATGTAGCACCTGATGGGCAGTCGTATAAGTCCTCGATCTGGAGTCAGAGGACTTGGGTTTAGATCTTAGGTCTTTTATTATTTAGCTCATAACCTTTAGCAATTTATTTAACTTTCTGGGTTTCAGTTTATTCATCTGTAAAATGACAAATTTAGATTATATTGTCTCTGAGATTATTTATGGCTCTGCACCTATGATCTCATGATTGTTCTTTGGATAAGAATCCAAGATTGAACTTGGATAAGTCATCCTCTCTTGAGTTTTGGCTTCTTTTTCTTTAAAAATAATGTAAGGTAGTTGAAACAGATGAAATTTAAGGATATTTTACAGCTTAGAATGGATCCTATTTTGTTTTCCCTTAGAATTTAATTCTCTTCTAGAGGGCAATGAGGGCAAATCAGATAAACTTTGATGAATTATCTGACTACTGTGCCAGCCTTTTGAAGGAGACTTGTGTTACCCAAGCTACAAATCTTCACCGTAAGAAAATTCTGAAAGAAAGAATCTAGTTTTTGGATTTCCAAGAAATACTGAAATCCTTAAATCATACCATTATCATCCTCACTGTTATCATCCGCATCAATCACCATAACTATCATTGAGGTACATTGGGTAAAGGGAACTATGTTCTGTCCTGTGGATGCAAAGAGATTTAAGCCCTCATCCGTGACCTTGGGGGTTTACAGTCTAGTTGAGGACAAAGAAAGAACATATGTATGACATTGAAAATAATAATAATCCAAATGAAGAGTATAAGCAATAAATGCCACAGAACATAAGAAGAGGAAGGACTGATAGAAGGTCAGATAATAGGCAGATTTGGGTGTACGATGAGGAGTATGTTGGTGGGTGCACACAGTCATTAGATTGTCTCAATTTATATTACTTACAAGGGGAAAACACTCATTCTAGAGTCATATATTATAGCATCAATCTCAAATCTTGCCATTACCATAAAGTACCTGAGTGGCCTTGGACAAATCATTTCATCTCCCTGAAACACAGGTTTCTCACTTGAAAGATGAGTGAACTAGATGAGATGGCCTATGAGATTTCTTTTGATTTTGACTCCTATGATTCATGGAGGAGTATTGTCATGGAAAGTAGATTATGACCTACACTTCGAAGGTAAAGTTAGATTTAGATCAACATGGGAATGAGAGAGTATTCTACACAGTGCATGCAGGGTAGGGATGGACACCACAGTATAACTGGAGAACAAAGAATAAGCTAGTTGCACTAGGATAGAATTACATAGGAGTAATTGTCTACTCTACCTATATATTATCTACTTTTTCAGGCTCCTACATGTTCCAATAGATTTTTAGAAGACTTTGGATTTTATTCTTTTTTTTTTAAACCTGGTTTGCTGTTTTAACATGGGGCATGTTAAATTGAGTTTGAGTTTCCTAACCTTAAATATAGGTAATGTTTATTTGCTCAATGACAGCAGACAGGCTGGTAATGAAAGAATCATTTGCATAAAGCAACTTTCTGAATGTATCATTTATTTAAAGGACTTTATGTTAAGAAAGATAGCATTGAATATATCAGAACATTGATCAAAATTGTGATGAAGTATGACTTCAGGAGAGTGGTAATGAAGGTTGTCTGTCTTCTCAGTAGAGAGCTGGTAGACTACGGGTACAAAATGAGGAATATGTTGTCAGGAATAATGAATGCTTTGGTCTGTATTGTTTAACTCTACTTTATTACCAGAGAGATTTCACTGCAGGTAGGAATGTAGTCACTGGAAAGTGAAAATTATATATGTACACACACATATATATATATGTATATGTATATATGCATACACATATATGACAAATATATATGTATATATGCATGTTTAGATATGTATGTACATGCACATATACATATATTATATATACAGATATATACTCACTTATAGCAGAAGAAATATAATTTTTTTAAAATTTAACTTATGGGATAGCCTGTGAAGATGTAATATCACTCTTTAAACAAGGACAAAGCCTCTTAAGAGGGAAGGACTATAATGCTGCAAATTTTTTAGTCTATTGTGTCTTCAAATAGGTTTTAGCTAAAATTTAAGAACAGTATTCATGGGCCCTAAGAGCATATGACAAAAGAATCTACCATTGGCACATGATGATAGTGGTATGCAGTTTCTATATTTTTCATATGAGCAATAATTTTTTCCAGTTAATTTTTATGTAAAATGTATGAACTTAAAATGTATAGCATGCTTTTAGCATGACGAACGATTAAGCTCAAACAAGGCTCAGTATTATGTCAACTAGTCAATCAATCAATGTTGTGCAATAGATCTGTGCCCCTTCTGATGAGTTTGGCTTCCTGTTTCTCAGGTCAACTTTGTCTGAAACTGAAGTAATATTTTTAAAAAGCTGAAAATTGGCTTGGAACCAGAAATGAAGAAGGCATAGCTAGTGGTATAAGATAAACTTTGGGAAAACTGATGAAGGGAAGAGGGATTAAGGGTGTATAATGGCAATTTAAATGGGAACATATTTCCCATTGATTAATAGGCCCATGTGACCTGCCTGGGTCACCTGGAGGTCTGTCACATGGAGCCTGTGGCGAAAAGGGCTTGCTGAAGAGTGGAACAGGAAGAAGCAGATCTAGAGCAGAACTGAGAGGAAATGAGTCAGAGTATATTCAGAGGTAGGAAGGATTCAGGCAACTGGCTACTATGGGTGAAAGAGCTTGTTTGTGATTTTGTGTAAGGGAACCTGCTTGTGATGGACTTAATGGAGCTGGGTTGTGGGAAGCCTACCGGGGGAAGGCTTGTAGATGGTGTTGTTCTCTCCATTGTTATTGTGTATAGATTTTTGTTACTGTGATGGATTTGGCTTTCTGGTGTCTGAATAAATGTTTTGGTACTATATTTCATATAGAGAGTGTGTGGTATATTGCAATTCATAATTGCGCCGGCATATTCGTGGCTGCCATAAGCACTGGTGCTAAAGGGTGTCTGGTGAAGTTCCTGCACCAGAAATGAACAAGCTATGGGGAGTGAGCAGAGTTCTGTGCAGTCCAACAATAAGTCAGTTGTACCAAGGGGCAGTCAGAATGCCAGTCTATCAGTCCAAAATAAATGGTGATCTAAGAGAAGTAAATGGAAGGATAATGAAAGACCTGTGCTCCAAGTCTCTCCTCACTTTCCCTTAACCATAATAATAAGAAATTTATTATTGAATGCATTTCAAGTCAGAAAGTGTGAAAGGTGGAGGGGATGATTGTTAACCTTAGTGATACTTGAAAGCATCACTATGGATATGTTGTTTGTTAGTTCACAGCAAGAGATTGGATGATAGGGAAGTCTGAATCTAAACACCTAACCTGTAATTTCTTTTTCATGAACTTTGCTTATGTGGTTAGGAAATATTGAAATGCAGCACAAAGAGATCCAGGTAGAATTTTTCTTGTTGAATGGGAAATTAGCCATAGTGGACTAACTGAACAAATCCATATTAAACACATTTTCTAAACTACTGAAACAAGCATTTCTAACTCAAAAGGACAGAGATAGGAGGTGGCAGTGGCTAGGTTTCTGAAAACCACTGATAGACTGATAATTTCCCTAAGCTCCTTCTGGTATTAGCTATAATATATTGCTTCCTGAAGGAGCACTAGGTGGCAAGTGACTGCTCTATCTTTGTTGAACTGGATGAGGATAGTGATCAGTAGTGAGTTAGGCACTAAGGGTGATGCAGAAATGCCAAATACACATCTACCTTTGAGGAGCTTATATTATTCTGTGAGTAGATCTGAATTGCAGGCAATGATTAGAGAACTACAACATACATTGCATTATATAGCACATCCTATAAATATAAATAAGAAGATAATCAGAGATTATCAGAGGAGATTCCATGTAGGTGTGGAAATTTATCTGAACCTCCAGGATAGAAGGTAAAGACAAAGAGGGGTATGTATACTAAGTATATTGAGGTGGCATGATCGTAGACATAGGAGAACTTTTGTGTAAGAGGATAGAAGGAGAATGACCTCACTTAAATGTTCAGTAGTATAGGAACTGTGCAGGATTTAAGAAGACTAGTGCAGGAGTCAGGAGGACCTGAGTTCAAATCTCACCTCAGACACTTTCACTAGCTGTGTGACCTTGGGCAAGTCACAACCCCAATTGCCTCATCCTGGGTCATCTCCAGTCATCCTGATGAATATCTGGTCACTGGATTCAGATGGCTCTGGAGGAGAAGTGAGGCTGGTGACCTGCACAGCCCTCCCTCACTCAAAACAAAGTCAAGTGCAAGTCATGTCATTATTTCTCTGATGGCGTGGTCTTCTTGATGAGCAGACACAGTATAGGAACTAAAGGAATAAGAAAACAAAACAAAAGAAAACAGGCTGATAATGTAATTGGGTGATTCCTGTTATGATCAGCACTTCTTCTTGGACAGAGAAACCAGATAGACTCGTGGTAGCTGATCAGGGAAAGTTCTAGCTTTAGGCAACTGACAATGATACAAGCAGGTGGGCAGCTGAATTCAGGAATGTTAGGTAGCAAGCAGTACAGATGAAGTCATTAAAATTTTAGCTCCACAAACAGGATTCTAGTTCCTGGAATCTACTGAGAGGATCATGCAATTCATTGATCAACATGCATTTATTAGGTAGCTTCTATGTGCCATGTAAAGGAAGTTGAGGGTGGGGAAAATCAGAAAACACTTTGAGAAGAAGGTAATACCTAAGTTGCATCTGGAAAAAAAAAGCATGCCTCTAAGAGATGGAGATGGAGAGCAAGTACATTCCAGGCATGGAGTACAGCTGGTGTAAAGGCAATGATATAGGATACGGAGCATGTTCAGTTAGGAACACAGAAGGGATATTTGGTGACGAAGAGTTTAGAAAGGGAGTAATGTCCAAAGATATGAACTTCTAAAAGTAAACAGGATATTTTTTATTTGGCACTGGAGGCAATAGGGAGCAACTCCAGCTGATTGAGTTGGGGCATAACACATTCAGTTCTTTATTTAAGGAAAATCACATTGGTAGGAATGTGGAGGATAGACAGGACTGTGAGAGACTTGAGTCAGGAAAACTAATTAAGAGACCATTACAGCATTGTAGGCAAGTGGTGATGAAGATTGAGCAAGGTTGATTATCATGTGAGTGAATAAGAGTCATATGAGAGAAATGTGGAGGCAGAATTGTTTATCAATCTCAGAAGAGCTGTCCAATGAATTATAGAAGAACATAGGCATGGAGATAGGGCAAGATAGGATACCAGTTACTAGGTTTGAGGCCTTATGTAAGAATAGAGAAAGCAAAGTGGTCATCCTGTATCTTAGCTAGTGAGTTAAGGTCCTAAAGCTCCTTACATTGTCTCTGCCTAGACACAAGATTGCACCGAGAAGGTGGGAAATGAAGCAAGGATAATTTGTGAATGATCATTAAGTATACTCAGATGTGAAAATTTTCAGAGGACTTTGAGGGACATGAAGTCAGGACACCACAACACCAACCTTAGAGGAGGAAAAATGGAGCACAGAAATATAAAATGATGGAATCTGTGAGAAATACAAGTCATTTACATGGCACATGACACGAAAGGACCAGGTATATTATGCAGAATTTTCATCTTCCTAGAAAGGTAGTCTAGTATTGGAGTGGGGGTACCTGTGGACTCAAGGACACATGTGGCCCTCAAGATCCTTAAGTGTAACCCTTTGACTGAATCCAAATGTTACAGAATAAATTCCCCCCCCAAAAGATTTGTTTTGTAAAACTTGGACTCAGTAAAAGAGTCATACCCAAGGACCTAAAAGGCCTTGAGGCCTCAGGTTCTCCACTTCTGGCATAGCAGATAGCTTTCCTCAAATTCAGAAAGACATGGGTTCAAATCTTGTCTCTGAAAAATATTGATCGTTTTTTCCAGGTCTCTTTTGTCCTGACAGCTCTCTAAAGACTCTAAGTTGATCTGATGCTAGCCAGAACTGGTAGAGGGAGTTTCCTTACCTGGGAATTTCTGCTACCAAATGCAATCAAAGGGTCAGTCCTTGTCTGGCCTCAGCCTCCTAACTCTAACCAGAAAAGGGGAGGGACTGGAATAGTGGGAACAAGCAAGTAGGAAGATAGTTAGAAAGTGTTCAAGGACAGATAGCTTGTCTTTTAGGCTATTCTCTTGGTTACCAGTGATTTGTTCTTCCTTAGGATAAATACTGGTATGTTTATTCCTTCAGGGAGTGTATATCTAGCCCTAAAATACTGCCACTCAAATGCAGTAAGGACAAAGAGTTACATTTAAAATACCTCTGGCAAACAATTGTGATATTATTAGACCTCCAGATAGCAGTTTTCTCTGATGATGTAGGTTCCCCCACCTATCCCTTCCAAGGTTTGCCTTTTCTGTAAAATGACTTAAAAATCATTACTCTGGGCATTGAATGGCTGCAAGGCTTTGGGGATTCAATGGAGGAAAACAGAATAAACTTACCAGGACTAAAATTATCTCTTTCTCTTCATTTTCCTCTTGTGGCTCTCTAGAAATGCTAATGGCCTTATTTAGTTCAATGAAATGAATGTGCGATAAAGTCCACATATGCAGCAAACATCTCCTAGCAGCAGCCCCAAGTACAGAAGGACAGAGAGCTAAAAGAGAGATTAAAGGGAACCTGCTATATTGATAGAGATAGCAACAGCAACAACACAAAGCCTTCCTGACCTGCCAAACAAGCAAATAGGGAGTCTGATTCCGAATGGCCAAGGATTAGTGTAAAGAAGGGAACAAGGTGCTTTCACTAGACCTATTACTTATTAAATTCCTCCAGCTTTCAGAGAAAGCCTATACTCCACAGGACTGACATTTTCCATGCTTGCTGTTTTCGTTAAGTTCAAGCCAAAAGGACTGAATAAAAACCTAATTATTCAGCTGAGAAGGATATTTTTGGCTACCTCCTGTATTAACCTGCTCCTTGTCCTCTGGTCTAATCACCTCAAAATTCAAAGGAAAATGTAAAGAAAAGGTAGGATGGAGCAAAGAACAGTAAAACTAATTTCACTACTTTGGCCACAAATATTTTTCTCTCTTCTCTGTCTTCATGGAGATAGTGATAAGGGAAGATCTAATCAGGACTCAATTACAACCAATCAAAAGAATCTAATCTAAGATTTTGACCAGCAGTGAAGCACAGAAAACCCTGAATATACTGCATGGAGAAGGCCTTTTTCAGAATGAAATGTGATTAAGTGATAGGTTGAAATGACACCTAATTCCACTCTCTCCAAAATGATGGGATCTTGTAGGTATTGCAACCTACTGCTCACTTATATATGTGTCTATTCATCTCATCCAGAAAGCACCAAGAGCTAATCAGAGCTCAACGTTCAGGTATTCACAGGGGTAAATATAAGTTTAAGATTTGGTTAAGACCTTATCAATATAATATCCCAAATGTGAGCTGTCATGGAATTTTGTGTGGGAGAGGGAAATACATGTGTGTGTGTGTGTGTGTGTGTGTGTGTGTGTGTGTGTTGGGAGGGGCAATAATGGAGTAAACAGACATCAGACTCCAGAAGATAACAGTGATAATCTGTGTGACAGAAGTTTAAATATAGAATGGTGAGAAAAAGATAGATATAATTTGTTTTTTCTTTTTTTGGAGGGGGAGCAAATCAGGGTTAAATGACTTACCCAGGGTCACACAACTAGTAATTTGTTTCCATCTTCCTAGAAAGGTAGCACAGTGTAGTAGATAGCTTTCCCCAAACTCAGAAAGGCATGGGTTCAAATCCTGTTTCCTTTAAAAACCCTCAATTAAGTAGCTAAAGATTAAAGAAAATACTGGAATTTAATGGAGAGATGACTTACATTACCTCTTTGAAAGAAATGGCTGAACAAATTATGGTATACGAATGTAATAGTATATTTTTGTACTGCAAGAAATAGCAAAAGAGAAAATTACAGCAAATTCTGAATCTTATGAGATGTGACAGATCGAAATTAGTAGAATCAGGAGAACAAGTTATATGAAGAGAGTAAAGTTGTAAGTTGGACAACTTGGAAAGACTTAAGAATTCAGATTAATTCAAGGACCAGCAATGTCTCCAGAGAATATATATTGAAGCATGAAATCCTCCTATTAACCAAGATGTAAACTGCAGAGATAAACATTATTTTTAACATGATTATGGTGTGGATTTGTTTTGCTTGTCTCTTATTATATATTAAAAGGCCTCCCCCTCTATTTTTCTCAGTTTTCAAGGTGATAAGGGGAGAGGATGCCAAAAGAAAGTCATTGAAATTTTCAAAAAATACACAGGGAAGAACAGAAGGGAGTTCAGAAGAAAGTAAAGATCATCAAGAAAGTTTTGAAACTAATATGCAGTATTTATTATATACATTTTTAGAGCAAGTAGAATAAAATAGAGATTCATGCCTTAATATTAACACTTTTTTTCTGTTGTGCTGGATATATGGAAATACTCTCTACTTTGAGGTTAAATTCAGATTTCTGCAAATATAGACTAGGAAGATTCATATAATTCTGGCAAAAAAAAATGATTATCAATTGATGAACAACTACAAAAGTGAAACTATGATCACAAAGAGCCAGTCTGGGTTCGTTAAGAATTGGTTGTTTTGATTCACATCATTTTTTGACAAGAAAGGTCATTGAACAGATACATTGGGTGATGGCATCAACATAGTATATCTTGATTCAGGAAAAAGTATTTCATGCTATCCTTATAAATAAGCTGGAAATACATAATCTAAATCAGTGATTCCCAATTAATAACAATTAATGATACCCATGCAGAAATTTTGCAAATAGTTCAAAACTCTATATGTTCATGATATTGTGGTTTAAACTCTAGTACTATAGTCAGTATAGTTAAACATAATAGATAAGGAAACCTACATTCTGTAGATTTAACAATCTCATACATATTTGCGTTGTTTCTTTTCAAATGTATATGACTACCATTGTGATTCATTTAACAGCATTATTGAACTCATAGTAGCTTTTGGTTATGTACTTTATCCACTGAGAGATGTTCATAATACATAACACTCATACTACGGCATGGGGCATTTACAATTAAACAAAATAAAAAGTTCTTCATACTTGAAAAGATTGGGGATTGCTGGTCTAATTGACAGCACAACTAGGGAAAGCCAAAATTGACTAAACAGTCTAGATAGATAGATAGATAGATAGATAGATAGATAGATAGATAGATAGATAGATAGATAACTATACTTATCTATATCTGTATATATATATATATATATATGTATGTATTTATGTATGATGAATTGATGTCTGTCTAAAGGAGACTTTTAATAAAGCACGCTAGTTATATGCCCTAAATTCTTTGTGATTATTTTTTCCCACTGGTTTGGAAGTAAACATTAATGGCATATCTATTGTTAATGGAATGGGAAGATCTTCCCCCATCCATTAATAAACCTATATAACCTGTTAAAGTCTGAGGCACATGAGTCTAAGTCACATGGAACAGGAAGGAGTGGAGCAGGCAGAGTGGAGCAGGTAGGGTAGAACAGAGCTGAGAGAAAGTGAGGCAGAGAAGTCAGACCTGGAAAAGAGAGAGGGAGCAAGCAACTAGCTGTGACTGAGAGAGGGAGTGATTTTGCTTAAGGGCATTGGTTTGTGGGAAGGCCTGATAATGTGTACAGATCTCTTGGTTACCATGGTGGAATTGGCTTTCTGGTATCTGAATAAATATTTTGCTTTCATTTTTGAGGAATAGAGTTTATATTTTGCAAATTTACCCTGGAAATATGCCTGCATATCTATAGAGGCTGCTGTGAGTATCACCTTGCAATATAATTGACTTCATGAACAGGATCACAAGATATAAAACTTCTTCTTGAAGGCAGGAAGGCTCTAGGGAAGGAAATGAGTGTCCTGGGATGGGATGATTCATCTTATTCCTCCCTAGTGAGAGAATGGGGTAAAAGAACAGGACCTGGTCAAAACTGGGAACCGAGGCTACAGAAGGGAGAACCAGAGATTTAGAAAGATGTTTGGAAGAAATGCCAATCAAATTGGGGAAAGAAATGGGAGAGATATGTAGAAAAAGATGCGAATTGTTAACAAGTTATCATATTATGTAAAAGTAGAGACAAATTGCTGGAGGAAAAGGTTCAACTGAAAAAGGAGTTAGCTGACTTGCAAGAGAAACTTTATATACTTTTTTTTGTCAAGTATAAGAACTATTCTTATTTGCACTGTGAATAAGTCACTATCTCTTAGTCAGAGAAAGACAAGAGGATGCATCAGAGACTTGAATGGTTCAAAACCAAAATGGCTGAAATGAGACACTTCTTTCATAAAGATGATGAGCCTTCAATCCAGACTATGTGGAAATGGATGAAATATTGCATGAGTCTCACAGTATTGACAAAGATAATGATAAGAGACATTCAAACCAACAAGTGAAGAGAAAAATTATATGCCTAAGATGTGGACACTCAGATAACAGATGAGGAGGAGGAAAAAGGAGTAGATGTCATTGGTCCAGTAAAACCTAAGTTCATTCTTCCTGAGCCAGCTCAGGAACCTTATGGTGAGACATTGCCATCCATGCAGTTCTTTGTGGAGGATGCCAGTGAATATGGCAACTATTGTGGACAAAGTGAAAAAGGAGATTCCCTTTGGACAGTACACAGAAGAAGAGGAAATTATGATGGGTTCATGGACTCCAAAAGCACAGCTGACCCTATATCTACCTTGCTTCTGGTTATTGTCTCCTTATTTCCTTTTGACTTTTTGTCTTGTTTTAACCTTGTTTGTTAACTTTGTTTCCTGCAGGCTTAGTACCTCCCACCTGTAGATGCTTGACCACTTAAGTTGGATCTTACCTCCTGTCCACAACTGTGATGTGTCACCCCTGGACATGGCATCAACCAAGCTTCAGATGCCAGCTAAAGAACTGACCCCTCAAATGGGTCCTCTTGGGGCATGGACAGCTCTATGTCCAATCTCAGCAGTAAGTAGCTATAGAAGAGGAGACCTTTGCCCCTTATTCCAAGGCATTTGGAGTGCCATTCATTTGATAGGGTACTTGTGCTTAAGCCCCACCCTAATATATTGTTTTATGTGCTTATTTTGTGTTATCCCAGTTATATTGTTGTAAAGTTCTGTTGATACTAGTTGCCCCATTGATCTGTGTAATAGATAGAAAAGATCTTGGGGCCAAATGTATTATTAATGGAATGGGAAGGTCTTTCCCATTCATTAATAGGCCTATGTGACCTGAGTAAGTCACATGGAAGCCTGAGTCACATAAGTCTAAGTCATATGGAGCAGAAAGGGTGGAGCAGAGCTGAGAGGGAGTGAGATAGAGCAGGCAGAGCTGGGAAAGAGAGTGGAAGCAAGCAGTTAGCTATGACTGAGAGAGGGAGTTATTTTATTTAAGAGAGTTGGTCTATAGCCTGATAATGTGTATAGGCTTCTTGGTTACTATGAAAAACTGACTGAATTAACTTCATGGTATTTGAAAAATATTTTGATTTCATCTTTGAGGAAGAGAATTTATATCTGTAAATATGCCTGCATATCCATAGTGGCTGCAGGGGGTATTGCATTGGTGCTGCAGCATGCAAATCATATAAATTTTGGATGCCACAAATCTAGATGGGATAGTTAACATATTTTGCTAGAATTGAGATCCAAAGTGATCTCTATAAGCTAGAAAAGTGGGCCAAATCTAATAAAATGAAATTTAACTGATCTAAATTTGAAATCTTAAACTTGAGTTCAAAGAGACAAACACATATATATCATAAGGAAATTATGCATAGATGATTTGTATGAAAAGAATCTGAGCTGTTCAGGGGACTATAAGCATAACATGAGAAATACTGAAGCTAAAGCTTAAACATTTTGGCTACACCATGAGAAGACAGGAGTTTTTGTAGGAAAAAAATCTGATGTTGGTAAAGATTGAAGGCAGAGGGAGAAGAAGATGGAAGAGCATGAAATGAATACATAGTGTAATGGAGGCTTGGACAGATTTGAGGAAATTGTGGAGGACAGAAGGACCTGACATGCTATGATACATGAGGCTATGAAGAGTTGGAGCCAATTGAACAGAAAAATAATATCCATAATGAGGAAGGTAACACTCCTATTGTGCTTTGTTCTGATAAGGCCACATCTAGAATATTTTGCTCAGTTTCAGTTCCAAGTTTTAGAAAGGACACTGGTGATCAGAAGCATGTCCAGAGAAGAACAATTGAGATGGTTAGAGTCCTAGAAAACATGTTATATGAGAACCAAAGTAAGAGAGTGAGAATATTAGAAAAAAGAAAAATAAAAGATTATATGTCTGTTATAAAGTTTAAGGGACTGTCATATAAAAGAGGAATTAGATCTATCTTTCTCAAATCTATGGGGATGAACTGTGAGTAAAAAGTGGAAATGGCAAAGAGGGGAACATAAGAGAGCCTTATTTCACTTAAAATGTCACTTGCCTTACAATTAGGGAGCTGTCCAGTAGTGGAATGTGCTGCCTTAAGAGATGGTAGGTTCTTTTCAAAGCAGAAGTCATGTGCCTAGCCATTATGCAAGTTATAGAAAGAATCCTACTCAGGTACAGGTTTCATTAGATGACCTTAGTGGTGACTTCTCAATTTGTAGTTGTATGATTCTTTTATAAAGAATTTTCTGCAAACAGAACAGGAGTTGTCTGTGAGTGATCTTTGGATGGAACCTAAAAGAAAATCAGCCTGCAAACATGATTTTTAGAGATACTTTCAGCCACAGAACAGATTATGAAGGGAAAAAGGATAAAATTGATCATAAACGTAGCTACATTGGTTTAGTTATTTACCACAACAAAAGCTCCAAGGATTATTTATTTTACAAAGTAGAGAAAAATAAGAGTAGGCAGAACAAAAGTTGACAAAGTAGATGTTATGAGATTCGTGACCCAGTAAAAGCACTCCAAGGACAAAAAAATGTATAGGAATAAAGAAAAGTTGAAAGAAAAAAAATAAAACTTGAAGAAAATAAATGCATGTCAATTTGATGACATTAGCCTTGTGTGAAGTGCTTACAATAAAACCTAAGAAGAGAAATGGGTAAAATGCAAAAGGTGAATGTTCCATCACATGAAGATACTGCTATGTACTATAACGAGTGAGCCCAAACAAAACAATCAACAGAAAGAGTCGTCAGGGTTTGGAAAGCTTACCAAGGGACGGTAAATTGTATGAAGCAGGTCCTCTAGGGAGGAATATACAAATTGATGGCAGAGTCAGGAATTGGACGCAGGCCTTCATTCTCCCAGTCTGCTGTGCTGTGCACTTGTTCACACTCCCTTGGCAAAGATGGAAGCTGACAGGCTAGCACTGTTGGACACTATATATTGAAAAGAACAGAATTAGCAACATTAGTCGCTCTGGGAATGCTGCATCAAGGCTTTGCACTGATTTCTTCTAGAGGGCAGAGTAGAATAATGAATTGTGGTCTTTTTAATAATAACAGGAAGATATGGCTTGGAGCAAATGAAAAGTAAATTCTAGATGAATAGTCCACAAAATTTTAAAGTAGGCAGTACTTGCCTTTGGTGTCTTCTAACCTTCCCTTGCCGCTCTCTTCTCCTTTTATGTGCCATAATAATAATAATAATAATAATAATATAATAATCATATCTTGCACTTATATAGTACTTATTAAGCTCCAGACACTGTCTGAAATGCCTTACAATTATTA